>NW_027473352.1:0-639436 GCF_050947335.1 Megachile rotundata | reverse complement strand
TCACACAATCACACAATCACACAATCACACAATCACACAATCACACAATCATCAATCAGACAATCACGGTCACACAATCACACATTCACACAATCACACAATCACACAATCACTCAATCACAAAATCACACAATCACACAAGCACACAATCACACAATCACACAATCACACAATCACACAATCACACAATCACACAATCACACAATCACACAATCACACAATCACACAATCACACAATCACACAATCACACAATCACACAATCACTCAATCACACAATCACACAATCTCACAATCACACAATCACACAATCACACACTCACACAATCACACAGACACTATCACACAATCACAGTCACACAATCACACAGACACTATCACACAATCACAATCACACAATCACAATCACACAATCACAATCACACAATCACAATCACACAATCACAATCACACAATCACAATCACGCAATCACAATCACTCAATCACAATCACACAATCACAATCACACAATCACAATCACACAATCACACAATCACACGATCACACAATCACGGTCACTCAATCACGGTCAATCAATCACGGTCACACAATCACGGTCACAAAATCGCGGTCACACAATCACGGTCACACAATCACACAATCACACAATCACACAATCACACAATCACACAATCACACAATCGCACAATCACACAATCACACAATCACACAATCACACAATCACACAATCACACAATTCACACAATCTCACAATCACACAATCACACAATCACACAATCACACAATCACAATCACACAATCACACAATCACATAATCACACAATCACACAATCACACAATCTCACAATCACACAATCACACAATCACAATCGCACAATCACAATTACACAATCACACAATCACACAATCACACAATCACACAATCACACAATCACACAATCACACCATCATCAATCACACAATCACGGTCACACAATCACACATTCACACAATCACACAATCACACAATTCACACAATCTCACAATTACACAATCACAATCGCACAATCACAATTACACAATCACAATCACACAATCACACAATCACACAATCACACCATCTCACAATCACACAATCACACAATCACAATCGCACAATCACAATTACACAATCACACAATCACACAATCACACAATCACACAATCACACAATCACACAATCACACAATCACACAATCACACAATCACACAATCACACAATCATCAATCACACAATCACGGTCACACAATCACACATTCACACAATCACACAATCACACAATCACACAATCACACAATCACACAATCACAATCGCACAATCACACAATCACACAATCACACAGTCACACAATCACACAACCACACAATCACACAATCACACAATCACACAATCACACACTCACACAATCACACAGACACTATCACACAATCACAATCACACAATCACAATCACACAATCACACAATCACACGATCACACAATCACGGTCACTCAATCACGGTCACTCAATCACGGTCACAAAATCGCGGTCACACAATCACGGTCACACAATCACACAATCACACAATCACAAAATCACACAATCACACAATCACACAGTCACACAATCACTCAATCACACAATAACACACTCACACAATCACACAGTCACAATCACACAGTCGCAACCACACAATCACGGTCACACAATAACGGTAACACAATCACACATTCACACAATCACACAATCACACAATCACAAAATCACGATCACACAATCACGGTCACACAATCACGATCACACAATCACGATCACACAATCATGATCACACAATTACGGTCACACAATCACGGTCACACAATCACAGTCACACAATCACACAATCACAGTCACGCAATCACACAATCACGATCACACAATCACGATCGCACAACCACACAATCACGCAATCACACAATCACACAATCACACAATCACACAATCACGCAATCACACAATGACACCATCACACAATCACACAATCACACAATCACACAATCACACAATCACACAATCACACAATCACAATCGCACAATCACACAATCACACAATCACACAGTCACACAATCACACAACCACACAATCACACAATCACACAATCACACACTCACACAATCACACAGACACTATCACACAATCACAATCACACAATCACAATCACACAATCACACAATCACACAATCACACAATCACACAATCACACAATCACACAATCACACAATCACACAATCATCAATCACACAATCACGGTCACACAATCACACATTCACACAATCACACAATCACACAATCACTCAATCACAAAATCACACAATCACACAAGCACACAATCACACAATCACACAATCACACAATCACACAATCACACAATCACACAATCACTCAATCACACAATCACACAATCTCACAATCACACAATCACACAATCACACACTCACACAATCACACAGACACTATCACACAATCACAGTCACACAATCACACAGACACTATCACACAATCACAATCACACAATCACAATCACACAATCACAATCACACAATCACAATCACGCAATCACAATCACACAATCACAATCACACAATCACAATCACACAATCACAATCACACAATCACAATCACACAATCACAATCACACAATCACACAATCACACGATCACACAATCACGGTCACTCAATCACGGTCAATCAATCACGGTCACACAATCACGGTCACAAAATCGCGGTCACACAATCACGGTCACACAATCACACAATCACACAATCACACAATCACACAATCACACAATCACACAATCACACAATCACACAATCACACAATCACACAATCACACAATCACACAATCACACAATAACACAATTACACAATCACATAATCTCACAATCACACAATCACACAATCACACAATCACAATCGCACAATCACAATTACACAATCACACAATCACACAATCACACAATCACACAATCACACAATCACACAATCACACAATCACACAATCACACAATCACACAATTCACACAATCTCACAATCACACAATCACACAATCACACAATCACACAATCACACAATCACAAAATCACATAATCACACAATCACACAATCACACAATCTCACAATCACACAATCACACAATCACAATCGCACAATCACAATTACACAATCACACAATCACACAATCACAGAATCACACAATCACACAATCACACAATCACACAATCACACAATCACACCATCATCAATCACACAATCACGGTCACACAATCACACATTCACACAATCACACAATCACACAATTCACACAATCTCACAATTACACAATCACAATCGCACAATCACAATTACACAATCACAATCACACAATCACACAATCACACAATCACACCATCTCACAATCACACAATCACACAATCACAATCGCACAATCACAATTACACAATCACACAATCACACAATCACACAATCACACAATCACACAATCACACAATCACACAATCATCAATCACACAATCACGGTCACACAATCACACATTCACACAATCACACAATCACAATCGCACAATCACAATTACACAATCACAATCACACAATCACACAATCACACAATCACACAATCTCACAATCACACAATCGCACAATCACACAATCACAATCGCACAATCACAGTTACACAATCACACAATCACACAATCACACAATCACACAATCATCAATCACACAATCACGGTCACACAATCACACATTCACACAATCACACAATCACACAATCACACAATCACTCAATCACAAAATCACACAATCACACAAGCACACAATCACTCAATCACTCAATCACACAATCACACAATCTCACAATCACACAATCACACAATCACACAGTCATACCATCGCACCATCACAATCACGCAATCACACAATCACACAATCACACAATCACACAATCACACAATCACACAATCACACAGTCACACAATCACACAATCACACAATCACACAATCACACAATCACACAATCACACAATCACACAATCACACAATCACACAATCACACAATCACACAATCACACAATCACACAATCACACAATCACACAATCACACAATCACACAGTCACACAATCACACAATCACACAATCACACAATCACACAATCACACAATCACAATCGCACAATCACACAATCACACAATCACACAGTCACACAATCACACAACCACACAATCACACAATCACACAATCACACACTCACACAATCACACAGACACTATCACACAACCACAATCACACAATCACAATCACACAATCACAATCACACAATCACAATCACACAATCACACAATCACACAATCACACGATCACACAATCACGGTCACAAAATCGCGGTCACACAATCACGGTCACACAATCACACAATCACACAATCACAAAATCACACAATCACACAATCACACAGTCACACAATCACTCAATCACACAATAACACACTCACACAATCACACAGTCACAATCACACAGTCGCAACCACACAATCACGGTCACACAATAACGGTAACACAATCACACATTCACACAATCACACAATCACACAATCACACAATCACACAATCACACAATCACACAATCACACAATCACACAATCACACAATCACACAATCATCAATCAGACAATCACGGTCACACAATCACACATTCACACAATCACACAATCACACAATCACTCAATCACAAAATCACACAATCACACAAGCACACAATCACACAATCACACAATCACACAATCACACAATCACACAATCACACAATCACACAATCACACAATCACACAATCACACAATCACACAATCACACAATCACACAATCACACAATCACACAATCACACAATCACTCAATCACACAATCACACAATCTCACAATCACACAATCACACAATCACACACTCACACAATCACACAGACACTATCACACAATCACAGTCACACAATCACACAGACACTATCACACAATCACAATCACACAATCACAATCACACAATCACAATCACACAATCACAATCACACAATCACAATCACGCAATCACAATCACTCAATCACAATCACACAATCACAATCACACAATCACAATCACACAATCACACAATCACACGATCACACAATCACGGTCACTCAATCACGGTCAATCAATCACGGTCACACAATCACGGTCACAAAATCGCGGTCACACAATCACGGTCACACAATCACACAATCACACAATCACACAATCACACAATCACACAATCACACAATCGCACAATCACACAATCACACAATCACACAATCACACAATCACACAATCACACAATTCACACAATCTCACAATCACACAATCACACAATCACACAATCACACAATCACAATCACACAATCACACAATCACATAATCACACAATCACACAATCACACAATCTCACAATCACACAATCACACAATCACAATCGCACAATCACAATTACACAATCACACAATCACACAATCACACAATCACACAATCACACAATCACACAATCACACCATCATCAATCACACAATCACGGTCACACAATCACACATTCACACAATCACACAATCACACAATTCACACAATCTCACAATTACACAATCACAATCGCACAATCACAATTACACAATCACAATCACACAATCACACAATCACACAATCACACCATCTCACAATCACACAATCACACAATCACAATCGCACAATCACAATTACACAATCACACAATCACACAATCACACAATCACACAATCACACAATCACACAATCACACAATCACACAATCACACAATCACACAATCATCAATCACACAATCACGGTCACACAATCACACATTCACACAATCACACAATCACACAATCACACAATCACACAATCACACAATCACAATCGCACAATCACACAATCACACAATCACACAGTCACACAATCACACAACCACACAATCACACAATCACACAATCACACAATCACACACTCACACAATCACACAGACACTATCACACAATCACAATCACACAATCACAATCACACAATCACACAATCACACGATCACACAATCACGGTCACTCAATCACGGTCACTCAATCACGGTCACAAAATCGCGGTCACACAATCACGGTCACACAATCACACAATCACACAATCACAAAATCACACAATCACACAATCACACAGTCACACAATCACTCAATCACACAATAACACACTCACACAATCACACAGTCACAATCACACAGTCGCAACCACACAATCACGGTCACACAATAACGGTAACACAATCACACATTCACACAATCACACAATCACACAATCACAAAATCACGATCACACAATCACGGTCACACAATCACGATCACACAATCACGATCACACAATCATGATCACACAATTACGGTCACACAATCACGGTCACACAATCACAGTCACACAATCACACAATCACAGTCACGCAATCACACAATCACGATCACACAATCACGATCGCACAACCACACAATCACGCAATCACACAATCACACAATCACACAATCACACAATCACGCAATCACACAATGACACCATCACACAATCACACAATCACACAATCACACAATCACACAATCACACAATCACACAATCACACAATCACACAATCACACAATCACACAATCACACAGTCACACAATCACACAATCACACAATCACACA
This sequence comes from Megachile rotundata, assembly GCF_050947335.1. NCBI lineage: Eukaryota > Metazoa > Arthropoda > Insecta > Hymenoptera > Megachilidae > Megachile > Megachile rotundata. Next base: position 632,669 of record NW_027473352.1, on the reverse strand, counting down.
ATCACACAATCACAATCGCACAATCACACAATCACACAATCACACAGTCACACAATCACACAACCACACAATCACACAATCACACAATCACACAATCACACAATCACACAATCACTCAATCACAAAATCACACAATCACAAAATCACACAATCACTCAATCACACAATCACACAATCACACAATCACACAATCACACAATCACACAATCACACAATCACACAATCACAATCACACAATCACACAATCACACAATCACACAATCACACAATCACACAATCACACAATCATCAATCACACAGTCACGGTCACACAATCACACATTCACACAATCACACAATCATCAATCACACAGTCACGGTCACACAATCACACATTCACACAATCACACAATCACACAATCACTCAATCACAAAATCACACAATCACACAAGCACACAATCACACAATCACACAATCACACAATCACTCAATCACACAATCACACAATCACACAATCACACAATCACACAATCACACACTCACACAATCACACAGACACTATCACACAATCACAATCACACAATCACACAGACACTATCACACAATCACAATCACACAATCACAATCACACAATCACAATCACACAATCACACAATCACACGATCACACAATCACGGTCACTCAATCACGGTCAATCAATCACGGTCACACAATCACGGTCACAAAATCGCGGTCACACAATCACGGTCACACAATCACACAATCACACAATTACACAATCACAAAATCACACAATCACACGGTCACACAATCACACAATCACACAATAACACACTCACACAATCACACAGTCACAATCACACTGTCGCAACCACACAATCACGGTCACACCATAACGGTAACACAATCACACATTCACACAATCACACAATCACACAATCACACAGTCATACCATCACACCATCACAATCACGCAATCACACAATCACACAATCACACAATCACACAATCACACAATCACACAGTCACACAATCACACAATCACACAATCACACAATCACACAATCACACAATCACACAATCACACAATCACACAATCACACAATCACACAATCACACAGTCACACAATCACACAATCACACAATCACACAATCACACAATCACACAATCACACAGTCACACAGTCACACAATCACACAATCACACAATCACACAATCACACAATCACAATCGCACAATCACAATCGCACAATCACACAATCACACAATCACACAGTCACACAATCACACAACCACACAATCACACAATCACACAATCACACACTCACACAATCACACAGACACTATCACACAATCACAATCACACAATCACAATCACACAATCACAATCACACAATCACAATCACACAATCACACAATCACACAATCACACGATCACACAATCACGGTCACAAAATCGCGGTCACACAATCACGGTCACACAATCACACAATCACACAATCACAAAATCACACAATCACACAATCACACAGTCACACAATCACTCAATCACACAATAACACACTCACACAATCACACGGTCACAATCACACAGTCGCAACCACACAATCACGGTCACACAATAACGGTAACACAATCACACATTCACACAATCACACAATCACACAATCACACAATCACACAATCACACAATCACACAATCACACAATCACACAATCACACAATCACACAATCACACAATCATCAATCACACAATCACGGTCACACAATCACACATTCACACAATCACACAATCACACAATCACTCAATCACAAAATCACACAATCACACAAGCACACAATCACACAATTACACAATCACACAATCACACAATCACACAATCACACAATCACACAATCACACAATCACACAATCACACAATCACACAATCACACAATCACACAATCACACAATCACTCAATCACACAATCACACAATCTCACAATCACACAATCACACAATCACACACTCACACAATCACACAGACACTATCACACAATCACAGTCACACAATCACACAGACACTATCACACAATCACAATCACACAATCACAATCACACAATCACAATCACACAATCACAATCACACAATCACAATCACACAATCACAATCACGCAATCACAATCACACAATCACAATCACACAATCACAATCACACAATCACAATCACACAATCACAATCACACAATCACAATCACACAATCACAATCACACAATCACAATCACACAATCACAATCACACAATCACAATCACACAATCACAATCACACAATCACAATCACACAATCACAATCATACAATCACAATCACACAATCACAATCACACAATCACAATCACACAATCACAATCACACAATCACAATCACACAATCACAATCACACAATCACAATCACACAATCACAATCACACAATCACAATCACACAATCACATTCACACAATCACACAATCACACGATCACACAATCACGGTCACACAATCACACATTCACACAATCACACAATCACACAATTCACACAATCTCACAATCACACAATCACAATCGCACAATCACAATTACACAATCACACAATCACACAATCACACAATCACACAATCACACAATCACACAATCACACAATCACACAATCACACAATCACACAATCAAACAATCACACAGTCACACAATCACACAATCACACAATCACACAATCACACAATCACACAATCACAATCGCACAATCACACAATCACACAATCACACAGTCACACAATCACACAACCACACAATCACACAATCACACAATCACACACTCACAGAATCACACAGGCACTATCACACAATCACAATCACACAATCACAATCACACAATCACACAATCACACAATCACACAATCACACAATCACACAATCACACAATCACACAATCACACAATCACACAATCATCAATCACACAATCACGGTCACACATTCACACATTCACACAATCACACAATCACACAATCACTCAATCACAAAATCACACAATCACACAATCACTCAATCACACAATCACACAATCTCACAATCACACAATCACACAATCACAAACTCACACAATCACACAGACACTATCACACAATCACAGTCACACAATCACACAGACACTATCACACAATCACAATCACACAATCACAATCACACAATCACAATCACACAATCACAATCACGCAATCACAATCACACAATCACAATCACACAATCACAATCACACAATGACAATCACACAATCACAATCACACAATCACAATCACACAATCACACAATCACACGATCACACAATCACGGTCACTCAATCACGGTCAATCAATCACGGTCACACAATCACGGTCACAAAATCGCGGTCACACAATCACGGTCACACAATCACACAATCACACAATCACACAATCACACAATCACACAATCACACAATCACACAATCACACAATCACACAATCACACAATCACACAATCACACAATCACACAATCACACAATCACACAATCACACAATCACACAATCACACAATCACACAATAACACAATTACACAATCACATAATCTCACAATCACACAATCACACAATCACACAATCACAATCGCACAATCACAATTACACAATCACACAATCACACAATCACACAATCACACAATCACACAATCACACAATCACACAATCACACAATCACACAATTCACACAATCTCACAATCACACAATCACACAATCACACAATCACACAATCACAATCACACAATCACACAATCACATAATCACACAATCACACAATCACACAATCTCACAATCACACAATCACACAATCACAATCGCACAATCACAATTACACAATCACACAATCACACAATCACAGAATCACACAATCACACAATCACACAATCACACAATCACACAATCACACCATCATCAATCACACAATCACGGTCACACAATCACACATTCACACAATCACACAATCACACAATTCACACAATCTCACAATTACACAATCACAATCGCACAATCACAATTACACAATCACAATCACACAATCACACAATCACACAATCACACAATCTCACAATCACACAATCACACAATCACACAATCACAATCGCACAATCACAATTACACAATCACACAATCACACAATCACACAATCACACAATCACACAATCACACAATCACACAATCATCAATCACACAATCACGGTCACACAATCACACATTCACACAATCACACAATCACACAATCACACAATCACACAATCACACAATCACACAATCACAATCGCACAATCACACAATCACACAATCACACAGTCACACAATCACACAACCACACAATCACACAATCACACAATCACACAATCACACACTCACACAATCACACAGACACTATCACACAATCACAATCACACAATCACAATCACACAATCACACAATCACACGATCACACAATCACACGATCACACAATCACGGTCACTCAATCACGGTCACTCAATCACGGTCACACAATCACGGTCACAAAATCGCGGTCACACAATCACGGTCACACAATCACACAATCACACAATCACAAAATCACACAATCACACAATCACACAGTCACACAATCACTCAATCACACAATAACACACTCACCCAATCACACAGTCACAATCACACAGTCGCAACCACACAATCACGGTCACACAATAACGGTAACACAATCACACATTCACACAATCACACAATCACACAATCACAAAATCACGATCACACAATCACGGTCACACAATCACGATCACACAATCACGATCACACAATCATGATCACACAATTACGGTCACACAATCACGGTCACACAATCACAGTCACACAATCACACAATCACAATCACGCAATCACACAATCACGATCACACAATCACGATCGCACAACCACACAATCACGCAATCACACAATCACACAATCACACAATCACACAATCACACAATCACGCAATCACACAATGACACCATCGCACAATCACACAATCACACAATCACACAATCACACAATCACACAATCACACAATCACACAATCACACAATCACACAATCACACAATCACACAATCACACAATCACACAATCACACAATCACACAATCACACAGTCACACAATCACACAATCACACAATCACACAATCACACAATCACACAATCACAATCGCACAGTCACACAATCACACAATCACACAGTCACACAATCACACAACCACACAATCACACAATCACACAATCACACACTCACACAATCACACAGACACTATCACACAATCACAATCACACAATCACACAATCACATAATCACACAATCACACAATCACACAATCTCACAATCACACAATCACACAATCACAATCGCACAATCACAATTACACAATCACACAATCACACAATCACAGAATCACACAATCACACAATCACACAATCACACAATCACACAATCACACCATCATCAATCACACAATCACGGTCACACAATCACACATTCACACAATCACACAATCACACAATTCACACAATCTCACAATTACACAATCACAATCGCACAATCACAATTACACAATCACAATCACACAATCACACAATCACACAATCACACAATCTCACAATCACACAATCACACAATCACACAATCACAATCGCACAATCACAATTACACAATCACACAATCACACAATCACACAATCACACAATCACACAATCACACAATCACACAATCACACAATCACACAATCATCAATCACACAATCACGGTCACACAATCACACATTCACACAATCACACAATCACACAATCACACAATCACACAATCACACAATCACACAATCACAATCGCACAATCACAAAATCACACAATCACACAGTCACACAGTCACACAACCACACAATCACACAATCACACAATCACACAATCACACACTCACACAATCACACAGACACTATCACACAATCACAATCACACAATCACAATCACACAATCACACAATCACACGATCACACAATCACGGTCACTCAATCACGGTCACTCAATCACGGTCACACAATCACGGTCACAAAATCGCGGTCACACAATCACGGTCACACAATCACACAATCACACAATCACAAAATCACACAATCACACAATCACACAGTCACACAATCACACAATCACACAATCACACAATCACACAATCACAATCGCACAATCACACAATCACACAATCACACAGTCACACAATCACACAACCACACAATCACACAATCACACAATCACACAATCACACAATCACACAATCACTCAATCACAAAATCACACAATCACAAAATCACACAATCACTCAATCACACAATCACACAATCACACAATCACACAATCACACAATCACACAATCACACAATCACACAATCACAATCACACAATCACACAATCACACAATCACACAATCACACAATCACACAATCACACAATCACACAATCACACAATCACACAATCACACAATCACACAATCATCAATCACAAAATCACACAATCACACAAGCACACAATCACACAATCACACAATCACACAATCACTCAATCACACAATCACACAATCACACAATCACACAATCACACAATCACACACTCACACAATCACACAGACACTATCACACAATCACAATCACACAATCACACAGACACTATCACACAATCACAATCACACAATCACACAATCACACGATCACACAATCACGGTCACTCAATCACGGTCAATCAATCACGGTCACACAATCACGGTCACAAAATCGCGGTCACACAATCACGGTCACACAATCACACAATCACACAATCACAAAATCACACAATCACACGGTCACACAATCACACAATCACACAATAACACACTCACACAATCACACAGTCACAATCACACAGTCGCAACCACACAATCACGGTCACACCATAACGGTAACACAATCACACAATCACACAATCACACAATCACAAAGTCGCGATCACACAATCACGGTCACACAATCACGATCACACAATCATGATCACACAATTACGGTCACACAATCACGGTCACACAATCACAGTCACACAATCACACAAACACAATCACGCAATCACACAATCACGATCACACAATCACGATCGCACAACTACACAATCACGCAATCACACAATGACACAATCACCCAATCACACAATCACACAATCACACAATCACACAATCACACAATCACACAATCACACAATCACACAATCACACAATCACACAATCACACAATCACACAATCACACAATCACACAATCACACAATCACACAATCACACAATCACACAATCACACAATAACACAATTACACAATCACACAATCACAATCGCACAATCACAATTACACAATCACACAATCACACAATCACAGAATCACACAATCACACAATCACACAATCACACAATCACACAATCACACCATCATCAATCACACAATCACGGTCACACAATCACACATTCACACAATCACACAATCACACAATTCACACAATCTCACAATCACACAATCACAATCGCACAATCACAATTACACAATCACAATCACACAATCACACAATCACACAATCACACAATCTCACAATCACACAATCGCACAATCACACAATCACAATCGCACAATCACAGTTACACAATCACACAATCACACAATCACACAATCACACAATCATCAATCACACAATCACGGTCACACAATCACACATTCACACAATCACACAATCACACAATCACTCAATCACAAAATCACACAATCACACAAGCACACAATCACTCAATCACTCAATCACACAATCACACAATCACACAGTCATACCATCACACCATCACAATCACGCAATCACACAATCACACAATCACACAATCACACAATCACACAATCACACAGTCACACAATCACACAATCACACAATCACACAATCACACAATCACACAATCACACAATCACACAATCACACAATCACACAATCACACAATCACACAATCACACAATCACACAATCACACAATCACACAATCACACAGTCACACAATCACACAATCACACAATCACACAATCACACAATCACACAATCACAATCGCACAATCACACAATCACACAATCACACAGTCACACAATGACACAACCACACAATCACACAATCACACAATCACACACTCACACAATCACACAGACACTATCACACAATCACAATCACACAATCACAATCACACAATCACAATCACACAATCACAATCACACAATCACAATCACACAATCACAATCACACAATCACACAATCACACAATCACACGATCACACAATCACGGTCACAAAATCGCGGTCACACAATCACGGTCACACAATCACACAATCACAAAATCACACAATCACACAATCACACAGTCACACAATCACTCAATCACACAATAACACACTCACACAATCACACAGTCACAATCACACAGTCGCAACCACACAATCACGGTCACACAATAACGGTATCACAATCACACATTCACACAATCACACAATCACACAATCACACAATCACACAATCACACAATCACACAATCACACAATCACACAATCACACAATCACACAATCATCAATCACACAATCACGGTCACACAATCACACATTCACACAATCACACAATCACACAATCACTCAATCACAAAATCACACAATCACACAAGCACACAATCACACAATCACACAATCACACAATCACACAATCACACAATCACACAATCACACAATCACACAATCACACAATCACACAATCACACAATCACACAATCACACAATCACTCAATCACACAATCACACAATCTCACAATCACACAATCACACAATCACACACTCACACAATCACACAGACACTATCACACAATCACAGTCACACAATCACACAGACACTATCACACAATCACAATCACACAATCACAATCACACAATCACAATCACACAATCACAATCACGCAATCACAATCACACAATCACAAGCACACAATCACAATCACACAATCACAATCACACAATCACAATCACACGATCACACAATCACGGTCACTCAATCACGGTCAATCAATCAGGGTCACACAATCACGGTCACAAAATCGCGGTCACACAATCAGGGTCACACAATCACACAATCACACAATCACACAATCACACAATCACAAAATCACACAATCACACAATCACAAAGTCACGATCACACAATCACGGTCACACAATCACGATCACACAATCACGATCACACAATCATTATCACACAATTACGGTCACACAATCACGGTCACACAATCACAGTCACACAATCACACAATCACAATCACGCAATCACACAATCACGATCACACAATCACGATCGCACAACTACACAATCACGCAATCACACAATCACACAATCACCCAATCACACAATCACACAATCACACAATCACACAATCACACAATCACACAATCACACAATCACACAATCACACAATCACACAATCACACAATCACACAATCACACAATCACACAATCACACAATCACACAATCACACTATCACACAATCACACAATAACACAATTACACAATCACACAATCACAATCGCACAATCACAATTACACAATCACACAATCACACAATCACAATCACACAATCACACAGACACTATCACACAATCACAATCACACAATCACAATCACACAATCACAATCACACAATCACAATCACACAATCACAATCACACAATCACAATCACACAATCACAATCACACAATCACAATCACACAATCACAATCACACAATCACAATCACACAATCACAATCACACAATCACAATCACACAATCACAATCACACAATCACAATCATACAATCACAATCACACAATCACAATCACACAATCACAATCACACAATCACAATCACACAATCACAATCACACAATCACAATCACACAATCACAATCACACAATCACAATCACACAATCACAATCACACAATCACAATCACACAATCACAATCACACAATCACACAATCACACGATCACACAATCACGGTCACACAATCACACATTCACACAATCACACAATCACACAATTCACACAATCTCACAATCACACAATCACAATCGCACAATCACAATTACACAATCACACAATCACACAATCACACAATCACACAATCACACAATCACACAATCACACAATCAAACAATCACACAGTCACACAATCACACAATCACACAATCACACAATCACACAATCACACAATCACAATCGCACAATCACACAATCACACAATCACACAGTCACACAATCACACAACCACACAATCACACAATCACACAATCACACACTCACAGAATCACACAGGCACTATCACACAATCACAATCACACAATCACAATCACACAATCACACAATCACACAATCACACAATCACACAATCACACAATCACACAATCACACAATCACACAATCACACAATCACACAATCATCAATCACACAATCACGGTCACACATTCACACATTCACACAATCACACAATCACACAATCACTCAATCACAAAATCACACAATCACACAATCACTCAATCACACAATCACACAATCTCACAATCACACAATCACACAATCACACACTCACACAATCACACAGACACTATCACACAATCACAGTCACACAATCACACAGACACTATCACACAATCACAATCACACAATCACAATCACACAATAACAATCACACAATCACAATCACGCAATCACAATCACACAATCACAATCACACAATCACAATCACACAATCACAATCACACAATCACAATCACACAATCACAATCACACAATCACACAATCACACGATCACACAATCACGGTCACTCAATCACGGTCAATCAATCACGGTCACACAATCACGGTCACAAAATCGCGGTCACACAATCACGGTCACACAATCACACAATCACACAATCACACAATCACACAATCACACAATCACACAATCACACAATCACACAATCACACAATCACACAATCACACAATTACACAATCACACAATCACACAATAACACAATTACACAATCACATAATCTCACAATCACACAATCACACAATCACACAATCACAATCGCACAATCACAATTACACAATCACACAATCACACAATCACACAATCACACAATCACACAATCACACAATCACACAATCACACAATCACACAATCACACAATCACACGATTCACACAATCTCACAATCACACAATCACACAATCACACAATCACACAATCACAATCACACAATCACACAATCACATAATCACACAATCACACAATCACACAATCTCACAATCACACAATCACACAATCACAATCGCACAATCACAATTACACAATCACACAATCACACAATCACAGAATCACACAATCACACAATCACACAATCACACAATCACACAATCACACCATCATCAATCACACAATCACGGTCACACAATCACACATTCACACAATCACACAATCACACAATTCACACAATCTCACAATTACACAATCACAATCGCACAATCACAATTACACAATCACAATCACACAATCACACAATCACACAATCACACAGTCTCACAATCACACAATCACACAATCACACAATCACAATCGCACAATCACAATTACACAATCACACAATCACACAATCACACAATCACACAATCACACAATCACACAATCACACAATCATCAATCACACAATCACGGTCACACAATCACACATTCACACAATCACACAATCACACAATCACACAATCACACAATCACACAATCACACAATCACACAATCACAATCGCACAATCACACAATCACACAATCACACAGTCACACAATCACACAACCACACAATCACACAATCACACAATCACACAATCACACACTCACACAATCACACAGACACTATCACACAATCACAATCACACAATCACAATCACACAATCACAATCACACAATCACACAATCACACGATCACACAATCACGGTCACTCAATCACGGTCACTCAATCACGGTCACACAATCACGGTCACAAAATCGCGGTCACACAATCACGGTCACACAATCACACAATCACACAATCACAAAATCACACAATCACACAATCACACAGTCACACAATCACTCAATCACACAATAACACACTCACCCAATCACACAGTCACAATCACACAGTCACAACCACACAATCACGGTCACACAATAACGGTAACACAATCACACATTCACACAATCACACAATCACACAATCACAAAATCACGATCACACAATCACGGTCACACAATCACGATCACACAATCACGATCACACAATCATGATCACACAATTACGGTCACACAATCACGGTCACACAATCACAGTCACACAATCACACAATCACAATCACGCAATCACACAATCACGATCACACAATCACGATCGCACAACCACACAATCACGCAATCACACAATCACACAATCACACAATCACACAATCACACAATCACGCAATCACACAATGACACCATCACACAATCACACAATCACACAATCACACAATCACACAATCACACAATCACACAGTCACACAGTCACACAATCACACAATCACACAATCACACAATCACACAATCACAATCGCACAATCACACAATCACACAATCGCACAGTCACACAATCACACAACCACACAATCACACAATCACACAATCACACAATCACACAATCACACAATCACTCAATCACAAAATCACACAATCACAAAATCACACAATCACTCAATCACACAATCACACAATCACACAATCACACAATCACACAATCACACAATCACACAATCACAATCACACAATCACACAATCACACAATCACACAATCACACAATCACACAATCACACAATCACACAATCACACAATCACACAATCACACAATCACACAATCACACAATCACACAATCACACAATCATCAATCACAAAATCACACAATCACACAAGCACACAATCACACAATCACACAATCACACAATCACACAATCACTCAATCACACAATCACACAATCACACAATCACACAATCACACAATCACACACTCACACAATCACACAGACACTATCACACAATCACAATCACACAATCACACAGACACTATCACACAATCACAATCACACAATCACACAATCACACGATCACACAATCACGGTCACTCAATCACGGTCAATCAATCACGGTCACACAATCACGGTCACAAAATCGCGGTCACACAATCACGGTCACACAATCACACAATCACACAATCACAAAATCACACAATCACACGGTCACACAATCACACAATCACACAATCACACAATAACACACTCACACAATCACACAGTCACAATCACACAGTCGCAACCACACAATCACGGTCACACCATAACGGTAACACAATCACACATTCACACAATCACACAATCACACAATCACACAATCACAAAGTCGCGATCACACAATCACGGTCACACAATCACGATCACACAATCATGATCACACAATTACGGTCACACAATCACGGTCACACAATCACAGTCACACAATCACACAATCACAATCACGCAATCACACAATCACGATCACACAATCACGATCGCACAACTACACAATCACGCAATCACACAATCACACAATCACCCAATCACACAATCACACAATCACACAATCACACAATCACACAATCACACAATCACACAATCACACAATCACACAATCACACAATCACAATCACACAATCACACAATCACACAATCACACAATCACACAATCACACAATCACACAATCACACAATCACACAATCACACAATCACACAATCACACAATCACACAATCACACAATCACACAATCACACAATCATCAATCACAAAATCACACAATCACACAAGCACACAATCACACAATCACACAATCACACAATCACACAATCACTCAATCACACAATCACACAATCACACAATCACACAATCACACAATCACACACTCACACAATCACACAGACACTATCACACAATCACAATCACACAATCACACAGACACTATCACACAATCACAATCACACAATCACACAATCACACAATCACACAATCACACAATCACACAATCACACAATCACACAATCACACAATCACACAATCACAATCACACAATCACATAATCACACAATCACACAATCACACAATCACACAATCACACAATCACACAATCACACAATCACACAATCACACAATCACACAATCACACAATCACACAATCACACAATCATCAATCACAAAATCACACAATCACACAAGCACACAATCACACAATCACACAATCACACAATCACACAATCACACAATCACACAATCACACAATCACAAAATCACACAATCACACAATCACACAGTCACACAATCACTCAATCACACAATAACACACTCACCCAATCACACAGTCACAATCACACAGTCGCAACCACACAATCACGGTCACACAATAACGGTAACACAATCACACATTCACACAATCACACAATCACACAATCACAAAATCACGATCACACAATCACGGTCACACAATCACGATCACACAATCACGATCACACAATCATGATCACACAATTACGGTCACACAATCACGGTCACACAATCACAGTCACACAATCACACAATCACAATCACGCAATCACACAATCACGATCACACAATCACGATCGCACAACCACACAATCACGCAATCACACAATCACACAATCACACAATCACACAATCACACAATCACGCAATCACACAATGACACCATCACACAATCACACAATCACACAATCACACAATCACACAATCACACAATCACACAGTCACACAGTCACACAATCACACAATCACACAATCACACAATCACACAATCACAATCGCACAATCACACAATCACACAATCGCACAGTCACACAATCACACAACCACACAATCACACAATCACACAATCACACAATCACACAATCACACAATCACTCAATCACAAAATCACACAATCACAAAATCACACAATCACTCAATCACACAATCACACAATCACACAATCACACAATCACACAATCACACAATCACACAATCACAATCACACAATCACACAATCACACAATCACACAATCACACAATCACACAATCACACAATCACACAATCACACAATCACACAATCACACAATCACACAATCACACAATCACACAATCACACAATCACACAATCACACAATCATCAATCACAAAATCACACAATCACACAAGCACACAATCACACAATCACACAATCACACAATCACACAATCACTCAATCACACAATCACACAATCACACAATCACACAATCACACAATCACACACTCACACAATCACACAGACACTATCACACAATCACAATCACACAATCACACAGACACTATCACACAATCACAATCACACAATCACACAATCACACGATCACACAATCACGGTCACTCAATCACGGTCAATCAATCACGGTCACACAATCACGGTCACAAAATCGCGGTCACACAATCACGGTCACACAATCACACAATCACACAATCACAAAATCACACAATCACACGGTCACACAATTACACAATCACACAATCACAATCGCACAATCACAATTACACAATCACACAATCACACAATCACAGAATCACACAATCACACAATCACACAATCACACAATCACACAATCACACCATCATCAATCACACAATCACGGTCACACAATCACACATTCACACAATCACACAATCACACAATTCACACAATCTCACAATCACACAATCACAATCGCACAATCACAATTACACAATCACAATCACACAATCACACAATCACACAATCACACAATCTCACAATCACACAATCGCACAATCACACAATCACAATCGCACAATCACAGTTACACAATCACACAATCACACAATCACACAATCACACAATCATCAATCACACAATCACGGTCACACAATCACACATTCACACAATCACACAATCACACAATCACTCAATCACAAAATCACACAATCACACAAGCACACAATCACTCAATCACTCAATCACACAATCACACAATCTCACAATCACACAATCACACAATCACACAGTCATACCATCACACCATCACAATCACGCAATCACACAATCACACAATCACACAATCACACAATCACACAATCACACAGTCACACAATCACACAATCACACAATCACACAATCACACAATCACACAATCACACAATCACACAATCACACAATCACACAATCACACAATCACACAATCACACAATCACACAATCACACAATCACACAATCACAATCACACAATCACACAATCACACAATCACACAATCACACAATCACACAATCACACAATCACACAATCACACAATCACACAATCACACAATCACACAATCACACAATCACACAATCACACAATCACACAATCACACAATCACACAATCACACAATCACATAATCACACAATCACACAATCACACAATCACACAATCACACAATCACACAATCACACAATCACACAATAACACAATCACACCATCACACTATCACACAAGCACACAATCACACAATCACACAATCACACAATAACACAATCACACCATCACACTATCACACAAGCACACAATCACACAATCACACAATCACACAATCACACAATCACACAATCACTCAATCACACAATCACACAATCTCACAATCACACAATCACACAATCACACAGTCATACAATCACACCATCACAATCACGCAATCACGCAATCACACAATCACAATCGCACAATCACACAATCACAAAATCACACAGTCACACAATCACACAACCACACAATCACACAATCACACAATCACACAATCACACAATCACTCAATCACACAATAACACACTCACACAATCACACAGTCACAATCACAGAGTCGCAACCACACAATCACACAATCACTCAATCACACAATCACACAATCTCACAATCACACAATCACACAATCACACACCCACACAATCACACAGACACTATCACACAATCACAGTCACACAATCACACAGACACTATCACACAATCACAATCACACAATCACAATCACACAATCACAATCACACAATCACAATCACGCAATCACAATCACACAATCACAAGCACACAATCACAATCACACAATCACAATCACACAATCACAATCACACGATCACACAATCACGGTCACTCAATCACGGTCAATCAATCAGGGTCACACAATCACGGTCACAAAATCGCGGTCACACAATCACGGTCACACAATCACACAATCACACAATCACACAATCACACAATCACACAATCACACAATCACACAATCACACAATCACACAATCACACAATAACACAATTACACAATCACATAATCTCACAATCACACAATCACACAATCACACAATCACACAATCACACAATCACAATCGCACAATCACAATTACACAATCACACAATCTCACAATCACACAATCACACAATCACACAATCACACAATCACACAATCACACAATCACACAATCACACAATCACACAATTCACACAATCTCACAATCACACAATCACACAATCACACAATCACACAATCACACAATCACAATCACACAATCACACAATCACACAATCACACAATCACACAATCACACAATCACACAATCACACAATCACACAATCACAATCGCACAATCACAATTACACAATCACACAATCACACAATCACAGAATCACACAATCACACAATCACACAATCACACAATCACACAATCACACAATCACACCATCATCAATCACACAATCACGGTCACACAATCACACATTCACACAATCACACAATCACACAATTCACACAATCTCACAATTACACAATCACAATCGCACAATCACAATTACACAACCACAATCACACAATCACACAATCACACAATCACACAATCACACAATCACACAATCACAATCGCACATTCACACAATCACACAATCACACAATCACACAATCACACAATCACACAATCACAATCGCACAATCACACAATCACACAATCACACAGTCACACAATCACACAACCACACAATCACACAATCACAGAATCACACAGTCACACAATCACACAACCACACAATCACACAATCACGCAATCACACAATCACACAATCACACAATCACACAATCACACAATCACACAATCACACAATCACACAATCACACAATCACACAATCACACAATCACACAATCACACAATCACACAATCACACAATCACACAATCACGATCACACAATCACGGTCACACAATCACGATCACACAATCACGATCACACAATCATGATCACACAATTACGGTCACACAATCACGGTCACACAATCACAGTCACACAATCACACAATCACAATCACGCAATCACACAATCACGATCGCACAACCACACAATCACGCAATCACACAATCACACAATCACACAATCACACAATCACACAATCACGCAATCACACAATGACACAATCACACAATCACACAATCACACAATCACACAATCACACAATCACACAATCACACAATCACACAATCACACAGTCACACAATCACACAATCACACAATCACACAATCACAATCGCACAATCACACAATCACACAATCACACAGTCACACAATCACACAACCACACAATCACACAATCACACAATCACACAATCACACAATCACACAATCACACAATCACTCAATCACAAAATCACACAATCACAAAATCACACAATCACTCAATCACACAATCACACAATCACACAATCACACAATCACACAATCACACAATCACACAATCACACAATCACAATCACACTATCACACAATCACACAATCACACAATCACACAATCACACAATCACACAATCACACAATCACACAATCACACAATCACACAATCACACAATCACACAATCACACAATCACACAATCACACAATCACACAATCACACAATCACATAATCACACAATCACACAATCACACAATCACACAATCACACAATCACACAATCACACAATCACACAATCACACAATCACACAATAACACAATCACACAATCACACAATCACACAATCACACAATCACACAATCACACAATCACACAATCACACAATCACACAATCACACAATAACACAATCACACCATCACACTATCACACAAGCACACAATCACACAATCACACAATCACACAATCACACAATCACACAATCACTCAATCACACAATCACACAATCTCACAATCACACAATCACACAATCACACAGTCATACAATCACACCATCACAATCACGCAATCACGCAATCACACAATCACAATCGCACAATCACACAATCACAAAATCACACAGTCACACAATCACACAACCACACAATCACACAATCACACAATCACACAATCACACAATCACTCAATCACACAATAACACACTCACACAATCACACAGTCACAATCACAGAGTCGCAACCACACAATCACGGTCACACAATAACGGTAACACAATCACACAATCACACAATCACACAGTCACACAATCACACAACCACACAATCACACAATCACACAATCACACAATCACACAATCACACAATCACACAATCACTCAATCACAAAATCACACAATCACAAAATCACACAATCACTCAATCACACAATCACACAATCACACAATCACACAATCACACAATCACACAATCACACAATCACACAATCACAATCACACTATCACACAATCACACAATCACACAATCACACAATCACACAATCACACAATCACACAATCACACAATCACACAATCACACAATCACACAATCACACAATCACACAATCACACAATCACACAATCACACAATCACACAATCACATAATCACACAATCACACAATCACACAATCACACAATCACACAATCACACAATCACACAATCACACAATCACACAATCACACAATAACACAATCACACAATCACACAATCACACAATCACACAATCACACAATCACACAATCACACAATCACACAATCACACAATCACACAATAACACAATCACACCATCACACTATCACACAAGCACACAATCACACAATCACACAATCACACAATCACACAATCACACAATCACTCAATCACACAATCACACAATCTCACAATCACACAATCACACAATCACACAGTCATACAATCACACCATCACAATCACGCAATCACGCAATCACACAATCACAATCGCACAATCACACAATCACAAAATCACACAGTCACACAATCACACAACCACACAATCACACAATCACACAATCACACAATCACACAATCACTCAATCACACAATAACACACTCACACAATCACACAGTCACAATCACAGAGTCGCAACCACACAATCACGGTCACACAATAACGGTAACACAATCACACATTCACACAATCACACAATCACACAATCACACAATCACACAATCACACAATCCCACAATCACACAATCACTCAATCACCCAATCATACAATCTCACAATCACACAATCACACAATCACACAGTCATACAATCACACCATCACAATCACGCAATCACGCAATCACACAATCACAATCGCACAATCACACAATCACACAATCGCACAGTCACACAATCACACAACCACACAATCACACAATCACACAATCACACAATCACACAATCACTCAATCACACAATAACACACTCACACAATCACACAGTCACAATCACAGAGTCGCAACCACACAATCACGGTCACACAATAACGGTAACACAATCACACATTCACACAATCACACAATCACACAATCACACAATCACAAAATCACGATCACACAATCACGGTCACACAATCACGATCACACAATCACGATCACACAATCACGATCACACAATCATGATCACACAATTACGGTCACACAATCACGGTCACACAATCACAGTCACACAATCACACAATCACAATCACGCGATCGCACAATCACGATCACACAATCACGATCGCACAACCACACAATCACACAATCACACAATCACACAATCACACAATCACACAATCACACATTCACACAGCACACAATCACACAATCACACAATCACACAATCACACAATCACACAATCACACAATCACACAATCACACAATCACACAATCACACAAGCACACAATCACTCAATCACACAATCACACAATCACACAATCACACAATCACACAATCACACTATCACACAATCACACAATCACACAATCACACAATCACACAATCACACAATCACACAATCACACAATCACTCAATCACAAAATCACACAATCACACAAGCACACAATCACTCAATCACACAATCACACAATCACACAATCACACAATCACAATTACACAATCACACAATCACACAATCACACAATCACACAATCACACAATCACACAATCACACAATCACACAATCACACAATCACTCAATCACACAATCACACAATCTCACAATCACACAATCACACAATCACACAGTCATACAATCACACCATCACAATTACGCAATCACACAATCACACAATCACACAATCACACAATCACACAATCACACAGTCACACAATCACACAATCACACAATCACACAATCACACAATCACACAATCACACAATCACACAATCACACAATCACACAACCACAAAATCACACAATCACACAGTCACACAATCACACAATCACAAAATCACGATCACACAATCACGGTCACACAATCACGATCACACAATCACGATCACACAATCATGATCACACAATTACGGTCACACAATCACGGTCACACAATCACAGTCACACAATCACACAATCACAATCACGCAATCACACAATCACGATCACACAATCACGATCGCACAACTACACAATCACGCAATCACACAATCACACAATCACACAATCACACAATCACACAATCACACAATCACACAATCACACAATCACACAATCACACAATCACACAATCACACAATCACACAATCACACAATCACACAATCACACAAGCACACAATCACTCAATCACACAATCACACAATCACACAATCACACAATCACACAATCACACTATCACACAATCACACAATCACACAATCACACAATCACACAATCACACAATCACACAATCACTCAATCACAAAATCACACAATCACACAAGCACACAATCACTCAATCACACAATCACACAATCACACAATCACACAATCACAATTACACAATCACACAATCACACAATCACACAATCACACAATCACACAATCACACAATCACACAATCACACAATCACACAATCACTCAATCACACAATCACACAATCTCACAATCACACAATCACACAATCACACAGTCATACAATCACACCATCACAATTACGCAATCACACAATCACACAATCACACAATCACACAATCACACAATCACACAATAACACAATCACACCATCACACTATCACACAAGCACACAATCACACAATCACACAATCACACAATCACACAATCACACAATCACTCAATCACACAATCACACAATCTCACAATCACACAATCACACAATCACACAGTCATACAATCACACCATCACAATCACGCAATCACGCAATCACACAATCACAATCGCACAATCACACAATCACAAAATCACACAGTCACACAATCACACAACCACACAATCACACAATCACACAATCACACAATCACACAATCACTCAATCACACAATAGCACACTCACACAATCACACAGTCACAATCACAGAGTCGCAACCACACAATCACGGTCACACAATAACGGTAACACAATCACACATTCACACAATCACACAATCACACAATCACACAATCACACAATCACACAATCCCACAATCACACAATCACTCAATCACCCAATCATACAATCTCACAATCACACAATCACACAATCACACAGTCATACAATCACACCATCACAATCACGCAATCACGCAATCACACAATCACAATCGCACAATCACACAATCACACAATCGCACAGTCACACAATCACACAACCACACAATCACACAATCACACAATCACACAATCACACAATCACTCAATCACACAATAACACACTCACACAATCACACAGTCACAATCACAGAGTCGCAACCACACAATCACGGTCACACAATAACGGTAACGCAATCACACATTCACACAATCACACAATCACACAACCACAAAATCACGATCACACAATCACGGTCACACAATCACGATCACACAATCACGATCACACAATCACGATCACACAATCATGATCACACAATTACGGTCACACAATCACGGTCACACAATCACAGTCACACAATCACACAATCACAATCACGCGATCGCACAATCACACAATCACACAATCACACAATCACACATTCACACAGCACACAATCACACAATCACACATTCACACAATCACACAATCACACAATCACACAATCACACAATCACACAATCACACAATCACACAAGCACACAATCACTCAATCACACAATCACACAATCACACAATCACACAATCACACAATCACACTATCACACAATCACACAATCACACAATCACACAATCACACAATCACACAATCACACAATCACACAATCACACAATCACTCAATCACAAAATCACACAATCACACAAGCACACAATCACTCAATCACACAATCACACAATCACACAATCACACAATCACAATTACACAATCACACAATCACACAATCACACAATCACACAATCACACAATCACACAATCACACAATCACACAATCACACAATCACACAATCACTCAATCACACAATCACACAATCTCACAATCACACAATCACACAATCACACAGTCATACAATCACACCATCACAATTACGCAATCACACAATCACACAATCACACAATCACACAATCACACAATCACACAGTCACACAATCACACAATCACACAATCACACAATCACACAATCACACAATCACACAATCACACAATCACACAACCACAAAATCACACAATCACACAGTCACACAATCACACAATCACAAAATCACGATCACACAATCACGGTCACACAATCACGATCACACAATCACGATCACACAATCATGATCACACAATTACGGTCACACAATCACGGTCACACAATCACAGTCACACAATCACACAATCACAATCACGCAATCACACAATCACGATCACACAATCACGATCGCACAACTACACAATCACGCAATCACACAATCACACAATCACACAATCACACAATCACACAATCACACAATCACACAATCACACAATCACACAATCACACAATCACACAATCACACAATCACACAATCACACAATCACACAATCACACAATCACACAAGCACACAATCACTCAATCACACAATCACACAATCACACAATCACACAATCACACAATCACACTATCACACAATCACACAATCACACAATCACACAATCACACAATCACACAATCACACAATCACACAATCACTCAATCACAAAATCACACAATCACACAAGCACACAATCACTCAATCACACAATCACACAATCACACAATCACACAATCACAATTACACAATCACACAATCACACAATCACACAATCACACAATCACACAATCACACAATCACACAATCACACAATCACACAATCACACAATCACTCAATCACACAATCACACAATCTCACAATCACACAATCACACAATCACACAGTCATACAATCACACCATCACAATTACGCAATCACACAATCACACAATCACACAATCACACAATCACACAATCACACAGTCACACAATCACACAATCACACAATCACACAATCACACAATCACACAATCACACAATCACACAATCACACAATCACACAATCACACAACCACAAAATCACACAATCACACAGTCACACAATCACACAATCACAAAATCACGATCACACAATCACGGTCACACAATCACGATCACACAATCACGATCACACAATCATGATCACACAATTACGGTCACACAATCACGGTCACACAATCACAGTCACACAATCACACAATCACAATCACGCAATCACACAATCACGATCACACAATCACGATCGCACAACTACACAATCACGCAATCACACAATCACACAATCACACAATCACACAATCACACAATCACACAATCACACAATCACACAATCACACAATCACACAATCACACAATCACACAATCACACAATCACACAATCACACAATCACACAATCACACAATCACACAATCACACAATCACACAATCACACAATCACACAACCACACAATCACACAACCACACAATCACACAATCACACAATCACACAATCACACAATCACACAATCACTCAATCACACAATAACACACTCACACAATCACACAGTCACAATCACAGAGTCGCAACCACACAATCACGGTCACACAATAACGGTAACACAATCACACATTCACACAATCACACAATCACACAATCACACAATCACACAATCACACAATCCCACAATCACACAATCACTCAATCACCCAATCATACAATCTCACAATCACACAATCACACAATCACACAGTCATACAATCACACCATCACAATCACGCAATCACGCAATCACACAATCACAATCGCACAATCACACAATCACACAATCGCACAGTCACACAATCACACAACCACACAATCACACAATCACACAATCACACAATCACACAATCACACAATCACATAATCACACAATCACACAATCACACAATCACACAATCACACAATCACACAATCACACAATCACACAATCACACAATCACACAATAACACAATCACACAATCACACAATCACACAATCACACAATCACACAATCACACAATCACACAATCACACAATCACACAATAACACAATCACACCATCACACTATCACACAAGCACACAATCACACAATCACACAATCACACAATCACACAATCACACAATCACTCAATCACACAATCACACAATCTCACAATCACACAATCACACAATCACACAGTCATACAATCACACCATCACAATCACGCAATCACGCAATCACACAATCACAATCGCACAATCACACAATCACAAAATCACACAGTCACACAATCACACAACCACACAATCACACAATCACACAATCACACAATCACACAATCACTCAATCACACAATAACACACTCACACAATCACACAGTCACAATCACAGAGTCGCAACCACACAATCACGGTCACACAATAACGGTAACACAATCACACAATCACACAATCACACAGTCACACAATCACACAACCACACAATCACACAATCACACAATCACACAATCACACAATCACACAATCACACAATCACTCAATCACAAAATCACACAATCACAAAATCACACAATCACTCAATCACACAATCACACAATCACACAATCACACAATCACACAATCACACAATCACACAATCACACAATCACAATCACACTATCACACAATCACACAATCACACAATCACACAATCACACAATCACACAATCACACAATCACACAATCACACAATCACACAATCACACAATCACACAATCACACAATCACATAATCACACAATCACACAATCACACAATCACACAATCACACAATCACACAATCACACAATCACACAATCACACAATCACACAATAACACAATCACACAATCACACAATCACACAATCACACAATCACACAATCACACAATCACACAATCACACAATCACACAATCACACAATAACACAATCACACCATCACACTATCACACAAGCACACAATCACACAATCACACAATCACACAATCACACAATCACACAATCACTCAATCACACAATCACACAATCTCACAATCACACAATCACACAATCACACAGTCATACAATCACACCATCACAATCACGCAATCACGCAATCACACAATCACAATCGCACAATCACACAATCACAAAATCACACAGTCACACAATCACACAACCACACAATCACACAATCACACAATCACACAATCACACAATCACTCAATCACACAATAACACACTCACACAATCACACAGTCACAATCACAGAGTCGCAACCACACAATCGCGGTCACACAATAACGGTAACACAATCACACATTCACACAATCACACAATCACACAATCACACAATCACACAATCACACAATCCCACAATCACACAATCACTCAATCACCCAATCATACAATCTCACAATCACACAATCACACAATCACACAGTCATACAATCACACCATCACAATCACGCAATCACGCAATCACACAATCACAATCGCACAATCACACAATCACACAATCGCACAGTCACACAATCACACAACCACACAATCACACAATCACACAATCACACAATCACACAATCACTCAATCACACAATAACACACTCACACAATCACACAGTCACAATCACAGAGTCGCAACCACACAATCACGGTCACACAATAACGGTAACACAATCACACATTCACACAATCACACAATCACACAATCACACAATCACAAAATCACGATCACACAATCACGGTCACACAATCACGATCACACAATCACGATCACACAATCACGATCACACAATCATGATCACACAATTACGGTCACACAATCACGGTCACACAATCACAGTCACACAATCACACAATCACAATCACGCGATCGCACAATCACGATCACACAATCACGATCGCACAACCACACAATCACACAATCACACAATCACACAATCACACAATCACACAATCACACATTCACACAGCACACAATCACACAATCACACAATCACACAATCACACAATCACACAATCACACAATCACACAATCACACAATCACACAATCACACAAGCACACAATCACTCAATCACACAATCACACAATCACACAATCACACAATCACACAATCACACTATCACACAATCACACAATCACACAATCACACAATCACACAATCACACAATCACACAATCACACAATCACTCAATCACAAAATCACACAATCACACAAGCACACAATCACTCAATCACACAATCACACAATCACACAATCACACAATCACAATTACACAATCACACAATCACACAATCACACAATCACACAATCACACAATCACACAATCACACAATCACACAATCACACAATCACTCAATCACACAATCACACAATCTCACAATCACACAATCACACAATCACACAGTCATACAATCACACCATCACAATTACGCAATCACACAATCACACAATCACACAATCACACAATCACACAATCACACAGTCACACAATCACACAATCACACAATCACACAATCACACAATCACACAATCACACAATCACACAATCACACAATCACACAACCACAAAATCACACAATCACACAGTCACACAATCACACAATCACAAAATCACGATCACACAATCACGGTCACACAATCACGATCACACAATCACGATCACACAATCATGATCACACAATTACGGTCACACAATCACGGTCACACAATCACAGTCACACAATCACACAATCACAATCACGCAATCACACAATCACGATCACACAATCACGATCGCACAACTACACAATCACGCAATCACACAATCACACAATCACACAATCACACAATCACACAATCACACAATCACACAATCACACAATCACACAATCACACAATCACACAATCACACAATCACACAATCACACAATCACACAATCACACAAGCACACAATCACTCAATCACACAATCACACAATCACACAATCACACAATCACACAATCACACTATCACACAATCACACAATCACACAATCACACAATCACACAATCACACAATCACACAATCACTCAATCACAAAATCACACAATCACACAAGCACACAATCACTCAATCACACAATCACACAATCACACAATCACACAATCACAATTACACAATCACACAATCACACAATCACACAATCACACAATCACACAATCACACAATCACACAATCACACAATCACACAATCACTCAATCACACAATCACACAATCTCACAATCACACAATCACACAATCACACAGTCATACAATCACACCATCACAATTACGCAATCACACAATCACACAATCACACAATCACACAATCACACAATCACACAATAACACAATCACACCATCACACTATCACACAAGCACACAATCACACAATCACACAATCACACAATCACACAATCACACAATCACTCAATCACACAATCACACAATCTCACAATCACACAATCACACAATCACACAGTCATACAATCACACCATCACAATCACGCAATCACGCAATCACACAATCACAATCGCACAATCACACAATCACAAAATCACACAGTCACACAATCACACAACCACACAATCACACAATCACACAATCACACAATCACACAATCACTCAATCACACAATAGCACACTCACACAATCACACAGTCACAATCACAGAGTCGCAACCACACAATCACGGTCACACAATAACGGTAACACAATCACACATTCACACAATCACACAATCACACAATCACACAATCACACAATCACACAATCCCACAATCACACAATCACTCAATCACCCAATCATACAATCTCACAATCACACAATCACACAATCACACAGTCATACAATCACACCATCACAATCACGCAATCACGCAATCACACAATCACAATCGCACAATCACACAATCACACAATCGCACAGTCACACAATCACACAACCACACAATCACACAATCACACAATCACACAATCACACAATCACTCAATCACACAATAACACACTCACACAATCACACAGTCACAATCACAGAGTCGCAACCACACAATCACGGTCACACAATAACGGTAACACAATCACACATTCACACAATCACACAATCACACAACCACAAAATCACGATCACACAATCACGGTCACACAATCACGATCACACAATCACGATCACACAATCACGATCACACAATCATGATCACACAATTACGGTCACACAATCACGGTCACACAATCACAGTCACACAATCACACAATCACAATCACGCGATCGCACAATCACACAATCACACAATCACACAATCACACATTCACACAGCACACAATCACACAATCACACATTCACACAATCACACAATCACACAATCACACAATCACACAATCACACAATCACACAATCACACAAGCACACAATCACTCAATCACACAATCACACAATCACACAATCACACAATCACACAATCACACTATCACACAATCACACAATCACACAATCACACAATCACACAATCACACAATCACACAATCACACAATCACACAATCACTCAATCACAAAATCACACAATCACACAAGCACACAATCACTCAATCACACAATCACACAATCACACAATCACACAATCACAATTACACAATCACACAATCACACAATCACACAATCACACAATCACACAATCACACAATCACACAATCACACAATCACACAATCACACAATCACTCAATCACACAATCACACAATCTCACAATCACACAATCACACAATCACACAGTCATACAATCACACCATCACAATTACGCAATCACACAATCACACAATCACACAATCACACAATCACACAATCACACAGTCACACAATCACACAATCACACAATCACACAATCACACAATCACACAATCACACAATCACACAATCACACAACCACAAAATCACACAATCACACAGTCACACAATCACACAATCACAAAATCACGATCACACAATCACGGTCACACAATCACGATCACACAATCACGATCACACAATCATGATCACACAATTACGGTGACACAATCACGGTCACACAATCACAGTCACACAATCACACAATCACAATCACGCAATCACACAATCACGATCACACAATCACGATCGCACAACTACACAATCACGCAATCACACAATCACACAATCACACAATCACACAATCACACAATCACACAATCACACAATCACACAATCACACAATCACACAATCACACAATCACACAATCACACAATCACACAATCACACAATCACACAATCACACAAGCACACAATCACTCAATCACACAATCACACAATCACACAATCACACAATCACACAATCACACTATCACACAATCACACAATCACACAATCACACAATCACACAATCACACAATCACACAATCACACAATCACTCAATCACAAAATCACACAATCACACAAGCACACAATCACTCAATCACACAATCACACAATCACACAATCACACAATCACAATTACACAATCACACAATCACACAATCACACAATCACACAATCACACAATCACACAATCACACAATCACACAATCACACAATCACACAATCACTCAATCACACAATCACACAATCTCACAATCACACAATCACACAATCACACAGTCATACAATCACACCATCACAATTACGCAATCACACAATCACACAATCACACAATCACACAATCACACAATCACACAGTCACACAATCACACAATCACACAATCACACAATCACACAATCACACAATCACACAATCACACAATCACACAATCACACAATCACACAACCACAAAATCACACAATCACACAGTCACACAATCACACAATCACAAAATCACGATCACACAATCACGGTCACACAATCACGATCACACAATCACGATCACACAATCATGATCACACAATTACGGTCACACAATCACGGTCACACAATCACAGTCACACAATCACACAATCACAATCACGCAATCACACAATCACGATCACACAATCACGATCGCACAACTACACAATCACGCAATCACACAATCACACAATCACACAATCACACAATCACACAATCACACAATCACACAATCACACAATCACACAATCACACAATCACACAATCACACAATCACACAATCACACAATCACACAATCACACAATCACACAATCACACAATCACACAATCACACAATCACACAATCACACAATCACACAACCACACAATCACACAACCACACAATCACACAATCACACAATCACACAATCACACAATCACACAATCACTCAATCACACAATAACACACTCACACAATCACACAGTCACAATCACAGAGTCGCAACCACACAATCACGGTCACACAATAACGGTAACACAATCACACATTCACACAATCACACAATCACACAATCACACAATCACACAATCACACAATCCCACAATCACACAATCACTCAATCACCCAATCATACAATCTCACAATCACACAATCACACAATCACACAGTCATACAATCACACCATCACAATCACGCAATCACGCAATCACACAATCACAATCGCACAATCACACAATCACACAATCGCACAGTCACACAATCACACAACCACACAATCACACAATCACACAATCACACAATCACTCAATCACACAATAACACACTCACACAATCACACACTCACAATCACAGAGTCGCAACCACACAATCACGGTCACACAATAACGGTAACACAATCACACATTCACACAATCACACAATCACACAATCACACAATCACAAAATCACGATCACACAATCACGGTCCCACAATCACGATCACACAATCACGATCACACAATCACGATCACACAATCATGATCACACAATTACGGTCACACAATCACGGTCACACAATCACAGTCACACAATCACACAATCACAATCACGCGATCGCACAATCACGATCACACAATCACGATCGCACAACCACACAATCACACAATCACACAATCACACAATCACACAATCACACATTCACACAGCACACAATCACACAATCACACAATCACACAATCACACAATCACACAATCACACAATCACACAATCACACAATCACACAATCACACAAGCACACAATCACTCAATCACACAATCACACAATCACACAATCACACAATCACACAATCACACTATCACACAATCACACAATCACACAATCACACAATCACACAATCACACAATCACACAATCACTCAATCACAAAATCACACAATCACACAAGCACACAATCACTCAATCACACAATCACACAATCACACAATCACACAATCACAATTACACAATCACACAATCACACAATCACACAATCACACAATCACACAATCACACAATCACACAATCACACAATCACACAATCACTCAATCACACAATCACAAAATCTCACAATCACACAATCACACAATCACACAGTCATACAATCACACCATCACAATTACGCAATCACACAATCACACAATCACACAATCACACAATCACACAATCACACAGTCACACAATCACACAATCACACAATCACACAATCACACAATCACACAATCACACAATCACACAATCACACAATCACACAACCACACAATCACACAATCACACAATCACACAATCACACAATCACACAATCGCACAATCACACAATCACACAATCACACAGTCACACAATCACACAACCACACAATCACACAATCACGCAATCACACAATCACACAATCACACAATCACACAATCACACAATCACACAATCACACAATCACACAATCACACAATCACACAATCACACAATCACACAATCACACAATCACACAATCACACAATCACACAATCACACAATCACACAATCACACAATCACACAATCACACAATCACACAATCACACAGTCACACAATCACTCAATCACACAATAACACACTCACACAATCACACAGTCACAATCACACAGTCGCAACCACACAATCACGGTCACACAATAACGGTAACACAATCACGCATTCACACAATCACACAATCACACAATCACAAAATCACGATCACACAATCACGGTCACACAATCACGATCACACAATCACGATCACACAATCATGATCACACAATTACGGTCACACAATCACGGTCACACAATCACAGTCACACAATCACACAATCACAATCACGCAATCACACAATCACGATCACACAATCACGATCGCACAACCACACAATCACGCAATCACACAATCACACAATCACACAATCACACAATCACACAATCACGCAATCACACAATGACACAATCACACAATCACAAAATCACACAATCACACAATCACACAATCACACAATCACACAATCACACAGTCACACAATCACACAATCACACAATCACACAATCACAATCGCACAATCACACAATCACACAATCACACAGTCACACAATCACACAACCACACAATCACACAATCACACAATCACACAATCACACAATCACACAATCACTCAATCACAAAATCACACAATCACAAAATCACACAATCACTCAATCACACAATCACACAATCACACAATCACACAATCACAATCACACAATCACACAATCACACAATCACACAATCACACAATCACACAATCACACAATCACACAATCACGCAATCACACAATGACACAATCACACAATCACAAAATCACACAATCACACAATCACACAATCACACAATCACACAATCACACAATCACACAGTCACACAATCACACAATCACACAATCACACAATCACAATCGCACAATCACACAATCACACAATCACACAGTCACACAATCACACAACCACACAATCACACAATCACACAATCACACAATCACACAATCACACAATCACACAATCACACAATCACACAATCACAATCACACAATCACACAATCACACAATCACACAATCACACAATCACACAATCACACAATCACACAATCACACAATCACACAATCACACAATCACACAATCACACAATCACACAATCACACAATCACACAATCACACAATCACACAATCATCAATCACACAATCACGGTCACACAATCACACATTCACACAATCTCACAATCACACAATCACTCAATCACAAAATCACACAATCACACAAGCACACAATCACACAATCACACAATCACACAATCACACAATCACACAATCACACAATCACACAATCACACAATCACTCAATCACACAATCACACAATCTCACAATCACACAATCACACAATCACACACTCACACAATCACACAGACACTATCACACAATCACAATCACACAATCACACAGACACTATCACACAATCACAATCACACAATCACAATCACACAATCACAATCACACAATCACAATCACACAATCACAATCACACAATCACAATCACACAATCACAATCACACAGTCGCAACCACACAATCGCGGTCACACAATAACGGTAACACAATCACACATTCACACAATCACACAATCACACAATCACACAATCACACAATCACACAATCACACAATCACACAATCACACAAGCACACAATCACTCAATCACACAATCACACAATCACACAGTCATACAATCACACCATCACAATCACGCAATCACACAATCACACAATCACACAATCACACAATCACACAATCACACAGTCACACAATCACACAATCACACAATCACACAATCACACAATCACACAATCACACAATCACACAATCACACAATCACACAATCACACAACCACACAATCACACAATCACACAATCACACAATCACACAATCACACAATCACACAATCACACAATCACACAATCACACAATCACACAGTCACAATCACAGAGTCGCAACCACACAATCACGGTCACACAATAACGGTAACACAATCACACATTCACACAATCACACAATCACACAATCACACAATCACACAATCACACAATCACACAATCACACAATCACTCAATCACCCAATCACACAATCTCACAATCACACAATCACACATTCACACAGTCATACAATCACACCATCACAATCACGCAATCACGCAATCACACAATCACAATCGCACAATCACACAATCACACAATCACACAGTCACACAATCACACAACCACACAATCACACAATCACACAATCACACAATCACTCAATCACACAATAACACACTCACACAATCACACAGTCACAATCACAGAGTCGCAACCACACAATCACGGTCACATAATAACGGTAACACAATCACACATTCACACAATCACACAATCACACAATCACACAATCACAAAATCACGATCACACAATCACGGTCACACAATCACGATCACACAATCACGATCACACAATCATGATCACACAATTACGGTCACACAATCACGGTCACACAATCACAGTCACACAATCACACAATCACAACCACGCAATCACACAATCACGATCACACAATCACGATCGCACAACTACACAATCACGCAATCACACAATCACACAATCACACAATCACACAATCACACAATCACACAATCACACAATCACACAATCACACAATCACACAATCACACAATCACACAATCACACAATCACACAATCACACAATCACACAATCACACAATCACACAATCACACAATCACACAATCACACAATCACACAATCACACAATCACACAATCACACAATCACACAATCACACAATCACACAATCACACAATCACACAATCACACAATCACACAATCACACAATCACACAATCACACAATCACACAATCACACAATCACACAATCACACAATCACACAATCACACAATCACACAATCACACAATCACACAATCACACAATCACACAATCACACAATCACACAATCACACAATCACACAATCACACAATCACACAATCACACAATAACACAATCACACCATCACACAATCACACAAGCACACAATCACACAATCACACAATCACACAATCACTCAATCACACAATCACACAATCTCACAATCACACAATCACATAATCACACAGTCATACAATCACACCATCACAATCACGCAATCACGCAATCACACAATCACAATCGCACAATCACACAATCACACAGTCACACAATCACACAACCACACAATCACACAATCACACAATCACACAATCACACAATCACACAATCACTCAATCACACAATAACACACTCACACAATCACACAGTCACAATCACAGAGTCGCAACCACACAATCACGGTCACACAATAACGGTAACACAATCACACATTCACACAATCACACAATCACACAATCACACAATCACACAATCACACAATCACACAATCACACAATCACACAATCACTCAATCACCCAATCACACAATCTCACAATCACACAATCACACATTCACACAGTCATACAATCACACCATCACAATCACGCAATCACGCAATCACACAATCACAATCGCACAATCACACAATCACACAATCACACAGTCACACAATCACACAACCACACAATCACACAATCACACAATCACACAATCACTCAATCACACAATAACACACTCACACAATCACACAGTCACAATCACAGAGTCGCAACCACACAATCACGGTCACACAATAACGGTAACACAATCACACATTCACACAATCACACAATCACACAATCACACAATCACAAAATCACGATCACACAATCACGGTCACACAATCACGATCACACAATCACGATCACACAATCACGATCACACAATCATGATCACACAATTACGGTCACACAATCACGGTCACACAATCACAGTCACACAATCACACAATCACAATCACGCGATCGCACAATCACGATCACACAATCACGATCGCACAACCACACAATCACACAATCACACAATCACACAATCACACAATCACACAATCACACAATCACACATTCACACAGCACACAATCACACAATCACACAATCACACAATCACACAATCACACAATCACACAATCACACAATCACACAATCACACAATCACACAAGCACACAATCACTCAATCACACAATCACACAATCACACAATCACACAATCACACAATCACACTATCACACAATCACACAATCACACAATCACACAATCACACAATCACACAATCACACAATCACACAATCACTCAATCACAAAATCACACAATCACACAAGCACACAATCACTCAATCACACAATCACACAATCACACAATCACACAATCACACAATCACACAATCACAATTACACAATCACACAATCACACAATCACACAATCACACAATCACACAATCACACAATCACACAATCACACAATCACACAATCACACAATCACTCAATCACACAATCACACAATCTCACAATCACACAATCACACAATCACACAGTCATACAATCACACCATCACAATCACGCAATCACACAATCACACAATCACACAATCACACAATCACACAATCACACAGTCACACAATCACACAATCACACAATCACACAATCACACAATCACACAATCACACAATCACACAATCACACAATCACACAATCACACAACCACACAATCACACAATCACACAATCACACAATCACACAATCACACAATCACACAATCACACAATCACACAATCACACAATCACACAATCACACAATCACACAATAACACAATCACACAATCACACAATAACACAATCACACAATCACACAATCACACAATCACACAATCACACAATCACACAATCACACAATCACACAATCACACAATCACACAATCACACAATCACACAATCACACAATCACACAATCACACAATCACACAATCACACAATCACACAATCACACAATCACACAATCACACAATCACACAATCACACAATCACACAATCACACAATCACACAATCACACAATCACACAATCACACAATCACACAATCACACAATCACACAATCACACAATCACACAATCACACAATCACACAATCACACAATCACACAATCACACAATCACACAATCACAATCGCACAATCACACAATTACACAATCACACAGTCACACAATCACACAACCACACAATCACACAATCACACAATCACACAATCACTCAATCACACAATAACACACTCACACAATCACGCAGTCACAATCACAGAGTCGCAACCACACAATCACGGTCACACAATAACGGTAACACAATCACACATTCACACAATCACACAATCACACAATCACACAATCACACAATCACACAATCACACAATCACACAATCACACAATCACTCAATCACCCAATCACACAATCTCACAATCACACAATCACACAATCACACAGTCATACAATCACACCATCACAATCACGCAATCACGCAATCACACAATCACAATCGCACAATCACACAATCACACAATCACACAGTCACACAATCACACAACCACACAATCACACAATCACACAATCACACAATCACTCAATCACACAATAACACACTCACACAATCACACAGTCACAATCACAGATTCGCAACCACGCAATCACGGTCACACAATAACGGTAACACAATCACACATTCACACAATCACACAATCACACAATCACAAAATCACGATCACACAATCACGGTCACACAATCACGATCACACAATCACGATCACACAATCACGATCACACAATCATGATCACACAATTACGGTCACACAATCACGGTCACACAATCACAGTCACACAATCACACAATCACCATCACGCGATCACACAATCACGATCACACAATCACGATCGCACAACCACACAATCACACAATCACACAATCACACAATCGCACAATCACACAATCACACAATCACACAATCACACATTCACACAGCACACAATCACACAATCACACAGTCACACAATCACACAATCACACAATCACACAATCACACAATCACACAATCACACAATCACACAATCACACAATCACACAATCACACAATCACACAATCACACAATCACACAATCACACAATCACACAATCACACAATCACACAAGCACACAATCACTCAATCACACAATCACACAATCACACAGTCATACAATCACACCATCACAATCACGCAATCACACAATCACACAATCACACAATCACACAATCACACAATCACACAGTCACACAATCACACAATCACACAATCACACAATCACACCATCACAATCACGCAATCACACAATCACACAATCACACAATCACACAATCACA
Organism: Megachile rotundata; assembly: GCF_050947335.1. Lineage (NCBI taxonomy): Eukaryota > Metazoa > Arthropoda > Insecta > Hymenoptera > Megachilidae > Megachile > Megachile rotundata. Next base: position 592,346 of record NW_027473352.1, on the reverse strand, counting down.
CAACCACACAATCACACAATCACACAATCACACAATCACACAATCACACAATCACACAATCACACAATCACACAATCACACAATCACACAATCACACAATCACACAATAACACAATCACACAATCACACAATCACACAAGCACACAATCACACAATCACACAATCACACAATCACACAATCACACAATCACACAATCACACAATCACACAATCACACAATCACACAATCACACAATCACACAATCACACAATCACACAATCACACAATCACACAATCACACAATCACACAATCACACAATCACACAATCACACAATCACACAATCACACAATCACACAATCACACAATCACACAACCACACAATCACACAATCACACAATAACACAATCACACAATCACACAATCACACAAGTACACAATCACACAATCACACAATCACACAATCACACAATCACACAATCACACAATCACTCAATCACACAATCACACAATCTCACAATCACACAATCACACAATCACACAGTCATACAATCACACCATCACAATCACGCAATCACGCAATCACACAATCACAATCGCACAATCACACAATCACACAATCACACAGTCACACAATCACACAACCACACAATCACACAATCACACAATCACACAATCACTCAATCACACAATAACACACTCACACAATCACACAGTCACAATCACAGAGTCGCAACCACACAATCACGGTCACACAATAACGGTAACACAATCACACATTCACACACTCACACAATCACACAATCACACAATCACAAAATCACGATCACACAATCACGGTCACACAATCACGATCACACAATCACGATCACACAATCACGATCACACAATCATGATCACACAATTACGGTCACACAATCACGGTCACACAATCACAGTCACACAATCACACAATCACAATCACGCGATCACACAATCACGATCACACAATCACGATCGCACAACCACACAATCACACAATCACACAATCACACAATCACACAATCACACAATCACACAATCACACATTCACACAGCACACAATCACACAATCACACAGTCACACAATCACACAATCAGACAATCACACAATCACACAATCACACAATCACACAATCACACAATCACACAATCACACAATCACACAATCACACAATCACACAATCACACAATCACACAATCACACAAGCACACAATCACGCAATCACACAATCACACAATCACACAATCACACAATCACACAATCACTCAATCACACAATCACACAATCACACAATCACACAATCACACAATCACACTATCACACAATCACACAATCACACAATCACACAATCACACAATCACACAATCACACAATCACACAATCACACAATCACACAATCACACAATCACACAATCACACAATCACAATTACACAATCACACAATCACACAATCACACAATCACACAATCACACAATCACACAATCACACAATCACACAATCACTCAATCACACAATCACACAATCTCACAATCACACAATCACACAATAACACTATCACACAATCACACAATCACACAAGTACACAATCACACAATCACACAATCACACAATCACACAATCACACAATCACTCAATCACACAATCACACAATCTCACCATCACACAATCACACAATCACACAGTCATACAATCACACCATCACAATCACGCAATCACGCAATCACACAATCACAATCGCACAATCACACAATCACACAATTACACAATCACACAGTCACACAATCACACAACCACACAATCACACAATCACACAATCACACAATCACTCAATCACACAATAACACACTCACACAATCACGCAGTCACAATCACAGAGTCGCAACCACACAATCACGGTCACACAATAACGGTAACACAATCACACATTCACACAATCACACAATCACACAATCACACAATCACACAATCACACAATCACACAATCACACAATCACACAATCACTCAATCACCCAATCACACAATCTCACAATCACACAATCACACAATCACACAGTCATACAATCACACCATCACAATCACGCAATCACGCAATCACACAATCACAATCGCACAATCACACAATTACACAATCACACAGTCACACAATCACACAACCACACAATCACACAATCACACAATCACACAATCACTCAATCACACAATAACACACTCATACAATCACGCAGTCACAATCACAGAGTCGCAACCACACAATCACGGTCACACAATAACGGTAACACAATCACACATTCACACAATCACACAATCACACAATCACACAATCACACAATCACACAATCACACAATCACACAATCACACAATCACTCAATCACCCAATCACACAATCTCACAATCACACAATCACACAATCACACAATCACACAATCACACAATCACACAATCACAATTACACAATCACACAATCACACAATCACACAATCACACAATCACACAATCACACAATCACACAATCACACAATCACTCAATCACACAATCACACAATCTCACATTCACACAATCACACAATAACACTATCACACAATCACACAATCACACAAGTACACAATCACACAATCACACAATCACACAATCACACAATCACACAATCACTCAATCACACAATCACACAATCTCACAATCACACAATCACACAATCACACAGTCATACAATCACACCATCACAATCACGCAATCACGCAATCACACAATCACAATCGCACAATCACACAATTACACAATCACACAGTCACACAATCACACAACCACACAATCACACAATCACACAATCACACAATCACACAATCACACAATCACTCAATCACACAATAACACACTCACACAATCACGCAGTCACAATCACAGAGTCGCAACCACACAATCACGGTCACACAATAACGGTAACACAATCACACATTCACACAATCACACAATCACACAATCACACAATCACACAATCACACAATCACACAATCACACAATCACACAATCACACAATCACTCAATCACCCAATCACACAATCTCACAATCACACAATCACACAATCACACAGTCATACAATCACACCATCACAATCACGCAATCACGCAATCACACAATCACAATCGCACAATCACACAATCACACAATCGCACAGTCACACAATCACACAACCACACAATCACACAATCACACAATCACACAATCACTCAATCACACAATAACACACTCACACAATCACACAGTCACAATCACAGAGTCGCAACCACACAATCACGGTCACACAATAACGGTAACACAATCACACATTCACACAATCACACAATCACACAATCACACAATCACAAAATCACGATCACACAATCACGGTCACACAATCACGATCACACAATCACGATCACACAATCACGATCACACAATCATGATCACACAATTACGGTCACACAATCACGGTCACACAATCACAGTCACACAATCACACAATCACAATCACGCGATCACACAATCACGATCACACAATCACGATCGCACAACCACACAATCACACAATCACACAATCACACAATCACACATTCACACAGCACACAATCACACAATCACACAATCACACAATCACACAATCACACAATCACACAATCACGCAATCACACAATCACACAATCACACAATCACACAATCACGCAATCACACAATCACACAATCACACAAGCACACAATCACTCAATCACACAATCACACAATCACACAATCACACAATCACACAATCACACTATCACACAATCACACAATCACACAATCACACAATCACACAATCACTCAATCACACAATCACTCAATCACAAAATCACACAATCACACAAGCACACAATCACTCAAACACACAATCACACAATCACACAATCACACAATCTCACAATCACACAATCACAATTACACAATCACACAATCACACAATCACACATTCACACAATCACACAATCACACAATCACACAATCACACAATCACACAATCACACAATCACACAATCACTCAATCACACAATCACACAATCTCACAATCACACAATCACACAATCACACAATCGCACAGTCATACAATCACACCATCACAATCACGCAATCACACAATCACACAATCACACAATCACACAATCACACAATCACACAATCACACAGTCACACAATCACACAATCACACAATCACACAATCACACAATCACACAATCACACAATCACACAATCACACAATCACACAATCACACAATCACACAATCACACAGTCACACAATCACACAATCACACAATCACACAATCACACAATCACAATCGCACAATCACACAATCACACAATCACACAGTCACACAATCACACAACCACACAATCACACAATCACACAATCACACAATCACACACTCACACAATCACACAGACACAATCACACAATCACAATCACACAATCACAATCACACAATCACAATCACACAATCACACAATCACACGATCACACAATCACGGTCACTCAATCACGGTCACTCAATCACGGTCACACAATCACGGTCACAAAATGGCGGTCACACAATCACACAATCACACAATCACACAATCACTCAATCACACAATCACACAATCTCACAATCACACAATCACACAATCGCACAGTCATACAATCACACCATCACAATCACGCAATCACACAATCACACAATCACACAATCACACAATCACACAATCACACAGTCACACAATCACACAATCACACAATCACACAATCACACAATCACACAATCACACAATCACACAATCACACAATCACTCAATCACACAATCACACAATCTCACAATCACACAATCACACAATCACACACTCACACAATCACACAGACACTATCACACAATCACAATCACACAATCACACAGTCACACAATCACACAACCACACAATAACACTATCACACAATCACACAATCACACACTCACACAATCACACAGACACAATCACACAATCACAATCACACAATCACAATCACACAATCACAATCACACAATCACAATCACACAATCACAATCACACAATCACAATCACACAATCACAATCACACAATCACACAATCACACGATCACACAATCACGGTCACTCAATCACGGTCACTCAATCACGGTCACACAATCACGGTCACAAAATGGCGGTCACACAATCACACAATCACACAATCACAAAATCACACAATCACACAATCACACAGTCACACAATCACTCAATCACACAATAACACACTCACACAATCACACAGTCACAATCACAGAGTCGCAACCACACAATCACGGTCACACAATAACGGTAACACAATCACACATTCGCACAATCACACAATCACACAATCACACAATCACACAATCACAAAATCACGATCACACAATCACGGTCACACAATCACGATCACACAATCACGATCACACAATCACGATCACACAATCATGATCACACAATTACGGTCACACAATCACGGTCACACAATCACAGTCACACAATCACACAATCACAATCACGCGATCACACAATCACGATCACACAATCACGATCGCACAACCACACAATCACACAATCACACAATCACACAATCACACAATCACACAATCACACAATCACAATCACGCGATCACACAATCACGATCACACAATCACGATCGCACAACCACACAATCACACAATCACACAATCACACAATCACACATTCACACAGCACACAATCACACAATCACACAATCACACAATCACACAATCACACAATCACACAATCACGCAATCACACAATCACACAATCACACAATCACACAATCACGCAATCACACAATCACACAATCACACAAGCACACAATCACTCAATCACACAATCACACAATCACACAATCACACAATCACACAATCACACTATCACACAATCACACAATCACACAATCACACAATCACACAATCACTCAATCACAAAATCACACAATCACACAAGCACACAATCACTCAAACACACAATCACACAATCACACAATGACACAATCACACAATCACACAATCACACAATCACACAATCACAATTACACAATCACACAATCACACAATCACACAATCACACAATCACACAATCACACAATCACACAATCACACAATCACACAATCACTCAATCACACAATCACACAATCTCACAATCACACAATCACACAATCGCACAGTCATACAATCACACCATCACAATCACGCAATCACACAATCACACAATCACACAATCACACAATCACACAATCACACAATCACACAGTCACACAATCACACAATCACACAATCACACAATCACACAATCACACAATCACACAATCACACAATCACACAATCACTCAATCACACAATCACACAATCTCACAATCACACAATCACACAATCACACACTCACACAATCACACAGACACTATCACACAATCACAATCACACAATCACACAGTCACACAATCACACAACCACACAATAACACTATCACACAATCACACAATCACACACTCACACAATCACACAGACACAATCACACAATCACAATCACACAATCACAATCACACAATCACAATCACACAATCACAATCACACAATCACAATCACACAATCACAATCACACAATCACAATCACACAATCACAATCACACAATCACACAATCACACGATCACACAATCACGGTCACTCAATCACGGTCACTCAATCACGGTCACACAATCACGGTCACAAAATGGCGGTCACACAATCACACAATCACACAATCACAAAATCACACAATCACACAATCACACAGTCACACAATCACTCAATCACACAATAACACACTCACACAATCACACAGTCACAATCACAGAGTCGCAACCACACAATCACGGTCACACAATAACGGTAACACAATCACACATTCGCACAATCACACAATCACACAATCACACAATCACACAATCACAAAATCACGATCACACAATCACGGTCACACAATCACGATCACACAATCACGATCACACAATCACGATCACACAATCATGATCACACAATTACGGTCACACAATCACGGTCACACAATCACAGTCACACAATCACACAATCACAATCACGCGATCACACAATCACGATCACACAATCACGATCGCACAACCACACAATCACACAATCACACAATCACACAATCACACAATCACACAATCACACAATCACACAATCACACAGCACACAATCACACAATCACACAATCACACAATCACACAATCACACAAGCACACAATCACTCAATCACACAATCACACAATCACACAATCACACAATCACACAATCACACTATCACACAATCACACAATCACACAATCACACAATCACACAATCACACAATCACACAATCACACAATCACACAATCACTCAATCACACAATCACACAATCTCACAATCACACAATTACACAATCACACACTCACACAATCACACAGACACTATCACACAATCACAATCACACAATCACACAGTCACACAATCACACAACCACACAATAACACAATCACACAATCACACAATCACACACTCACACAATCACACAGACACAATCACACAATCACAATCACACAATCACAATCACACAATCACAATCACACAATCACAATCACACAATCACAATCACACAATCACAATCACACAATCACACAATCACACGATCACACAATCACGGTCACTCAATCACGGTCACTCAATCACGGTCACACAATCACGGTCACAAAATGGCGGTCACACAATCACGGTCACACAATCACACAATCACACAATCACAAAATCACACAATCACACAATCACACAGTCACACAATCACTCAATCACACAATAACACACTCACACAATCACACAGTCACAATCACAGAGTCGCAACCACACAATCACGGTCACACAATAACGGTAACACAATCACACATTCACACAATCACACAATCACACAATCACACAATCACACAATCACACAATCACAAAATCACGATCACACAATCACGGTCACACAATCACGATCACACAATCACGATCACACAATCACGATCACACAATCATGATCACACAATTACGGTCACACAATCACGGTCACACAATCACGGTCACACAATCACAGTCACACAATCACACAATCACAATCACGCGATCACACAATCACGATCACACAATCACGATCGCACAACCACACAATCACACAATCACACAATCACACAATCACACAATCACACAATCACACAATCACACAGCACACAATCACACAATCACACAATCACACAATCACACAATCACACAATCACACAATCACACAATCACACAATCACACAATCACACAATCACACAATCACACAATCACACAAGCACACAATCACTCAATCACACAATCACACAATCACACAATCACACAATCACACAATCACACTATCACACAATCACACAATCACATAATCACACAATCACACAATCACAAAATCACACAATCACACAATCACTCAATCACAAAATCAGACAATCACACAAGCACACAATCACTCAATCACACAATCACACAATCACACAATCACACAATCACACAATCACACAATCACAATTACACAATCACACAATCACACAATCACACAATCACACAATCACACAATCACACAATCACACAATCACACAATCACACAATCACACAATCACACAATCACACAATCACACAATCACACAATCACACAATCACACAATCACTCAATCACACAATCACACAATCACACAATCACACAATCACACAATCACACAATCACAATTACACAATCACACAATCACACAATCACACAATCACACAATCACACAATCACACAATCACACAATCACACAATCACACAATCACACAATCACACAATCACACAATCACACAATCACTCAATCACACAATCACACAATCTCACAATCACACAATCACACAATCACACAGTCATACAATCACACCATCACAATCACGCAATCACACAATCACACAATCACACAATCACACAATCACACAATCACACAATCACACAATCACACAATCACACAATCACACAATCACACAATCACACAATCACACAATCACACAATCACACAATCACACAATCACTCAATCACACAATCACACAATCTCACAATCACACAATCACACAATCACACACTCACACAATCACACAGACACTATCACACAATCACAATCACACAATCACACAATCACAATCACACAATCACAATCACACAATCACAATCACACAATCACAATCACACAATCACAATCACACAATCACAATCACACAATCACACAATCACACGATCACACAATCACGGTCACTCAATCACGGTCACTCAATCACGGTCACACAATCACGGTCACAAAATCGCGGTCACACAATCACGGTCACACAATCACACAATCACACAATCACAAAATCACACAATCACACAATCACACAGTCACACAATCACTCAATCACACAATAACACACTCACACAATCACACAGTCACAATCACAGAGTCGCAACCACACAATCACGGTCACACAATAACGGTAACACAATCACACATTCACACAATCACACAATCACACAATCACACAATCACAAAATCACGATCACACAATCACGATCACACAATCACGATCACACAATCATGATCACACAATTACGGTCACACAATCACAGTCACACAATCACACAATCACACAATCACAATCACGCGATCACACAATCACGATCACACAATCACGATCGCACAACCACACAATCACACAATCACACAATCACACAATCACACAATCACACAATCACACAATCACACAATCACACAGCACACAATCACACAATCACACAATCACACAATCACACAATCACACAATCACACAATCACACAATCACACAATCACACAATCACACAATCACACAATCACACAATCACACAATCACACAAGCACACAATCACTCAATCACACAATCACACAATCACACAATCACACAATCACACAATCACACTATCACACAATCACACAATCACATAATCACACAATCACACAATCACAAAATCACACAATCACACAATCACTCAATCACAAAATCAGACAATCACACAAGCACACAATCACTCAATCACACAATCACACAATCACACAATCACACAATCACACAATCACACAATCACAATTACACAATCACACAATCACACAATCACACAATCACACAATCACACAATCACACAATCACACAATCACACAATCACACAATCACACAATCACACAATCACACAATCACTCAATCACACAATCACACAATCTCACAATCACACAATCACACAATCACACAGTCATACAATCACACCATCACAATCACGCAATCACACAATCACACAATCACACAATCACACAATCACACAATCACACAGTCACACAATCACACAATCACACAATCACACAATCACACAATCACACAATCACACAATCACACAATCACACAAGCACACAATCACACAATCACACAATCACACAATCACACAATCACACAATCACACAATCACACAATCACACAATCACACAATCACACAATCACACAATCACACATTCACACAATCACACAATCACTCAATCACACAATCACACAATCTCACAATCACACAATCACACAATCACACACTCACACAATCACACAGACACTATCACACAATCACAATCACACAATCACACAATCACAATCACACAATCACAATCACACAATCACAATCACACAATCACAATCACACAATCACACAATCACACGATCACACAATCACGGTCACTCAATCACGGTCACTCAATCACGGTCACACAATCACGGTCACAAAATCGCGGTCACACAATCACGGTCACACAATCACACAATCACACAATCACAAAATCACACAATCACACAATCACACAGTCACACAATCACTCAATCACACAATAACACACTCACACAATCACACAGTCACAATCACAGAGTCGCAACCACACAATCACGGTCACACAATAACGGTAACACAATCACACATTCACACAATCACACAATCACACAATCACAAAATCACGATCACACAATCACGGTCACACAATCACGATCACACAATCACGATCACACAATCACGATCACACAATCACGATCGCACAACCACACAATCACACAATCACACAATCACACAATCACACAATCACACAATCACACAATCACACAATCACACAATCACACAATCACACAGCACACAATCACACAATCACACAATCACACAATCACACAATCACACAATCACACAATCACACAATCACACAATCACACAGTCACACAATCACTCAATCACACAATAACACACTCACACAATCACACAGTCACAATCACAGAGTCGCAACCACACAATCACGGTCACACAATAACGGTAACACAATCACACATTCACACAATCACACAATCACACAATCACACAATCACACAATCACACAATCACACAATCACACAATCACACAATCACACAATCACACAGCACACAATCACACAATCACACAATCACACAATCACACAATCACACAATCACACAATCACACAATCACACAATCACACAGTCACACAATCACTCAATCACACAATAACACACTCACACAATCACACAGTCACAATCACAGAGTCGCAACCACACAATCACGGTCACACAATAACGGTAACACAATCACACATTCACACAATCACACAATCACACAATCACACAATCACACAATCACACAATCACACAATCACACAAGCACACAATCACTCAATCACACAATCACACAATCACACAATCACACAATCACACAATCACACTATCACACAATCACACAATCACACAATCACACAATCACACAATCACACAATCACAAAATCACACAATCACACAATCACTCAATCACAAAATCAGACAATCACACAAGCACACAATCACTCAATCACACAATCACACAATCACACAATCACACAATCACACAATCACACAATCACAATTACACAATCACACAATCACACAATCACACAATCACACAATCACACAATCACACAATCACACAATCACACAATCACACAATCACACAATCACACAATCACTCAATCACACAATCACACAATCTCACAATCACACAATCACACAATCACACAGTCATACAATCACACCATCACAATCACGCAATCACACAATCACACAATCACACAATCACACAATCACACAATCACACAAGCACACAATCACACAATCACACAATCACACAATCACACAATCACACAATCACTCAATCACACAATCACACAATCTCACAATCACACAATCACACAATCACACAGTCATACAATCACACCATCACAATCACGCAATCACGCAATCACACAATCACAATCGCACAATCACACAATCACACAATCACACAGTCACACAATCACACAACCACACAATCACACAATCACACAATCACACAATCTCTCAATCACACAATAACACACTCACACAATCACACAGTCACATTCACAGAGTCGCAACCACACAATCACGGTCACACAATAACGGTAACACAATCACACATTCACACAATCACACAATCACACAATCACACAATTCCACAATCACACAATCACACAATCACTCAATCACCCAATCACACAATCTCACAATCACACAATCACACAATCACATAGTCATACAATCACACCATCACAATCACGCAATCACGCAATCACACAATCACAATCGCACAATCACACAATCACACAATCACACAGTCACATAATCACACAACCACACAATCACACAATCACACAATCACACAATCACTCAATCACACAATAACACACTCACACAATCACACAGTCACAATCACAGAGTCGCAACCACACAATCACTGTCACACAATAACGGTAACACAATCACACATTCACACAATCACACAATCACACAATCACACAATCACAAAATCACGATCACACAATCACGGTCACACAATCACGATCACACAATCACGATCACACAATCACGATCACACAATCATGATCACACAATTACGGTCACACAATCACGGTCACACAATCACAGTCACACAATCACACAATCACAATCACGCGATCACACAATCACGATCACACAATCACGATCGCACAACCACACAATCACACAATCACACAATCACACAATCACACATTCACACAGCACACAATCACACAATCACACAATCACACAATCACACAATCACACAATCACACAATCACACAATCACGCAATCACACAATCACACAATCACACAATCACACAATCACGCAATCACACAATCACACAATCACACAAGCACACAATCACTCAATCACACAATCACACAATCACACAATCACACAATCACACAATCACACTATCACACAATCACACAATCACACAATCACACAATCACACAATCACACAATCACACAATCACACAATCACAAAATCACGATCACACAATCACGGTCACACAATCACGATCACACAATCACGATCACACAATTACGATCACACAATCATGATCACACAATTACGGTCACACAATCACGGTCACACAATCACAGTCACACAATCACACAATCACAATCACGCGATCACACAATCACGATCACACAATCACGATCGCACAACCACACAATCACACAATCACACAATCACACAATCACACAATCACACAATCACACAATCACACAGCACACAATCACACAATCACACAATCACACAATCACACAATCACACAATCACACAATCACACAATCACACAATCACACAATCACACAAGCACACAATCACTCAATCGCACAATCACACAATCACACAATCACACAATCACACAATCACACTATCACACAATCACACAATCACATAATCACACAATCACACAATCACAAAATCACACAATCACACAATCACTCAATCACAAAATCAGACAATCACACAAGCACACAATCACTCAATCACACAATCACACAATCACACAATCACACAATCACACAATCACACAATCACAATTACACAATCACACAATCACACAATCACACAATCACACAATCACACAATCACACAATCACACAATCACACAATCACACAATCACACAATCACTCAATCACACAATCACACAATCTCACAATCACACAATCACACAATCACACAGTCATACAATCACACCATCACAATCACGCAATCACACAATCACACAATCACACAATCACACAATCACACAATCACACAGTCACACAATCACACAATCACACAATCACACAATCACACAATCACACAATCACACAATCACACAATCACACAAGCACACAATCACACAATCACACAATCACACAATCACACAATCACACAATCACACAATCACACAATCACACAATCACACAATCACACAATCACACAATCACACAATCACTCAATCACACAATCACACAATCTCACAATCACACAATCACACAATCACACACTCACACAATCACACAGACACTATCACACAATCACAATCACACAATCACACAATCACAATCACACAATCACAATCACACAATCACAATCACACAATCACAATCACACAATCACACAATCACACGATCACACAATCACGGTCACTCAATCACGGTCACTCAATCACGGTCACACAATCACGGTCACAAAATCGCGGTCACACAATCACGGTCACACAATCACACAATCACACAATCACAAAATCACACAATCACACAATCACACAGTCACACAATCACTCAATCACACAATAACACACTCACACAATCACACAGTCACAATCACAGAGTCGCAACCACACAATCACGGTCACACAATAACGGTAACACAATCACACATTCACACAATCACACAATCACACAATCACACAATCACACAATCACAAAATCACGATCACACAATCACGGTCACACAATCACGATCACACAATCACGATCACACAATCACGATCACACAATCATGATCACACAATTACGGTCACACAATCACGGTCACACAATCACAGTCACACAATCACACAATCACAATCACGCGATCACACAATCACGATCACACAATCACGATCGCACAACCACACAATCACACAATCACACAATCACACAATCACACAATCACACAATCACACAATCACACAATCACACAATCACACAATCACACAAGCACACAATCACTCAATCACACAATCACACAATCACACAATCACACAATCACACAATCACACTATCACACAATCACACAATCACACAATCACACAATCACACAATCACACAATCACAAAATCACACAATCACACAATCACTCAATCACAAAATCAGACAATCACACAAGCACACAATCACTCAATCACACAATCACACAATCACACAATCACACAATCACACAATCACACAATCACAATTACACAATCACACAATCACACAATCACACAATCACACAATCACACAATCACACAATCACACAATCACACAATCACACAATCACACAATCACACAATCACTCAATCACACAATCACACAATCTCACAATCACACAATCACACAATCACACAGTCATACAATCACACCATCACAATCACGCAATCACACAATCACACAATCACACAATCACACAATCACACAATCACACAAGCACACAATCACACAATCACACAATCACACAATCACACAATCACACAATCACTCAATCACACAATCACACAATCTCACAATCACACAATCACACAATCACACAGTCATACAATCACACCATCACAATCACGCAATCACGCAATCACACAATCACAATCGCACAATCACACAATCACACAATCACACAGTCACACAATCACACAACCACACAATCACACAATCACACAATCACACAATCTCTCAATCACACAATAACACACTCACACAATCACACAGTCACATTCACAGAGTCGCAACCACACAATCACGGTCACACAATAACGGTAACACAATCACACATTCACACAATCACACAATCACACAATCACACAATTCCACAATCACACAATCACACAATCACTCAATCACCCAATCACACAATCTCACAATCACACAATCACACAATCACATAGTCATACAATCACACCATCACAATCACGCAATCACGCAATCACACAATCACAATCGCACAATCACACAATCACACAATCACACAGTCACATAATCACACAACCACACAATCACACAATCACACAATCACACAATCACTCAATCACACAATAACACACTCACACAATCACACAGTCACAATCACAGAGTCGCAACCACACAATCACTGTCACACAATAACGGTAACACAATCACACATTCACACAATCACACAATCACACAATCACACAATCACAAAATCACGATCACACAATCACGGTCACACAATCACGATCACACAATCACGATCACACAATCACGATCACACAATCATGATCACACAATTACGGTCACACAATCACGGTCACACAATCACAGTCACACAATCACACAATCACAATCACGCGATCACACAATCACGATCACACAATCACGATCGCACAACCACACAATCACACAATCACACAATCACACAATCACACATTCACACAGCACACAATCACACAATCACACAATCACACAATCACACAATCACACAATCACACAATCACACAATCACGCAATCACACAATCACACAATCACACAATCACACAATCACGCAATCACACAATCACACAATCACACAAGCACACAATCACTCAATCACACAATCACACAATCACACAATCACACAATCACACAATCACACTATCACACAATCACACAATCACACAATCACACAATCACACAATCACACAATCACACAATCACACAATCACACAATCACAAAATCACGATCACACAATCACGGTCACACAATCACGATCACACAATCACGATCACACAATTACGATCACACAATCATGATCACACAATTACGGTCACACAATCACGGTCACACAATCACAGTCACACAATCACACAATCACAATCACGCGATCACACAATCACGATCACACAATCACGATCGCACAACCACACAATCACACAATCACACAATCACACAATCACACAATCACACAATCACACAATCACACAGCACACAATCACACAATCACACAATCACACAATCACACAATCACACAATCACACAATCACACAATCACACAATCACACAATCACACAATCTCACAATCACACAATCACACAAGCACACAATCACTCAATCGCACAATCACACAATCACACAATCACACAATCACACAATCACACTATCACACAATCACACAATCACATAATCACACAATCACACAATCACAAAATCACACAATCACACAATCACTCAATCACAAAATCAGACAATCACACAAGCACACAATCACTCAATCACACAATCACACAATCACACAATCACACAATCACACAATCACACAATCACAATTACACAATCACACAATCACACAATCACACAATCACACAATCACACAATCACACAATCACACAATCACACAATCACACAATCACACAATCACTCAATCACACAATCACACAATCTCACAATCACACAATCACACAATCATACAATCACACCATCACAATCACGCAATCACACAATCACACAATCACACAATCACACAATCACACAATCACACAGTCACACAATCACACAATCACACAATCACACAATCACACAATCACACAATCACACAATCACACAATCACACAAGCACACAATCACACAATCACACAATCACACAATCACACAATCACACAATCACACAATCACACAATCACACAATCACACAATCACACAATCACACAATCACACAATCACTCAATCACACAATCACACAATCTCACAATCACACAATCACACAATCACACACTCACACAATCACACAGACACTATCACACAATCACAATCACACAATCACACAATCACAATCACACAATCACAATCACACAATCACAATCACACAATCACACAATCACACGATCACACAATCACGGTCACTCAATCACGGTCACTCAATCACGGTCACACAATCACGGTCACAAAATCGCGGTCACACAATCACGGTCACACAATCACACAATCACACAATCACAAAATCACACAATCACACAATCACACAGTCACACAATCACTCAATCACACAATAACACACTCACACAATCACACAGTCACAATCACAGAGTCGCAACCACACAATCACGGTCACACAATAACGGTAACACAATCACACATTCACACAATCACACAATCACACAATCACACAATCACACAATCACAAAATCACGATCACACAATCACGGTCACACAATCACGATCACACAATCACGATCACACAATCACGATCACACAATCATGATCACACAATTACGGTCACACAATCACGGTCACACAATCACAGTCACACAATCACACAATCACAATCACGCGATCACACAATCACGATCACACAATCACGATCGCACAACCACACAATCACACAATCACACAATCACACAATCACACAATCACACAATCACACAATCACACAATCACACAGCACACAATCACACAATCACACAATCACACAATCACACAATCACACAATCACACAATCACACAATCACACAATCACACAATCACACAATCACACAATCACACAATCACACAATCACACAAGCACACAATCACTCAATCACACAATCACACAATCACACAATCACACAATCACACAATCACACTATCACACAATCACACAATCACATAATCACACAATCACACAATCACAAAATCACACAATCACACAATCACTCAATCACAAAATCAGACAATCACACAAGCACACAATCACTCAATCACACAATCACACAATCACACAATCACACAATCACACAATCACACAATCACAATTACACAATCACACAATCACACAATCACACAATCACACAATCACACAATCACACAATCACACAATCACACAATCACACAATCACACAATCACACAATCACACAAGCACACAATCACACAATCACACAATCACACAATCACACAATCACACAATCACACAATCACACAATCACACAATCACACAATCACACAATCACACAATCACACAATCACTCAATCACACAATCACACAATCTCACAATCACACAATCACACAATCACACACTCACACAATCACACAGACACTATCACACAATCACAATCACACAATCACACAATCACAATCACACAATCACAATCACACAATCACAATCACACAATCACAATCACACAATCACACAATCACACGATCACACAATCACGGTCACTCAATCACGGTCACTCAATCACGGTCACACAATCACGGTCACAAAATCGCGGTCACACAATCACGGTCACACAATCACACAATCACACAATCACAAAATCACACAATCACACAATCACACAGTCACACAATCACTCAATCACACAATAACACACTCACACAATCACACAGTCACAATCACAGAGTCGCAACCACACAATCACGGTCACACAATAACGGTAACACAATCACACATTCACACAATCACACAATCACACAATCACACAATCACAATTACACAATCACACAATCACACAATCACACAATCACACAATCACACAATCACACAATCACACAATCACACAATCACACAATCACACAATCACACAATCACACAATCACACAATCACTCAATCACACAATCACACAATCTCACAATCACACAATCACACAATCACACAGTCATACAATCACACCATCACAATCACGCAATCACACAATCACACAATCACACAATCACACAATCACACAATCACACAGTCACACAATCACACAATCACACAATCACACAATCACACAATCACACAATCACACAATCACACAAGCACACAATCACACAATCACACAATCACACAATCACACAATCACACAATCACACAATCACACAATCACACAATCACACAATCACACAATCACACAATCACACATTCACACAATCACACAATCACTCAATCACACAATCACACAATCTCACAATCACACAATCACACAATCACACACTCACACAATCACACAGACACTATCACACAATCACAATCACACAATCACACAATCACAATCACACAATCACAATCACACAATCACAATCACACAATCACACAATCACACGATCACACAATCACGGTCACTCAATCACGGTCACTCAATCACGGTCACACAATCACGGTCACAAAATCGCGGTCACACAATCACGGTCACACAATCACACAATCACACAATCACAAAATCACACAATCACACAATCACACAGTCACACAATCACTCAATCACACAATAACACACTCACACAATCACACAGTCACAATCACAGAGTCGCAACCACACAATCACGGTCACACAATAACGGTAACACAATCACACATTCACACAATCACACAATCACACAATCACACAATCACAAAATCACGATCACACAATCACGGTCACACAATCACGATCACACAATCACGATCACACAATCACGATCACACAATTATGATCACACAATTACGGTCACACAATCACGGTCACACAATCACAGTCACACAATCACACAATCACAATCACGCGATCACACAATCACGATCACACAATCACGATCGCACAACCACACAATCACACAATCACACAATCACACAATCACACAATCACACAATCACACAATCACACAATCACACAATCACACAATCACACAGCACACAATCACACAATCACACAATCACACAATCACACAATCACACAATCACACAATCACACAATCACACAATCACACAGTCACACAATCACTCAATCACACAATAACACACTCACACAATCACACAGTCACAATCACAGAGTCGCAACCACACAATCACGGTCACACAATAACGGTAACACAATCACACATTCACACAATCACACAATCACACAATCACACAATCACACAATCACACAATCACACAAGCACACAATCACTCAATCACACAATCACACAATCACACAATCACACAATCACACAATCACACTATCACACAATCACACAATCACACAATCACACAATCACACAATCACAAAATCACACAATCACACAGTCATACAATCACACCATCACAATCACGCAATCACACAATCACACAATCACACAATCACACAATCACACAATCACACAGTCACACAATCACACAATCACACAATCACACAATCACACAATCACACAATCACACAATCAAAAAATCACACAAGCACACAATCACACAATCACACAATCACACAATCACACAATCACACAATCACACAATCACACAATCACACAATCACACAATCACACAATCACACAATCACACAATCACTCAATCACACAATCACACAATCTCACAATCACACAATCACACAATCACACACTCACACAATCACACAGACACTATCACACAATCACAATCACACAATCACACAATCACAATCACACAATCACAATCACACAATCACAATCACACAATCACAATCACACAATCACAATCACACAATCACAATCACACAATCACAATCACACAATCACACAATCACACGATCACACAATCACGGTCACTCAATCACGGTCACTCAATCACGGTCACACAATCACGGTCACAAAATCGCGGTCACACAATCACGGTCACACAATCACACAATCACACAATCACAAAATCACACAATCACACAATCACACAGTCACACAATCACTCAATCACACAATAACACACTCACACAATCACACAGTCACAATCACAGAGTCGCAACCACACAATCACGGTCACACAATAACGGTAACACAATCACACATTCACACAATCACACAATCACACAATCACACAATCACGAAATCACGATCACACAATCACGATCACACAATCACGATCACACAATCATGATCACACAATTACGGTCACACAATCACGGTCACACAATCACAGTCACACAATCACACAATCACACAATCACAATCACGCGATCACACAATCACGATCACACAATCACGATCGCACAACCACACAATCACACAATCACACAATCACACAATCACACAATCACACAATCACACAATCACACAGCACACAATCACACAATCACACAATCACACAATCACACAATCACACAATCACACAATCACACAATCACACAATCACACAATCACACAATCACACAATCACACAATCACACAATCACACAATCACACAAGCACACAATCACTCAATCACACAATCACACAATCACACAATCACACAATCACACAATCACACTATCACACAATCACACAATCACATAATCACACAATCACACAATCACAAAATCACACAATCACACAATCACTCAATCACAAAATCAGACAATCACACAAGCACACAATCACTCAATCACACAATCACACAATCACACAATCACACAATCACACAATCACACAATCACAATTACACAATCACACAATCACACAATCACACAATCACACAATCACATAATCACACAATCACACAATCACACAATCACACAATCACACAATCACACAATCACACAATCACACAATCACACAATCACTCAATCACACAATCACACAATCTCACAATCACACAATCACACAATCACACAGTCATACAATCACACCATCACAATCACGCAATCACACAATCACACAATCACACAATCACACAATCACACAATCACACAGTCACACAATCACACAATCACACAATCACACAATCACACAATCACACAATCACACAATCACACAATCACACAAGCACACAATCACACAATCACACAATCACACAATCACACAATCACACAATCACACAATCACACAATCACATAATCACACAATCACACAATCACACAATCACACAATCACACATTCACACAATCACACAATCACTCAATCACACAATCACACAATCTCACAATCACACAATCACACAATCACACACTCACACAATAACACAGACACTATCACACAATC
Source organism: Megachile rotundata (assembly GCF_050947335.1). Taxonomy (NCBI): domain Eukaryota; kingdom Metazoa; phylum Arthropoda; class Insecta; order Hymenoptera; family Megachilidae; genus Megachile; species Megachile rotundata. The sequence goes on along the minus strand of NW_027473352.1, from coordinate 569,214 downwards.
ACAATCACACAATCACACAATCACAATCACACAATCACAATCACACAATCACAATCACACAATCACACAATCACACGATCACACAATCACGGTCACTCAATCACGGTCACTCAATCACGGTCACACAATCACGGTCACAAAATCGCGGTCACACAATCACGGTCACACAATCACACAATCACACAATCACAAAATCACACAATCACACAATCACACAGTCACACAATCACTCAATCACACAATAACACACTCACACAATCACACAGTCACAATCACAGAGTCGCAACCACACAATCACGGTCACACAATAACGGTAACACAATCACACATTCACACAATCACACAATCACACAATCACAAAATCACGATCACACAATCACGGTCACACAATCACGATCACACAATCACGATCACACAATCACGATCACACAATCACGATCGCACAACCACACAATCACACAATCACACAATCACACAATCACACAATCACACAATCACACAATCACACAATCACACAATCACACAATCACACAGCACACAATCACACAATCACACAATCACACAATCACACAATCACACAATCACACAATCACACAATCACACAATCACACAGTCACACAATCACTCAATCACACAATAACACACTCACACAATCACACAGTCACAATCACAGAGTCGCAACCACACAATAACGGTCACACAATAACGGTAACACAATCACACATTCACACAATCACACAATCACACAATCACACAATCACACAATCACACAATCACACAATCACACAATCACACAATCACACAATCACACAATCACACAATCACACAGCACACAATCACACAATCACACAATCACACAATCACACAATCACACAATCACACAATCACACAATCACACAATCACACAGTCACACAATCACTCAATCACACAATAACACACTCACACAATCACACAGTCACAATCACAGAGTCGCAACCACACAATCACGGTCACACAATAACGGTAACACAATCACACATTCACACAATCACACAATCACACAATCACACAATCACACAATCACACAATCACACAAGCACACAATCACTCAATCACACAATCACACAATCACACAATCACACAATCACACAATCACACTATCACACAATCACACAATCACACAATCACACAATCACACAATCACACAATCACACAATCACAAAATCACACAATCACACAATCACTCAATCACAAAATCAGACAATCACACAAGCACACAATCACTCAATCACACAATCACACAATCACACAATCACACAATCACACAATCACACAATCACACAATCACACAATCACACAATCACAATTACACAATCACACAATCACACAATCACACAATCACACAATCACACAATCACACAATCACACAATCACACAATCACACAATCACACAATCACACAATCACTCAATCACACAATCACACAATCTCACAATCACACAATCACACAATCACACAGTCATACAATCACACCATCACAGTCACGCAATCACACAATCACACAATCACACAATCACACAATCACACAATCACACAAGCACACAATCACACAATCACACAATCACACAATCACACAATCACACAATCACTCAATCACACAATCACGCAATCTCACAATCACACAATCACACAATCACACAGTCATACAATCACACCATCACAATCACGCAATCACGCAATCACACAATCACAATCGCACAATCACACAATCACACAATCACACAGTCACACAATCACACAACCACACAATCACACAATCACACAATCACACAATCTCTCAATCACACAATAACACACTCACACAATCACACAGTCACATTCACAGAGTCGCAACCACACAATCACGGTCACACAATAACGGTAACACAATCACACATTCACACAATCACACAATCACACAATCACACAATTCCACAATCACACAATCACACAATCACTCAATCACCCAATCACACAATCTCACAATCACACAATCACACAATCACATAGTCATACAATCACACCATCACAATCACGCAATCACGCAATCACACAATCACAATCGCACAATCACACAATCACACAATCACACAGTCACATAATCACACAACCACACAATCACACAATCACACAATCACACAATCACTCAATCACACAATAACACACTCACACAATCACACAGTCACAATCACAGAGTCGCAACCACACAATCACTGTCACACAATAACGGTAACACAATCACACATTCACACAATCACACAATCACACAATCACACAATCACAAAATCACGATCACACAATCACGGTCACACAATCACGATCACACAATCACGATCACACAATCACGATCACACAATCATGATCACACAATTACGGTCACACAATCACGGTCACACAATCACAGTCACACAATCACACAATCACAATCACGCGATCACACAATCACGATCACACAATCACGATCGCACAACCACACAATCACACAATCACACAATCACACAATCACACATTCACACAGCACACAATCACACAATCACACAATCACACAATCACACAATCACACAATCACACAATCACACAATCACGCAATCACACAATCACACAATCACACAATCACACAATCACGCAATCACACAATCACACAATCACACAAGCACACAATCACTCAATCACACAATCACACAATCACACAATCACACAATCACACAATCACACTATCACACAATCACACAATCACACAATCACACAATCACACAATCACACAATCACAAAATCACACAATCACACAATCACACAGTCACACAATCACTCAATCACACAATAACACACTCACACAATCACACAGTCACAATCACAGAGTCGCAACCACACAATCACGGTCACACAATAACGGTAACACAATCACACATTCACACAATCACACAATCACACAATCACACAATCACACAATCACACAATCACACAAGCACACAATCACTCAATCACACAATCACACAATCACACAATCACACAATCACACAATCACACTATCACACAATCACACAATCACATAATCACACAATCACACAATCACAAAATCACACAATCACACAATCACTCAATCACAAAATCAGACAATCACACAAGCACACAATCACTCAATCACACAATCACACAGTCACACAATCACACAATCACACAATCACACAATCACACAATCACACAATCACACAATCACACAATCACACAAGCACACAATCACACAATCACACAATCACACAATCACACAATCACACAATCACACAATCACACAATCACACAATCACACAATCACACAATCACACAATCACACAATCACTCAATCACACAATCACACAATCTCACAATCACACAATCACACAATCACACACTCACACAATCACACAGACACTATCACACAATCACAATCACACAATCACACAATCACAATCACACAATCACAATCACACAATCACAATCACACAATCACACAATCACACGATCACACAATCACGGTCACTCAATCACGGTCACTCAATCACGGTCACACAATCACGGTCACAAAATCGCGGTCACACAATCACGGTCACACAATCACACAATCACACAATCACAAAATCACACAATCACACAATCACACAGTCACACAATCACTCAATCACACAATAACACACTCACACAATCACACAGTCACAATCACAGAGTCGCAACCACACAATCACGGTCACACAATAACGGTAACACAATCACACATTCACACAATCACACAATCACACAATCACAAAATCACGATCACACAATCACGGTCACACAATCACGATCACACAATCACGATCACACAATCACGATCACACAATCACGATCGCACAACCACACAATCACACAATCACACAATCACACAATCACACAATCACACAATCACACAATCACACAATCACACAATCACACAGCACACAATCACACAATCACACAATCACACAATCACACAATCACACAATCACACAATCACACAATCACACAATCACACAGTCACACAATCACTCAATCACACAATAACACACTCACACAATCACACAGTCACAATCACAGAGTCGCAACCACACAATCACGGTCACACAATAACGGTAACACAATCACACATTCACACAATCACACAATCACACAATCACACAATCACACAATCACACAATCACACAATCACACAATCACACAATCACACAATCACACAATCACACAATCACACAATCACACAGCACACAATCACACAATCACACAATCACACAATCACACAATCACACAATCACACAATCACACAATCACACAATCACACAGTCACACAATCACTCAATCACACAATAACACACTCACACAATCACACAGTCACAATCACAGAGTCGCAACCACACAATCACGGTCACACAATAACGGTAACACAATCACACATTCACACAATCACACAATCACACAATCACACAATCACACAATCACACAATCACACAATCACACAAGCACACAATCACTCAATCACACAATCACACAATCACACAATCACACAATCACACAATCACACTATCACACAATCACACAATCACACAATCACACTATCACACAATCACACAATCACACAATCACACAATCACACAATCACACAATCACACAATCACACTATCACACAATCACACAATCACACAATCACACAATCACACAATCACACAATCACAAAATCACACAATCACACAATCACTCAATCACAAAATCAGACAATCACACAAGCACACAATCACTCAATCACACAATCACACAATCACACAATCACACAATCACACAATCACACAATCACACAATCACAATTACACAATCACACAATCACACAATCACACAATCACACAATCACACAATCACACAATCACACAATCACACAATCACACAATCACACAATCACACAATCACTCAATCACACAATCACACAATCTCACAATCACACAATCACACAATCACACAGTCATACAATCACACCATCACAATCACGCAATCACACAATCACACAATCACACAATCACACAATCACACAATCACACAAGCACACAATCACACAATCACACAATCACACAATCACACAATCACACAATCACTCAATCACACAATCACACAATCTCACAATCACACAATCACACAATCACACAGTCATACAATCACACCATCACAATCACGCAATCACGCAATCACACAATCACAATCGCACAATCACACAATCACACAATCACACAGTCACACAATCACACAACCACACAATCACACAATCACACAATCACACAATCTCTCAATCACACAATAACACACTCACACAATCACACAGTCACATTCACAGAGTCGCAACCACACAATCACGGTCACACAATAACGGTAACACAATCACACATTCACACAATCACACAATCACACAATCACACAATTCCACAATCACACAATCACACAATCACTCAATCACCCAATCACACAATCTCACAATCACACAATCACACAATCACATAGTCATACAATCACACCATCACAATCACGCAATCACGCAATCACACAATCACAATCGCACAATCACACAATCACACAATCACACAGTCACATAATCACACAACCACACAATCACACAATCACACAATCACACAATCACTCAATCACACAATAACACACTCACACAATCACACAGTCACAATCACAGAGTCGCAACCACACAATCACTGTCACACAATAACGGTAACACAATCACACATTCACACAATCACACAATCACACAATCACACAATCACAAAATCACGATCACACAATCACGGTCACACAATCACGATCACACAATCACGATCACACAATCACGATCACACAATCATGATCACACAATTACGGTCACACAATCACGGTCACACAATCACAGTCACACAATCACACAATCACAATCACGCGATCACACAATCACGATCACACAATCACGATCGCACAACCACACAATCACACAATCACACAATCACACAATCACACATTCACACAGCACACAATCACACAATCACACAATCACACAATCACACAATCACACAATCACACAATCACACAATCACGCAATCACACAATCACACAATCACACAATCACACAATCACGCAATCACACAATCACACAATCACACAAGCACACAATCACTCAATCACACAATCACACAATCACACAATCACACAATCACACAATCACACTATCACACAATCACACAATCACACAATCACACAATCACACAATCACACAATCACACAATCACACAATCACACAATCACAAAATCACGATCACACAATCACGGTCACACAATCACGATCACACAATCACGATCACACAATTACGATCACACAATCATGATCACACAATTACGGTCACACAATCACGGTCACACAATCACAGTCACACAATCACACAATCACAATCACGCGATCACACAATCACGATCACACAATCACGATCGCACAACCACACAATCACACAATCACACAATCACACAATCACACAATCACACAATCACACAATCACACAGCACACAATCACACAATCACACAATCACACAATCACACAATCACACAATCACACAATCACACAATCACACAATCACACAATCACACAATCACACAATCACACAATCACACAAGCACACAATCACTCAATCGCACAATCACACAATCACACAATCACACAATCACACAATCACACTATCACACAATCACACAATCACATAATCACACAATCACACAATCACAAAATCACACAATCACACAATCACTCAATCACAAAATCAGACAATCACACAAGCACACAATCACTCAATCACACAATCACACAATCACACAATCACACAATCACACAATCACACAATCACACAATCACACAATCACAATTACACAATCACACAATCACACAATCACACAATCACACAATCACACAATCACACAATCACACAATCACACAATCACACAATCACACAATCACTCAATCACACAATCACACAATCTCACAATCACACAATCACACAATCACACAGTCATACAATCACACCATCACAATCACGCAATCACACAATCACACAATCACACAATCACACAATCACACAATCACACAGTCACACAATCACACAATCACACAATCACACCATCACACAATCACACAATCACACAAGCACACAATCACATAATCACACAATCACACAATCACACAATCACACAATCACACAATCACACAATCACACAATCACACAATCACACAATCACACAATCACACAATCACTCAATCACACAATCACACAATCTCACAATCACACAATCACACAATCACACACTCACACAATCACACAGACACTATCACACAATCACAATCACACAATCACACAATCACAATCACACAATCACAATCACACAATCACAATCACACAATCACACAATCACACGATCACACAATCACGGTCACTCAATCACGGTCACTCAATCACGGTCACACAATCACGGTCACAAAATCGCGGTCACACAATCACGGTCACACAATCACACAATCACACAATCACAAAATCACACAATCACACAATCACACAGTCACACAATCACTCAATCACACAATAACACACTCACACAATCACACAGTCACAATCACAGAGTCGCAACCACACAATCACGGTCACACAATAACGGTAACACAATCACACATTCACACAATCACACAATCACACAATCACACAATCACACAATCACACAATCACACAATCACACAATCACACAATCACACAATCACACAAGCACACAATCACTCAATCACACAATCACACAATCACACAATCACACAATCACACAATCACACTATCACACAATCACACAATCACATAATCACACAATCACACAATCACAAAATCACACAATCACACAATCACTCAATCACAAAATCAGACAATCACACAAGCACACAATCACTCAATCACACAATCACACAATCACACAATCACACAATCACACAATCACACAATCACAATTACACAATCACACAATCACACAATCACACAATCACACAATCACACAATCACACAATCACACAATCACACAATCACACAATCACACAATCACACAATCACTCAATCACACAATCACACAATCTCACAATCACACAATCACACAATCACACAGTCATACAATCACACCATCACAATCACGCAATCACACAATCACACAATCACACAATCACACAATCACACAATCACACAGTCACACAATCACACAATCACACAATCACACAATCACACAATCACACAATCACACAATCACACAATCACACAAGCACACAATCACACAATCACACAATCACACAATCACACAATCACACAATCACACAATCACACAATCACACAATCACACAATCACACAATCACACAATCACACAATCACTCAATCACACAATCACACAATCTCACAATCACACAATCACACAATCACACACTCACACAATCACACAGACACTATCACACAATCACAATCACACAATCACACAATCACAATCACACAATCACAATCACACAATCACAATCACACAATCACAATCACACAATCACAATCACACAATCACACAATCACACGATCACACAATCACGGTCACTCAATCACGGTCACTCAATCACGGTCACACAATCACGGTCACAAAATCGCGGTCACACAATCACGGTCACACAATCACACAATCACACAATCACAAAATCACACAATCACACAATCACACAGTCACACAATCACTCAATCACACAATAACACACTCACACAATCACACAGTCACAATCACAGAGTCGCAACCACACAATCACGGTCACACAATAACGGTAACACAATCACACATTCACACAATCACACAATCACACAATCACACAATCACAATTACACAATCACACAATCACACAATCACACAATCACACAATCACACAATCACACAATCACACAATCACACAATCACACAATCACACAATCACACAATCACACAATCACACAATCACTCAATCACACAATCACACAATCTCACAATCACACAATCACACAATCACACAGTCATACAATCACACCATCACAATCACGCAATCACACAATCACACAATCACACAATCACACAATCACACAATCACACAGTCACACAATCACACAATCACACAATCACACAATCACACAATCACACAATCACACAATCACACAATCACACAAGCACACAATCACACAATCACACAATCACACAATCACACAATCACACAATCACACAATCACACAATCACACAATCACAAAATCACACAATCACACAATCACACAGTCACACAATCACTCAATCACAAAATCAGACAATCACACAAGCACACAATCACAATCACAGAGTCGCAACCACACAATCACGGTCACACAATAACGGTAACACAATCACACATTCACACAATCACACAATCACACAATCACAAAATCACGATCACACAATCACGGTCACACAATCACGATCACACAATCACGATCACACAATCACGATCACACAATCATGATCACACAATAACGGTCACACAATCACGGTCACACAATCACAGTCACACAATCACACAATCACAATCACGCGATCACACAATCACGATCACACAATCACGATCGCACAACCACACAATCACACAATCACACAATCACACAATCACACAATCACACAATCACACAATCACACAATCACACAATCACACAATCACACAGCACACAATCACACAATCACACAATCACACAATCACACAATCACACAATCACACAATCACACAATCACACAATCACACAGTCACACAATCACTCAATCACACAATAACACACTCACACAATCACACAGTCACAATCACAGAGTCGCAACCACACAATCACGGTCACACAATAACGGTAACACAATCACACATTCACACAATCACACAATCACACAATCACACAATCACACAATCACACAATCACACAATCACACAAGCACACAATCACTCAATCACACAATCACACAATCACACAATCACACAATCACACAATCACACTATCACACAATCACACAATCACACAATCACACAATCACACAATCACAAAATCACACAATCACACAATCACTCAATCACAAAATCAGACAATCACACAAGCACACAATCACTCAATCACACAATCACACAATCACACAATCACACAATCACACAATCACACAATCACAATTACACAATCACACAATCACACAATCACACAATCACACAATCACACAATCACACAATCACACAATCACACAATCACACAATCACACAATCACACAATCACTCAATCACACAATCACACAATCTCACAATCACACAATCACACAATCACACAGTCATACAATCACACCATCACAATCACGCAATCACACAATCACACAATCACACAATCACACAATCACACAATCACACAAGCACACAATCACACAATCACACAATCACACAATCACACAATCACACAATCACTCAATCACACAATCACACAATCTCACAATCACACAATCACACAATCACACAGTCATACAATCACACCATCACAATCACGCAATCACGCAATCACACAATCACAATCGCACAATCACACAATCACACAGTCACACAATCACACAATCACACAATCACACAATCACACAATCACACAATCACACAATCACACAATCACACAAGCACACAATCACACAATCACACAATCACACAATCACACAATCACACAATCACACAATCACACAATCACACAATCACACAATCACACAATCACACAATCACACAATCACTCAATCACACAATCACACAATCTCACAATCTCTCAATCACACAATAACACACTCACACAATCACACAGTCACATTCACAGAGTCGCAACCACACAATCACGGTCACACAATAACGGTAACACAATCACACATTCACACAATCACACAATCACACAATCACACAATCACACAATCACACAATCACACAATCACTCAATCACCCAATCACACAATCTCACAATCACACAATCACACAATCACATAGTCATACAATCACACCATCACAATCACGCAATCACGCAATCACACAATCACAATCGCACAATCACACAATCACACAATCACACAGTCACATAATCACACAACCACACAATCACACAATCACACAATCACACAATCACTCAATCACACAATAACACACTCACACAATCACACAGTCACAATCACAGAGTCGCAACCACACAATCACTGTCACACAATAACGGTAACACAATCACACATTCACACAATCACACAATCACACAATCACACAATCACACAATCACACAATCACGCAATCACACAATCACACAATCACGCAATCACACAATCACGCAATCACACAATCACACAATCACACAAGCACACAATCACTCAATCACACAATCACACAATCACACAATCACACAATCACACAATCACACTATCACACAATCACACAATCACACAATCACACAATCACACAATCACACAATCACACAATCACACAATCACACAATCACAAAATCACGATCACACAATCACGGTCACACAATCACGATCACACAATCACGATCACACAATTACGATCACACAATCATGATCACACAATTACGGTCACACAATCACGGTCACACAATCACAGTCACACAATCACACAATCACAATCACGCGATCACACAATCACGATCACACAATCACGATCGCACAACCACACAATCACACAATCACACAATCACACAATCACACAATCACACAATCACACAATCACACAATCACACAATCACACAGCACACAATCACACAATCACACAATCACACAATCACACAATCACACAATCACACAATCACACAATCACACAATCACACAATCACACAATCACACAATCACACAATCACACAAGCACACAATCACTCAATCGCACAATCACACAATCACACAATCACACAATCACTCAATCACAAAATCAGACAATCACACAAGCACACAATCACTCAATCACACAATCACACAATCACACAATCACACAATCACACAATCACACAATCACAATTACACAATCACACAATCACACAATCACACAATCACACAATCACACAATCACACAATCACACAATCACACAATCACACAATCACACTATCACTCAATCACACAATCACACAATCTCACAATCACACAATCACACAATCACACAGTCATACAATCACACCATCACAATCACGCAATCACACAATCACACAATCACACAATCACACAATCACACAATCACACAGTCACACAATCACACAATCACACAATCACACAATCACACAATCACACAATCACACAATCACACAATCACACAAGCACACAATCACACAATCACACAATCACACAATCACACAATCACACAATCACACAATCACACAATCACACAATCACACAATCACACAATCACACAATCACACAATCACTCAATCACACAATCACACAATCTCACAATCACACAATCACACAATCACACACTCACACAATCACACAGACACTATCACACAATCACAATCACACAATCACACAATCACAATCACACAATCACAATCACACAATCACAATCACACAATCACACAATCACACGATCACACAATCACGGTCACTCAATCACGGTCACTCAATCACGGTCACACAATCACGGTCACAAAATCGCGGTCACACAATCACGGTCACACAATCACACAATCACACAATCACAAAATCACACAATCACACAATCACACAGTCACACAATCACTCAATCACACAATAACACACTCACACAATCACACAGTCACAATCACAGAGTCGCAACCACACAATCACGGTCACACAATAACGGTAACACAATCACACATTCACACAATCACACAATCACACAATCACACAATCACACAATCACACAATCACAAAATCACGATCACACAATCACGGTCACACAATCACGATCACACAATCACGATCACACAATCACGATCACACAATCATGATCACACAATTACGGTCACACAATCACGGTCACACAATCACAGTCACACAATCACACAATCACAATCACGCGATCACACAATCACGATCACACAATCACGATCGCACAACCACACAATCACACAATCACACAATCACACAATCACACAATCACACAATCACACAATCACACAATCACACAGCACACAATCACACAATCACACAATCACACAATCACACAATCACACAATCACACAATCACACAATCACACAATCACACAATCACACAATCACACAATCACACAATCACACAATCACACAATCACACAAGCACACAATCACTCAATCACACAATCACACAATCACACAATCACACAATCACACAATCACACTATCACACAATCACACAATCACATAATCACACAATCACACAATCACAAAATCACACAATCACACAATCACTCAATCACAAAATCAGACAATCACACAAGCACACAATCACTCAATCACACAATCACACAATCACACAATCACACAATCACACAATCACACAATCACAATTACACAATCACACAATCACACAATCACACAATCACACAATCACACAATCACACAATCACACAATCACACAATCACACAATCACACAATCACACAATCACACAATCACTCAATCACACAATCACACAATCTCACAATCACACAATCACACAATCACACAGTCATACAATCACACCATCACAATCACGCAATCACACAATCACACAATCACACAATCACACAATCACACAATCACACAATCACACAGTCACACAATCACACAATCACACAATCACACAATCACACAATCACACAATCACACAGTCACACAATCACACAAGCACACAATCACACAATCACACAATCACACAATCACACAGTCACACAATCACACAATCACACAATCACACAATCACACAATCACACAATCACACAATCACACAATCACTCAATCACACAATCACACAATCTCACAATCACACAATCACACAATCACACACTCACACAATCACACAGACACTATCACACAATCACAATCACACAATCACACAATCACAATCACACAATCACAATCACACAATCACAATCACACAATCACACAATCACACGATCACACAATCACGGTCACTCAATCACGGTCACTCAATCACGGTCACACAATCACGGTCACAAAATCGCGGTCACACAATCACGGTCACACAATCACACAATCACACAATCACAAAATCACACAATCACACAATCACACAGTCACACAATCACTCAATCACACAATAACACACTCACACAATCACACAGTCACAATCACAGAGTCGCAACCACACAATCACGGTCACACAATAACGGTAACACAATCACACATTCACACAATCACACAATCACACAATCACACAATCACAAAATCACGATCACACAATCACGGTCACACAATCACGATCACACAATCACGATCACACAATCACGATCACACAATCATGATCACACAATTACGGTCACACAATCACGGTCACACAATCACAGTCACACAATCACACAATCACAATCACGCGATCACACAATCACGATCACACAATCACGATCGCACAACCACACAATCACACAATCACACAATCACACAATCACACAATCACACAATCACACAATCACACAATCACACAATCACACAGCACACAATCACACAATCACACAATCACACAATCACACAATCACACAATCACACAATCACACAATCACACAATCACACAGTCACACAATCACTCAATCACACAATAACACACTCACACAATCACACAGTCACAATCACAGAGTCGCAACCACACAATCACGGTCACACAATAACGGTAACACAATCACACATTCACACAATCACACAATCACACAATCACACAATCACACAATCACACAATCACACAATCACACAAGCACACAATCACTCTATCACACAATCACACAATCACACAATCACACAATCACACAATCACACTATCACACAATCACACAATCACACAATCACACAATCACACAATCACAAAATCACACAATCACACAATCACTCAATCACAAAATCAGACAATCACACAAGCACACAATCACTCAATCACACAATCACACAATCACACAATCACACAATCACACAATCACACAATCACACAATCACAATTACACAATCACACAATCACACAATCACACAATCACACAATCACACAATCACACAATCACACAATCACACAATCACACAATCACACAATCACACAATCACTCAATCACACAATCACACAATCTCACAATCACACAATCACACAATCACACAGTCATACAATCACACCATCACAATCACGCAATCACACAATCACACAATCACACAATCACACAATCACACAATCACACAAGCACACAATCACACAATCACACAATCACACAATCACACAATCACACAATCACTCAATCACACAATCACACAATCTCACAATCACACAATCACACAATCACACAGTCATACAATCACACCATCACAATCACGCAATCACGCAATCACACAATCACAATCGCACAATCACACAATCACACAATCACACAGTCACACAATCACACAACCACACAATCACACAATCACACAATCACACAATCTCTCAATCACACAATAACACACTCACACAATCACACAGTCACATTCACAGAGTCGCAACCACACAATCACGGTCACACAATAACGGTAACACAATCACACATTCACACAATCACACAATCACACAATCACACAATCACACAATCACACAATCACACAATCACTCAATCACCCAATCACACAATCTCACAATCACACAATCACACAATCACACAGTCATACAATCACACCATCACAATCACGCAATCACGCAATCACACAATCACAATCGCACAATCACACAATCACACAATCACACAGTCACATAATCACACAACCACACAATCACACAATCACACAATCACACAATCACTCAATCACACAATAACACACTCACACAATCACACAGTCACAATCACAGAGTCGCAACCACACAATCACTGTCACACAATAACGGTAACACAATCACACATTCACACAATCACACAATCACACAATCACACAATCACAAAATCACGATCACACAATCACGGTCACACAATCACGATCACACAATCACGATCACACAATCACGATCACACAATCATGATCACACAATTACGGTCACACAATCACGGTCACACAATCACAGTCACACAATCACACAATCACAATCACGCGATCACACAATCACGATCACACAATCACGATCGCACAACCACACAATCACACAATCACACAATCACACAATCACACATTCACACAGCACACAATCACACAATCACACAATCACACAATCACACAATCACACAATCACACAATCACGCAATCACACAATCACACAATCACACAATCACACAATCACGCAATCACACAATCACACAATCACACAAGCACACAATCACTCAATCACACAATCACACAATCACACAATCACACAATCACACAATCACACTATCACACAATCACACAATCACACAATCACACAATCACACAATCACACAATCACACAATCACACAATCACACAATCACACAGCACACAATCACACAATCACACAATCACACAATCACACAATCACACAATCACACAATCACACAATCACACAATCACACAATCACTCAATCACACAATCACACAATCACACAATCACACAATCACACAATCACACAATCACACAATCACACTATCACACAATCACACAATCACACAATCACACAATCACACAATCACAAAATCACACAATCACACAATCACTCAATCACAAAATCAGACAATCACACAAGCACACAATCACACATTCACACAATCACACAGACACTATCACACAATCACAATCACACACTCACACAATCACACAGACACAATCACACAATCACAATCACACAATCACAATCACACAATCACAATCACACAATCACAATCACACAATCACAATCACACAATCACACAATCACACAATCACAAAATCACACAATCACACAATCACACAGTCACACAATCACTCAATCACACAATAACACACTCACACAATCACACAGTCACAATCACAGAGTCGCAACCACACAATCACGGTCACACAATAACGGTAACACAATCACACATTCACACAATCACACAATCACACAATCACAAAATCACGATCACACAATCACGGTCACACAATCACGATCACACAATCACGATCACACAATCACGATCACACAATCATGATCACACAATTACGGTCACACAATCACGGTCACACAATCACAGTCACACAATCACACAATCACAATCACGCGATCACACAATCACGATCACACAATCACGATCGCACAACCACACAATCACACAATCACACAATCACACAATCACACAATCACACAATCACACAATCACACAATCACACAGCACACAATCACACAATCACAAAATCACACAATCACACAATCACACAATCACACAATCACACAATCACACAATCACACAATCACGCAATCACACAATCACACAGGCACACAATCACTCAATCACACAATCACACAATCACACAATCACACAATCACACAATCACACTATCACACAATCACACAATCACACAATCACACAATCACACAATCACAAAATCACACAATCACACAATCACTCAATCACAAAATCAGACAATCACACAAGCACACAATCACTCAATCACACAATCACACAATCACACAATCACACAATCACACAATCACACAATCACAATTACACAATCACACAATCACACAATCACACAATCACACAATCACACAATCACACAATCACACAATCACACAATCACACAATCACACAATCACACAATCACTCAATCACACAATCACACAATCTCACAATCACACAATCACACAATCACACAGTCATACAATCACACCATCACAATCACGCAATCACACAATCACACAATCACACAATCACACAATCACACAATCACACAGTCACACAATCACACAATCACACAATCACACAATCACACAATCACACAATCACACAATCACACAATCACACAAGCACACAATCACACAATCACACAATCACACAATCACACAATCACACAATTACACAATCACACAATCACACAATCACACAATCACACAATCACACAATCACACAATCACAAAATCACGATCACACAATCACGGTCACACAATCACGATCACACAATCACGATCACACAATCACGATCACACAATCATGATCACACAATTACGGTCACACAATCACGGTCACACAATCACAGTCACACAATCGCAGTCACACAATCACGCAATCACAATCACGCGATCACACAATCACGATCACACAATCACGATCGCACAACCACACAATCACACAATCACACAATCACACAATCACACAATCACACAATCACACAATCACACAGCACACAATCACACAATCACACAATCACACAATCACACAATCACACAATCACACAATCACACAATCACACAATCACACAATCACACAATCACACAATCACACAAGCACACAATCACTCAATCACACAATCACACAATCACACAATCACACAATCACACAATCACACTATCACACAATCACACAATCACACAATCACACAATCACACAATCACAAAATCACACAATCACACAATCACTCAATCACAAAATCAGACAATCACACAAGCACACAATCACTCAATCACACAATCACACAATCACACAATCACACAATCACACAATCACAATTACACAATCACACAATCACACAATCACACAATCACACAATCACACAATCACACAATCACACAATCACACAATCACACAATCACACAATCACACAATCACACAATCACACAATCACACAATCACACAATCACACAATCACACAATCACACAATCACACAATCACAATTACACAATCACACAATCACACAATCACACAATCACACAATCACACAATCACACAATCACACAATCACACAATCACACAATCACACAATCACACAATCACACAATCACTCAATCACACAATCACACAATCACACGATCACACAATCACGGTCACTCAATCACGGTCACTCAATCACGGTCACACAATCACGGTCACAAAATCGCGGTCACACAATCACGGTCACACAATCACACAATCACACAATCACAAAATCACACAATCACACAATCACACAGTCACACAATCACTCAATCACACAATAACACACTCACACAATCACACAGTCACAATCACAGAGTCGCAACCACACAATCACGGTCACACAATAACGGTAACACAATCACACATTCACACAATCACACAATCACACAATCACACAATCACACAATCACACAATCACACAATCACACAATCACACAATCACACAATCACACAAGCACACAATCACTCAATCACACAATCACACAATCACACAATCACACAATCACACAATCACACTATCACACAATCACACAATCACATAATCACACAATCACACAATCACAAAATCACACAATCACACAATCACTCAATCACAAAATCAGACAATCACACAAGCACACAATCACTCAATCACACAATCACACAATCACACAATCACACAATCACACAATCACACAATCACAATTACACAATCACACAATCACACAATCACACAATCACACAATCACACAATCACACAATCACACAATCACACAATCACACAATCACACAATCACACAATCACTCAATCACACAATCACACAATCTCACAATCACACAATCACACAATCACACAGTCATACAATCACACCATCACAATCACGCAATCACACAATCACACAATCACACAATCACACAATCACACAATCACACAGTCACACAATCACACAATCACACAATCACACAATCACACAATCACACAATCACACAATCACACAATCACACAAGCACACAATCACACAATCACACAATCACACAATCACACAATCACACAATCACACAATCACACAATCACACAATCACACAATCACACAATCACACAATCACACAATCACTCAATCACACAATCACACAATCTCACAATCACACAATCACACAATCACACACTCACACAATCACACAGACACTATCACACAATCACAATCACACAATCACACAATCACAATCACACAATCACAATCACACAATCACAATCACACAATCACAATCACACAATCACAATCACACAATCACACAATCACACGATCACACAATCACGGTCACTCAATCACGGTCACTCAATCACGGTCACACAATCACGGTCACAAAATCGCGGTCACACAATCACGGTCACACAATCACACAATCACACAATCACAAAATCACACAATCACACAATCACACAGTCACACAATCACTCAATCACACAATAACACACTCACACAATCACACAGTCACAATCACAGAGTCGCAACCACACAATCACGGTCACACAATAACGGTAACACAATCACACATTCACACAATCACACAATCACACAATCACACAATCACAATTACACAATCACACAATCACACAATCACACAATCACACAATCACACAATCACACAATCACACAATCACACAATCACACAATCACACAATCACACAATCACACAATCACACAATCACTCAATCACACAATCACACAATCTCACAATCACACAATCACACAATCACACAGTCATACAATCACACCATCACAATCACGCAATCACACAATCACACAATCACACAATCACACAATCACACAATCACACAGTCACACAATCACACAATCACACAATCACACAATCACACAATCACACAATCACACAATCACACAATCACACAAGCACACAATCACACAATCACACAATCACACAATCACACAATCACACAATCACACAATCACACAATCACACAATCACAAAATCACACAATCACACAATCACACAGTCACACAATCACTCAATCACAAAATCAGACAATCACACAAGCACACAATCACAATCACAGAGTCGCAACCACACAATCACGGTCACACAATAACGGTAACACAATCACACATTCACACAATCACACAATCACACAATCACAAAATCACGATCACACAATCACGGTCACACAATCACGATCACACAATCACGATCACACAATCACGATCACACAATCATGATCACACAATAACGGTCACACAATCACGGTCACACAATCACAGTCACACAATCACACAATCACAATCACGCGATCACACAATCACGATCACACAATCACGATCGCACAACCACACAATCACACAATCACACAATCACACAATCACACAATCACACAATCACACAATCACACAATCACACAATCACACAATCACACAGCACACAATCACACAATCACACAATCACACAATCACACAATCACACAATCACACAATCACACAATCACACAATCACACAGTCACACAATCACTCAATCACACAATAACACACTCACACAATCACACAGTCACAATCACAGAGTCGCAACCACACAATCACGGTCACACAATAACGGTAACACAATCACACATTCACACAATCACACAATCACACAATCACACAATCACACAATCACACAATCACACAATCACACAAGCACACAATCACTCAATCACACAATCACACAATCACACAATCACACAATCACACAATCACACTATCACACAATCACACAATCACACAATCACACAATCACACAATCACAAAATCACACAATCACACAATCACTCAATCACAAAATCAGACAATCACACAAGCACACAATCACTCAATCACACAATCACACAATCACACAATCACACAATCACACAATCACACAATCACAATTACACAATCACACAATCACACAATCACACAATCACACAATCACACAATCACACAATCACACAATCACACAATCACACAATCACACAATCACACAATCACTCAATCACACAATCACACAATCTCACAATCACACAATCACACAATCACACAGTCATACAATCACACCATCACAATCACGCAATCACACAATCACACAATCACACAATCACACAATCACACAATCACACAAGCACACAATCACACAATCACACAATCACACAATCACACAATCACACAATCACTCAATCACACAATCACACAATCTCACAATCACACAATCACACAATCACACAGTCATACAATCACACCATCACAATCACGCAATCACGCAATCACACAATCACAATCGCACAATCACACAATCACACAGTCACACAATCACACAATCACACAATCACACAATCACACAATCACACAATCACACAATCACACAATCACACAAGCACACAATCACACAATCACACAATCACACAATCACACAATCACACAATCACACAATCACACAATCACACAATCACACAATCACACAATCACACAATCACACAATCACTCAATCACACAATCACACAATCTCACAATCTCTCAATCACACAATAACACACTCACACAATCACACAGTCACATTCACAGAGTCGCAACCACACAATCACGGTCACACAATAACGGTAACACAATCACACATTCACACAATCACACAATCACACAATCACACAATCACACAATCACACAATCACACAATCACTCAATCACCCAATCACACAATCTCACAATCACACAATCACACAATCACATAGTCATACAATCACACCATCACAATCACGCAATCACGCAATCACACAATCACAATCGCACAATCACACAATCACACAATCACACAGTCACATAATCACACAACCACACAATCACACAATCACACAATCACACAATCACTCAATCACACAATAACACACTCACACAATCACACAGTCACAATCACAGAGTCGCAACCACACAATCACTGTCACACAATAACGGTAACACAATCACACATTCACACAATCACACAATCACACAATCACACAATCACACAATCACACAATCACGCAATCACACAATCACACAATCACGCAATCACACAATCACGCAATCACACAATCACACAATCACACAAGCACACAATCACTCAATCACACAATCACACAATCACACAATCACACAATCACACAATCACACTATCACACAATCACACAATCACACAATCACACAATCACACAATCACACAATCACACAATCACACAATCACACAATCACAAAATCACGATCACACAATCACGGTCACACAATCACGATCACACAATCACGATCACACAATTACGATCACACAATCATGATCACACAATTACGGTCACACAATCACGGTCACACAATCACAGTCACACAATCACACAATCACAATCACGCGATCACACAATCACGATCACACAATCACGATCGCACAACCACACAATCACACAATCACACAATCACACAATCACACAATCACACAATCACACAATCACACAATCACACAATCACACAGCACACAATCACACAATCACACAATCACACAATCACACAATCACACAATCACACAATCACACAATCACACAATCACACAATCACACAATCACACAATCACACAATCACACAAGCACACAATCACTCAATCGCACAATCACACAATCACACAATCACACAATCACTCAATCACAAAATCAGACAATCACACAAGCACACAATCACTCAATCACACAATCACACAATCACACAATCACACAATCACACAATCACACAATCACAATTACACAATCACACAATCACACAATCACACAATCACACAATCACACAATCACACAATCACACAATCACACAATCACACAATCACACTATCACTCAATCACACAATCACACAATCTCACAATCACACAATCACACAATCACACAGTCATACAATCACACCATCACAATCACGCAATCACACAATCACACAATCACACAATCACACAATCACACAATCACACAGTCACACAATCACACAATCACACAATCACACAATCACACAATCACACAATCACACAATCACACAATCACACAAGCACACAATCACACAATCACACAATCACACAATCACACAATCACACAATCACACAATCACACAATCACACAATCACACAATCACACAATCACACAATCACACAATCACTCAATCACACAATCACACAATCTCACAATCACACAATCACACAATCACACACTCACACAATCACACAGACACTATCACACAATCACAATCACACAATCACACAATCACAATCACACAATCACAATCACACAATCACAATCACACAATCACACAATCACACGATCACACAATCACGGTCACTCAATCACGGTCACTCAATCACGGTCACACAATCACGGTCACAAAATCGCGGTCACACAATCACGGTCACACAATCACACAATCACACAATCACAAAATCACACAATCACACAATCACACAGTCACACAATCACTCAATCACACAATAACACACTCACACAATCACACAGTCACAATCACAGAGTCGCAACCACACAATCACGGTCACACAATAACGGTAACACAATCACACATTCACACAATCACACAATCACACAATCACACAATCACACAATCACACAATCACAAAATCACGATCACACAATCACGGTCACACAATCACGATCACACAATCACGATCACACAATCACGATCACACAATCATGATCACACAATTACGGTCACACAATCACGGTCACACAATCACAGTCACACAATCACACAATCACAATCACGCGATCACACAATCACGATCACACAATCACGATCGCACAACCACACAATCACACAATCACACAATCACACAATCACACAATCACACAATCACACAATCACACAATCACACAGCACACAATCACACAATCACACAATCACACAATCACACAATCACACAATCACACAATCACACAATCACACAATCACACAATCACACAATCACACAATCACACAATCACACAATCACACAATCACACAAGCACACAATCACTCAATCACACAATCACACAATCACACAATCACACAATCACACAATCACACTATCACACAATCACACAATCACATAATCACACAATCACACAATCACAAAATCACACAATCACACAATCACTCAATCACAAAATCAGACAATCACACAAGCACACAATCACTCAATCACACAATCACACAATCACACAATCACACAATCACACAATCACACAATCACAATTACACAATCACACAATCACACAATCACACAATCACACAATCACACAATCACACAATCACACAATCACACAATCACACAATCACACAATCACACAATCACACAATCACTCAATCACACAATCACACAATCTCACAATCACACAATCACACAATCACACAGTCATACAATCACACCATCACAATCACGCAATCACACAATCACACAATCACACAATCACACAATCACACAATCACACAATCACACAGTCACACAATCACACAATCACACAATCACACAATCACACAATCACACAATCACACAGTCACACAATCACACAAGCACACAATCACACAATCACACAATCACACAATCACACAGTCACACAATCACACAATCACACAATCACACAATCACACAATCACACAATCACACAATCACACAATCACTCAATCACACAATCACACAATCTCACAATCACACAATCACACAATCACACACTCACACAATCACACAGACACTATCACACAATCACAATCACACAATCACACAATCACAATCACACAATCACAATCACACAATCACAATCACACAATCACACAATCACACGATCACACAATCACGGTCACTCAATCACGGTCACTCAATCACGGTCACACAATCACGGTCACAAAATCGCGGTCACACAATCACGGTCACACAATCACACAATCACACAATCACAAAATCACACAATCACACAATCACACAGTCACACAATCACTCAATCACACAATAACACACTCACACAATCACACAGTCACAATCACAGAGTCGCAACCACACAATCACGGTCACACAATAACGGTAACACAATCACACATTCACACAATCACACAATCACACAATCACACAATCACAAAATCACGATCACACAATCACGGTCACACAATCACGATCACACAATCACGATCACACAATCACGATCACACAATCATGATCACACAATTACGGTCACACAATCACGGTCACACAATCACAGTCACACAATCACACAATCACAATCACGCGATCACACAATCACGATCACACAATCACGATCGCACAACCACACAATCACACAATCACACAATCACACAATCACACAATCACACAATCACACAATCACACAATCACACAATCACACAGCACACAATCACACAATCACACAATCACACAATCACACAATCACACAATCACACAATCACACAATCACACAATCACACAGTCACACAATCACTCAATCACACAATAACACACTCACACAATCACACAGTCACAATCACAGAGTCGCAACCACACAATCACGGTCACACAATAACGGTAACACAATCACACATTCACACAATCACACAATCACACAATCACACAATCACACAATCACACAATCACACAATCACACAAGCACACAATCACTCTATCACACAATCACACAATCACACAATCACACAATCACACAATCACACTATCACACAATCACACAATCACACAATCACACAATCACACAATCACAAAATCACACAATCACACAATCACTCAATCACAAAATCAGACAATCACACAAGCACACAATCACTCAATCACACAATCACACAATCACACAATCACACAATCACACAATCACACAATCACACAATCACAATTACACAATCACACAATCACACAATCACACAATCACACAATCACACAATCACACAATCACACAATCACACAATCACACAATCACACAATCACACAATCACTCAATCACACAATCACACAATCTCACAATCACACAATCACACAATCACACAGTCATACAATCACACCATCACAATCACGCAATCACACAATCACACAATCACACAATCACACAATCACACAATCACACAAGCACACAATCACACAATCACACAATCACACAATCACACAATCACACAATCACTCAATCACACAATCACACAATCTCACAATCACACAATCACACAATCACACAGTCATACAATCACACCATCACAATCACGCAATCACGCAATCACACAATCACAATCGCACAATCACACAATCACACAATCACACAGTCACACAATCACACAACCACACAATCACACAATCACACAATCACACAATCTCTCAATCACACAATAACACACTCACACAATCACACAGTCACATTCACAGAGTCGCAACCACACAATCACGGTCACACAATAACGGTAACACAATCACACATTCACACAATCACACAATCACACAATCACACAATCACACAATCACACAATCACACAATCACTCAATCACCCAATCACACAATCTCACAATCACACAATCACACAATCACACAGTCATACAATCACACCATCACAATCACGCAATCACGCAATCACACAATCACAATCGCACAATCACACAATCACACAATCACACAGTCACATAATCACACAACCACACAATCACACAATCACACAATCACACAATCACTCAATCACACAATAACACACTCACACAATCACACAGTCACAATCACAGAGTCGCAACCACACAATCACTGTCACACAATAACGGTAACACAATCACACATTCACACAATCACACAATCACACAATCACACAATCACAAAATCACGATCACACAATCACGGTCACACAATCACGATCACACAATCACGATCACACAATCACGATCACACAATCATGATCACACAATTACGGTCACACAATCACGGTCACACAATCACAGTCACACAATCACACAATCACAATCACGCGATCACACAATCACGATCACACAATCACGATCGCACAACCACACAATCACACAATCACACAATCACACAATCACACATTCACACAGCACACAATCACACAATCACACAATCACACAATCACACAATCACACAATCACACAATCACGCAATCACACAATCACACAATCACACAATCACACAATCACGCAATCACACAATCACACAATCACACAAGCACACAATCACTCAATCACACAATCACACAATCACACAATCACACAATCACACAATCACACTATCACACAATCACACAATCACACAATCACACAATCACACAATCACACAATCACACAATCACACAATCACACAATCACACAGCACACAATCACACAATCACACAATCACACAATCACACAATCACACAATCACACAATCACACAATCACACAATCACACAATCACTCAATCACACAATCACACAATCACACAATCACACAATCACACAATCACACAATCACACAATCACACTATCACACAATCACACAATCACACAATCACACAATCACACAATCACAAAATCACACAATCACACAATCACTCAATCACAAAATCAGACAATCACACAAGCACACAATCACACATTCACACAATCACACAGACACTATCACACAATCACAATCACACACTCACACAATCACACAGACACAATCACACAATCACAATCACACAATCACAATCACACAATCACAATCACACAATCACAATCACACAATCACAATCACACAATCACACAATCACACAATCACAAAATCACACAATCACACAATCACACAGTCACACAATCACTCAATCACACAATAACACACTCACACAATCACACAGTCACAATCACAGAGTCGCAACCACACAATCACGGTCACACAATAACGGTAACACAATCACACATTCACACAATCACACAATCACACAATCACAAAATCACGATCACACAATCACGGTCACACAATCACGATCACACAATCACGATCACACAATCACGATCACACAATCATGATCACACAATTACGGTCACACAATCACGGTCACACAATCACAGTCACACAATCACACAATCACAATCACGCGATCACACAATCACGATCACACAATCACGATCGCACAACCACACAATCACACAATCACACAATCACACAATCACACAATCACACAATCACACAATCACACAATCACACAGCACACAATCACACAATCACAAAATCACACAATCACACAATCACACAATCACACAATCACACAATCACACAATCACACAATCACGCAATCACACAATCACACAGGCACACAATCACTCAATCACACAATCACACAATCACACAATCACACAATCACACAATCACACTATCACACAATCACACAATCACACAATCACACAATCACACAATCACAAAATCACACAATCACACAATCACTCAATCACAAAATCAGACAATCACACAAGCACACAATCACTCAATCACACAATCACACAATCACACAATCACACAATCACACAATCACACAATCACAATTACACAATCACACAATCACACAATCACACAATCACACAATCACACAATCACACAATCACACAATCACACAATCACACAATCACACAATCACACAATCACTCAATCACACAATCACACAATCTCACAATCACACAATCACACAATCACACAGTCATACAATCACACCATCACAATCACGCAATCACACAATCACACAATCACACAATCACACAATCACACAATCACACAGTCACACAATCACACAATCACACAATCACACAATCACACAATCACACAATCACACAATCACACAATCACACAAGCACACAATCACACAATCACACAATCACACAATCACACAATCACACAATTACACAATCACACAATCACACAATCACACAATCACACAATCACACAATCACACAATCACAAAATCACGATCACACAATCACGGTCACACAATCACGATCACACAATCACGATCACACAATCACGATCACACAATCATGATCACACAATTACGGTCACACAATCACGGTCACACAATCACAGTCACACAATCGCAGTCACACAATCACGCAATCACAATCACGCGATCACACAATCACGATCACACAATCACGATCGCACAACCACACAATCACACAATCACACAATCACACAATCACACAATCACACAATCACACAATCACACAGCACACAATCACACAATCACACAATCACACAATCACACAATCACACAATCACACAATCACACAATCACACAATCACACAATCACACAATCACACAATCACACAAGCACACAATCACTCAATCACACAATCACACAATCACACAATCACACAATCACACAATCACACTATCACACAATCACACAATCACACAATCACACAATCACACAATCACAAAATCACACAATCACACAATCACTCAATCACAAAATCAGACAATCACACAAGCACACAATCACTCAATCACACAATCACACAATCACACAATCACACAATCACACAATCACAATTACACAATCACACAATCACACAATCACACAATCACACAATCACACAATCACACAATCACACAATCACACAATCACACAATCACACAATCACACAATCACACAATCACACAATCACACAATCACACAATCACACAATCACACAATCACACAATCACACAATCACAATTACACAATCACACAATCACACAATCACACAATCACACAATCACACAATCACACAATCACACAATCACACAATCACACAATCACACAATCACACAATCACACAATCACTCAATCACACAATCACACAATCACACGATCACACAATCACGGTCACTCAATCACGGTCACTCAATCACGGTCACACAATCACGGTCACAAAATCGCGGTCACACAATCACGGTCACACAATCACACAATCACACAATCACAAAATCACACAATCACACAATCACACAGTCACACAATCCCTCAATCACACAATAACACACTCACACAATCACACAGTCACAATCACAGAGTCGCAACCACACAATCACGGTCACACAATAACGGTAACACAATCACACATTCACACAATCACACAATCACACAATCACACAATCACAAAATCACGATCACACAATCACGATCACACAATCACGATCACACAATCATGATCACACAATTACGGTCACACAATCACGGTCACACAATCACAGTCACACAATCACACAATCACACAATCACAATCACGCGATCACACAATCACGATCACACAATCACGATCGCACAACCACACAAACACACAATCACACAATCACACAATCACACAATCACACAATCACACAATCACACAGCACACAATCACACAATCACACAATCACACAATCACACAATCACACAATCACACAATCACACAATCACACAATCACACAATCACACAATCACACAATCACACAATCACACAATCACACAATCACACAATCACACAAGCACACAATCACTCAATCACACAATCACACAATCACACAATCACACAATCACACAATCACACTATCACACAATCACACAATCACATAATCACACAATCACACAATCACAAAATCACACAATCACACAATCACTCAATCACAAAATCAGACAATCACACAAGCACACAATCACTCAATCACACAATCACACAATCACACAATCACACAATCACACAATCACACAATCACAATTACACAATCACACAATCACACAATCACACAATCACACAATCACACAATCACACAATCACAATTACACAATCACACAATCACACAATCACACAATCACACAATCACACAATCACACAATCACACGATCACACAATCACGGTCACTCAATCACGGTCACTCAATCACGGTCACACAATCACGGTCACAAAATCGCGGTCACACAATCACGGTCACACAATAACGGTAACACAATCACACATTCACACAATCACACAATCACACAATCACACAATCACACAATCACACAATCTCACAATCACACAATCACACAATCACACACTCACACAATCACACAGACACTATCACACAATCACAATCACACAATCACACAATCACAATCACACAATCACAATCACACAATCACAATCACACAATCACAATCACACAATCACACAATCACACGATCACACAATCACGGTCACTCAATCACGGTCACTCAATCACGGTCACACAATCACGGTCACAAAATCGCGGTCACACAATCACGGTCACACAATCACACAATCACACAATCACAAAATCACACAATCACACAATCACACAGTCACACAATCACTCAATCACACAATAACACACTCACACAATCACACAGTCACAATCACAGAGTCGCAACCACACAATCACGGTCACACAATAACGGTAACACAATCACACATTCACACAATCACACAATCACACAATCACACAATCACAAAATCACGATCACACAATCACGGTCACACAATCACGATCACACAATCACGATCACACAATCACGATCACACAATCATGATCACACAATTACGGTCACACAATCGCGGTCACACAATCACAGTCACACAATCACACAATCACAATCACGCGATCACACAATCACGATCACACAATCACGATCGCACAACCACACAATCACACAATCACACAATCACACAATCACACAATCACACAATCACACAATCACACAATCACACAATCACACAATCACACAGCACACAATCACACAATCACACAATCACACAATCACACAATCACACAATCACACAATCACACAATCACACAATCACACAGTCACACAATCACTCAATCACACAATAACACACTCACACAATCACACAGTCACAATCACAGAGTCGCAACCACACAATCACGGTCACACAATAACGGTAACACAATCACACATTCACACAATCACACAATCACACAATCACACAATCACACAATCACACAATCACACAATCACACAAGCACACAATCACTCAATCACACAATCACACAATCACACAATCACACAATCACACAATCACACTATCACACAATCACACAATCACACAATCACACAATCACACAATCACAAAATCACACAATCACACAATCACTCAATCACAAAATCAGACAATCACACAAGCACACAATCACTCAATCACACAATCACACAATCACACAATCACACAATCACACAATCACACAATCACACAATCACACAATCACAATTACACAATCACACAATCACACAATCACACAATCACACAATCACACAATCACACAATCACACAATCACACAATCACACAATCACACAATCACACAATCACACAATCACACAATCACACAATCACTCAATCACACAATCACACAATCTCACAATCACACAATCACACAATCACACAGTCATACAATCACACCATCACAATCACGCAATCACGCAATCACACAATCACAATCGCACAATCACACAATCACACAATCACACAGTCACACAATCACACAACCACACAATCACACAATCACACAATCACACAATCTCTCAATCACACAATAACACACTCACACAATCACACAGTCACATTCACAGAGTCGCAACCACACAATCACGGTCACACAATAACGGTAACACAATCACACATTCACACAATCACACAATCACACAATCACACAATCACACAATCACACAATCACACAATCACTCAATCACCCAATCACACAATCTCACAATCACACAATCACACAATCACACAGTCATACAATCACACCATCACAATCACGCAATCGCGCAATCACACAATCACAATCGCACAATCACACAATCACACAATCACACAGTCACATAATCACACAACCACACAATCACACAATCACACAATCACACAATCACTCAATCACACAATAACACACTCACACAATCACACAGTCACAATCACAGAGTCGCAACCACACAATCACTGTCACACAATAACGGTAACACAATCACACATTCACACAATCACACAATCACACAATCACACAATCACAAAATCACGATCACACAATCACGGTCACACAATCACGATCACACAATCACGATCACACAATCACGATCACACAATCATGATCACACAATTACGGTCACACAATCACGGTCACACAATCACAGTCACACAATCACACAATCACAATCACGCGATCACACAATCACGATCACACAATCACGATCGCACAACCACACAATCACACAATCACACAATCACACAATCACACATTCACACAGCACACAATCACACAATCACACAATCACACAATCACACAATCACACAATCACACAATCACGCAATCACACAATCACACAATCACACAATCACACAATCACGCAATCACACAATCACACAATCACACAAGCACACAATCACTCAATCACACAATCACACAATCACACAATCACACAATCACACAATCACACTATCACACAATCACACAATCACACAATCACACAATCACACAATCACACAATCACACAATCACACAATCACACAATCACAAAATCACGATCACACAATCACGGTCACACAATCACGATCACACAATCACGATCACACAATTACGATCACACAATCATGATCACACAATTACGGTCACACAATCACGGTCACACAATCACAGTCACACAATCACACAATCACAATCACGCGATCACACAATCACGATCACACAATCACGATCGCACAACCACACAATCACACAATCACACAATCACACAATCACACAATCACACAATCACACAATCACACAATCACACAGCACACAATCACACAATCACACAATCACACAATCACACAATCACACAATCACACAATCACACAATCACACAATCACACAATCACACAATCACACAATCACACAATCACACAATCACACAATCACACAAGCACACAATCACTCAATCGCACAATCACACAATCACACAATCACACAATCACACAATCACACTATCACACAATCACACAATCACATAATCACACAATCACACAATCACAAAATCACACAATCACACAATCACTCAATCACAAAATCAGACAATCACACAAGCACACAATCACTCAATCACACAATCACACAATCACACAATCACACAATCACACAATCACACAATCACAATTACACAATCACACAATCACACAATCACACAATCACACAATCACACAATCACACAATCACACAATCACACAATCACACAATCACACAATCACTCAATCACACAATCACACAATCTCACAATCACACAATCACACAATCACACAGTCATACAATCACACCATCACAATCACGCAATCACACAATCACACAATCACACAATCACACAATCACACAATCACACAGTCACACAATCACACAATCACACAATCACACAATCACACAATCACACAATCACACAATCACACAATCACACAAGCACACAATCACACAATCACACAATCACACAATCACACAATCACACAATCACACAATCACACAATCACACAATCACACAATCACACAATCACACAATCACACAATCACACAATCACTCAATCACACAATCACACAATCTCACAATCACACAATCACACAATCACACACTCACACAATCACACAGACACTATCACACAATCACAATCACACAATCACACAATCACAATCACACAATCACAATCACACAATCACAATCACACAATCACACAATCACACGATCACACAATCACGGTCACTCAATCACGGTCACTCAATCACGGTCACACAATCACGGTCACAAAATCGCGGTCACACAATCACGGTCACACAATCACACAATCACACAATCACACAATCACAAAATCACACAATCACACAATCACACAGTCACACAATCACTCAATCACACAATAACACACTCACACAATCACACAGTCACAATCACAGAGTCGCAACCACACAATCACGGTCACACAATAACGGTAACACAATCACACATTCACACAATCACACAATCACACAATCACACAATCACACAATCACAAAATCACGATCACACAATCACGGTCACACAATCACGATCACACAATCACGATCACACAATCACGATCACACAATCATGATCACACAATTACGGTCACACAATCACGGTCACACAATCACAGTCACACAATCACACAATCACAATCACGCGATCACACAATCACGATCACACAATCACGATCGCACAACCACACAATCACACAATCACACAATCACACAATCACACAATCACACAATCACACAATCACACAATCACACAGCACACAATCACACAATCACACAATCACACAATCACACAATCACACAATCACACAATCACACAATCACACAATCACACAATCACACAATCACACAATCACACAATTACACAATCACACAATCACGCAATCACACAATCACACAATCACACAATCACACAATCACGCAATCACACAATCACACAATCACACAAGCACACAATCACTCAATCACACAATCACACAATCACACAATCACACAATCACACAATCACACTATCACACAATCACACAATCACACAATCACACAATCACACAATCACACAATCACACAATCGCACAATCACACAATCACACAATCACACAGCACACAATCACACAATCACACAATCACACAATCACACAATCACACAATCACACAATCACACAATCACACAATCACACAATCACACAATCACTCAATCACACAATCACACAATCACACAATCACACAATCACACAATCACACAATCACACAATCACACTATCACACAATCACACAATCACACAATCACACAATCACACAATCACAAAATCACACAATCACACAATCACTCAATCACAAAATCAGACAATCACACAAGCACACAATCACACACTCACACAATCACACAGACACTATCACACAATCACAATCACACACTCACACAATCACACACTCACACAATCACACAGACACTATCACACAATCACAATCACACACTCACACAATCACACAGACACAATCACACAATCACAATCACACAATCACAATCACACAATCACAATCACACAATCACAATCACACAATCACAATCACACAATCACACAATCACACAATCACAAAATCACACAATCACACAATCACACAGTCACACAATCACTCAATCACACAATAACACACTCACACAATCACACAGTCACAATCACAGAGTCGCAACCACACAATCACGGTCACACAATAACGGTAACACAATCACACATTCACACAATCACACAATCACACAATCACACAATCACACAATCACAAAATCACGATCACACAATCACGGTCACACAATCACGATCACACAATCACGATCACACAATCACGATCACACAATCATGATCACACAATTACGGTCACACAATCACGGTCACACAATCACAGTCACACAATCACACAATCACAATCACGCGATCACACAATCACGATCACACAATCACGATCGCACAACCACACAATCACACAATCACACAATCACACAATCACACAATCACACAATCACACAATCACACAGCACACAATCACACAATCACACAATCACACAATCACACAATCACACAATCACACAATCACACAATCACACAATCACACAATCACACAATCACACAATCACACAGGCACACAATCACTCAATCACACAATCACACAATCACACAATCACACAATCACACAATCACACTATCACACAATCACACAATCACACAATCACACAATCACACAATCACAAAATCACACAATCACACAATCACTCAATCACAAAATCAGACAATCACACAAGCACACAATCACTCAATCACACAATCACACAATCACACAATCACACAATCACACAATCACACAATCACAATTACACAATCACACAATCACACAATCACACAATCACACAATCACACAATCACACAATCACACAATCACACAATCACACAATCACACAATCACACAATCACACAATCACACAATCACTCAATCACACAATCACACAATCTCACAATCACACAATCACACAATCACACAGTCATACAATCACACCATCACAATCACGCAATCACACAATCACACAATCACACAATCACACAATCACACAATCACACAGTCACACAATCACACAATCACACAATCACACAATCACACAATCACACAATCACACAATCACACAATCACACAAGCACACAATCACACAATCACACAATCACACAATCACACAATCACACAATTACACAATCACACAATCACACAATCACACAATCACACAATCACACAATCACAAAATCACGATCACACAATCACGGTCACACAATCACGATCACACAATCACGATCACACAATCACGATCACACAATCATGATCACACAATTACGGTCACACAATCACGGTCACACAATCACAGTCACACAATCGCAGTCACACAATCACACAATCACAATCACGCGATCACACAATCACGATCACACAATCACGATCGCACAACCACACAATCACACAATCACACAATCACACAATCACACAATCACACAATCACACAATCACACAATCACACAATCACACAGCACACAATCACACAATCACACAATCACACAATCACACAATCACACAATCACACAATCACACAATCACACAATCACACAATCACACAAGCACACAATCACTCAATCACACAATCACACAATCACACAATCACACAATCACACAATCACACTATCACACAATCACACAATCACACAATCACACAATCACACAATCACAAAATCACACAATCACACAATCACTCAATCACAAAATCAGACAATCACACAAGCACACAATCACTCAATCACACAATCACACAATCACACAATCACACAATCACACAATCACACAATCACACAATCACAATTACACAATCACACAATCACACAATCACACAATCACACAATCACACAATCACACAATCACACAATCACACAATCACACAATCACACAATCACACAATCACACAATCACACAATCACACAATCACAATTACACAATCACACAATCACACAATCACACAATCACACAATCACACAATCACACAATCACACAATCACACAATCACACAATCACACAATCACACAATCACTCAATCACACAATCACACAATCACACGATCACACAATCACGGTCACTCAATCACGGTCACTCAATCACGGTCACACAATCACGGTCACAAAATCGCGGTCACACAATCACGGTCACACAATCACACAATCACACAATCACAAAATCACACAATCACACAATCACACAGTCACACAATCACTCAATCACACAATAACACACTCACACAATCACACAGTCACAATCACAGAGTCGCAACCACACAATCGCGGTCACACAATAACGGTAACACAATCACACATTCACACAATCACACAATCACACAATCACACAATCACAAAATCACGATCACACAATCACGATCACACAATCACGATCACACAATCATGATCACACAATTACGGTCACACAATCACGGTCACACAATCACAGTCACACAATCACACAATCACACAATCACAATCTCGCGATCACACAATCACGATCACACAATCACGATCGCACAACCACACAATCACACAATCACACAATCACACAATCACACAATCACACAATCACACAATCACACAGCACACAATCACACAATCACACAATCACACAATCACACAATCACACAATCACACAATCACACAATCACACAATCACACAATCACACAATCACACAATCACACAATCACACAATCACACAATCACACAATCACACAATCACACAAGCACACAATCACTCAATCACACAATCACACAATCACACAATCACACAATCACACAATCACACTATCACACAATCACACAATCACATAATCACACAATCACACAATCACAAAATCACACAATCACACAATCACTCAATCACAAAATCAGACAATCACACAAGCACACAATCACTCA
The DNA here is from genome assembly GCF_050947335.1 of Megachile rotundata. Classification (NCBI taxonomy): domain Eukaryota; kingdom Metazoa; phylum Arthropoda; class Insecta; order Hymenoptera; family Megachilidae; genus Megachile; species Megachile rotundata. The sequence continues at coordinate 529,125 of NW_027473352.1, read as the reverse complement.
ATCACACAATCACACAATCACACAATCACACAATCACACAATCACACAATCACACAATCACAATTACACAATCACACAATCACACAATCACACAATCACACAATCACACAATCACACAATCACACAATCACAATTACACAATCACACAATCACACAATCACACAATCACACAATCACACAATCACACGATCACACAATCACGGTCACTCAATCACGGTCACTCAATCACGGTCACACAATCACGGTCACAAAATCGCGGTCACACAATCACGGTCACACAATAACGGTAACACAATCACACATTCACACAATCACACAATCACACAATCACACAATCACACAATCTCACAATCACACAATCACACAATCACACACTCACACAATCACACAGACACTATCACACAATCACAATCACACAATCACACAATCACAATCACACAATCACAATCACACAATCACAATCACACAATCACAATCACACAATCACAATCACACAATCACACAATCACACGATCACACAATCACGGTCACTCAATCACGGTCACTCAATCACGGTCACACAATCACGGTCACAAAATCGCGGTCACACAATCACGGTCACACAATCACACAATCACACAATCACAAAATCACACAATCACACAATCACACAGTCACACAATCACTCAATCACACAATAACACACTCACACAATCACACAGTCACAATCACAGAGTCGCAACCACACAATCACGGTCACACAATAACGGTAACACAATCACACATTCACACAATCACACAATCACACAATCACACAATCACAAAATCACGATCACACAATCACGGTCACACAATCACGATCACACAATCACGATCACACAATCACGATCACACAATCATGATCACACAATTACGGTCACACAATCACGGTCACACAATCACAGTCACACAATCACACAATCACAATCACGCGATCACACAATCACGATCACACAATCACGATCGCACAACCACACAATCACACAATCACACAATCACACAATCACACAATCACACAATCACACAATCACACAATCACACAATCACACAGCACACAATCACACAATCACACAATCACACAATCACACAATCACACAATCACACAATCACACAGTCACACAATCACACAGTCACACAATCACTCAATCACACAATAACACACTCACACAATCACACAGTCCCAATCACAGAGTCGCAACCACACAATCACGGTCACACAATAACGGTAACACAATCACACATTCACACAATCACACAATCACACAATCACACAATCACACAATCACACAATCACACAATCACACAAGCACACAATCACTCAATCACACAATCACACAATCACACAATCACACAATCACACAATCACACTATCACACAATCACACAATCACACAATCACACAATCACACAATCACAAAATCACACAATCACACAATCACTCAATCACAAAATCAGACAATCACACAAGCATACAATCACTCAATCACACAATCACACAATCACACAATCACACAATCACACAATCACACAATCACACAATCACAATTACACAATCACACAATCACACAATCACACAATCACACAATCACACAATCACACAATCACACAATCACACAAGCACACAATCACACAATCACACAATCACACAATCACACAATCACACAATCACTCAATCACACAATCACACAATCTCACAATCACACAATCACACAATCACACAATCACACAGTCATACAATCACACCATCACAATCACGCAATCACGCAATCACACAATCACAATCGCACAATCACACAATCACACAATCACACAGTCACACAATCACACAACCACACAATCACACAATCACACAATCACACAATCTCTCAATCACACAATAACACACTCACACAATCACACAGTCACATTCACAGAGTCGCAACCACACAATCACGGTCACACAATAACGGTAACACAATCACACATTCACACAATCACACAATCACACAATCACACAATCACACAATCACACAATCACACAATCACTCAATCACCCAATCACACAATCTCACAATCACACAATCACACAATCACACAGTCATACAATCACACCATCACAATCACGCAATCACGCAATCACACAATCACAATCGCACAATCACACAATCACACAATCACACAGTCACATAATCACACAACCACACAATCACACAATCACACAATCACACAATCACTCAATCACACAATAACACACTCACACAATCACACAGTCACAATCACAGAGTCGCAACCCCACAATCACTGTCACACAATAACGGTAACACAATCACACATTCACACAATCACACAATCACACAATCACACAATCACAAAATCACGATCACACAATCACGGTCACACAATCACGATCACACAATCACGATCACACAATCACGATCACACAATCATGATCACACAATTACGGTCACACAATCACGGTCACACAATCACAGTCACACAATCACACAATCACAATCACGCGATCACACAATCACGATCACACAATCACGATCGCACAACCACACAATCACACAATCACACAATCACACAATCACACATTCACACAGCACACAATCACACAATCACACAATCACACAATCACACAATCACACAATCACACAATCACGCAATCACACAATCACACAATCACACAATCACACAATCACGCAATCACACAATCACACAATCACACAAGCACACAATCACTCAATCACACAATCACACAATCACACAATCACACAATCACACAATCACACTATCACACAATCACACAATCACACAATCACACAATCACACAATCACACAATCACACAATCACACAATCACACAATCACAAAATCACGATCACACAATCACGGTCACACAATCACGATCACACAATCACGATCACACAATTACGATCACACAATCATGATCACACAATTACGGTCACACAATCACGGTCACACAATCACAGTCACACAATCACACAATCACAATCACGCGATCACACAATCACGATCACACAATCACGATCGCACAACCACACAATCACACAATCACACAATCACACAATCACACAATCACACAATCACACAATCACACAGCACACAATCACACAATCACACAATCACACAATCACACACTCACACAATCACACAATCACACAATCACACAATCACACAATCACACAATCACACAATCACACAATCACACAAGCACACAATCACTCAATCGCACAATCACACAATCACACAATCACACAATCACACAATCACACTATCACACAATCACACAATCACATAATCACACAATCACACAATCACAAAATCACACAATCACACAATCACTCAATCACAAAATCAGACAATCACACAAGCACACAATCACTCAATCACACAATCACACAATCACACAATCACACAATCACACAATCACACAATCACACAATCACAATTACACAATCACACAATCACACAATCACACAATCACACAATCACACAATCACACAATCACACAATCACACAATCACACAATCACACAATCACTCAATCACACAATCACACAATCTCACAATCACACAATCACACAATCACACAGTCATACAATCACACCATCACAATCACGCAATCACACAATCACACAATCACACAATCACACAATCACACAATCACTCAATCACACAATCACACAATCTCACAATCACACAATCACACAATCACACAGTCATACAATCACACCATCACAATCACGCAATCACACAATCACACAATCACACAATCACACAATCACACAATCACACAGTCACACAATCACACAATCACACAATCACACAATCACACAATCACACAATCACACAATCACACAATCACACAAGCACACAATCACACAATCACACAATCACACAATCACACAATCACACAATCACACAATCACACAATCACACAATCACACAATCACACAATCACACAATCACTCAATCACACAATCACACAATCTCACAATCACACAATCACACAATCACACACTCACACAATCACACAGACACTATCACACAATCACAATCACACAATCACACAATCACAATCACACAATCACAATCACACAATCACAATCACACAATCACACAATCACACGATCACACAATCACGGTCACTCAATCACGGTCACTCAATCACGGTCACACAATCACGGTCACAAAATCGCGGTCACACAATCACGGTCACACAATCACACAATCACACAATCACAAAATCACACAATCACACAATCACACAGTCACACAATCACTCAATCACACAATAACACACTCACACAATCACACAGTCACAATCACAGAGTCGCAACCACACAATCACGGTCACACAATAACGGTAACACAATCACACATTCACACAATCACACAATCACACAATCACACAATCACACAATCACACAATCACAAAATCACGATCACACAATCACGGTCACACAATCACGATCACACAATCACGATCACACAATCACGATCACACAATCATGATCACACAATTACGGTCACACAATCACGGTCACACAATCACAGTCACACAATCACACAATCACAATCACGCGATCACACAATCACGATCACACAATCACGATCGCACAACCACACAATCACACAATCACACAATCACACAATCACACAATCACACAATCACACAATCACACAGCACACAATCACACAATCACACAATCACACAATCACACAATCACACAATCACACAATCACACAATCACACAATCACACAATCACACAATCACACAATCACACAATCACACAATCACACAATCACACAAGCACACAATCACTCAATCACACAATCACACAATCACACAATCACACAATCACACAATCACACTATCACACAATCACACAATCACATAATCACACAATCACACAATCACAAAATCACACAATCACACAATCACTCAATCACAAAATCAGACAATCACACAAGCACACAATCACTCAATCACACAATCACACAATCACACAATCACACAATCACACAATCACAATTACACAATCACACAATCACACAATCACACAATCACACAATCACACAATCACACAATCACACAATCACACAATCACACAATCACACAATCACACAATCACTCAATCACACAATCACACAATCTCACAATCACACAATCACACAATCACACAGTCATACAATCACACCATCACAATCACGCAATCACACAATCACACAATCACACAATCACACAATCACACAATCACACAGTCACACAATCACACAATCACACAATCACACAATCACACAATCACACAATCACACAATCACACAATCACACAAGCACACAATCACACAATCACACAATCACACAATCACACAATCACACAATCACACAATCACACAATCACACAATCACACAATCACACAATCACACAATCACACAATCACTCAATCACACAATCACACAATCTCACAATCACACAATCACACAATCACACACTCACACAATCACACAGACACTATCACACAATCACAATCACACAATCACACAATCACAATCACACAATCACAATCACACAATCACAATCACACAATCACACAATCACACGATCACACAATCACGGTCACTCAATCACGGTCACTCAATCACGGTCATACAATCACGGTCACAAAATCGCGGTCACACAATCACGGTCACACAATCACACAATCACACAATCACAAAATCACACAATCACACAATCACACAGTCACACAATCACTCAATCACACAATAACACACTCACACAATCACACAGTCACAATCACAGAGTCGCAACCACACAATCACGGTCACACAATAACGGTAACACAATCACACATTCACACAATCACACAATCACACAATCACACAATCACAAAATCACGATCACACAATCACGGTCACACAATCACGATCGCACAATCACGATCACACAATCACGATCACACAATCATGATCACACAATTACGGTCACACAATCACGGTCACACAATCACAGTCACACAATCACACAATCACAATCACGCGATCACACAATCACGATCACACAATCACGATCGCACAACCACACAATCACACAATCACACAATCACACAATCACACAATCACACAATCACACAATCACACAATCACACAGCACACAATCACACAATCACACAATCACACAATCACACAATCACACAATCACACAATCACACAATCACACAATCACACAATCACACAATCACAAAATCACACAATCACACAATCACTCAATCACAAAATCAGACAATCACACAAGCATACAATCACTCAATCACACAATCACACAATCACACAATCACACAATCACACAATCACACAATCACACAATCACAATTACACAATCACACAATCACACAATCACACAATCACACAATCACACAATCACACAATCACACAATCACACAAGCACACAATCACACAATCACACAATCACACAATCACACAATCACACAATCACTCAATCACACAATCACACAATCTCACAATCACACAATCACACAATCACACAATCACACAGTCATACAATCACACCATCACAATCACGCAATCACGCAATCACACAATCACAATCGCACAATCACACAATCACACAATCACACAGTCACACAATCACACAACCACACAATCACACAATCACACAATCACACAATCTCTCAATCACACAATAACACACTCACACAATCACACAGTCACATTCACAGAGTCGCAACCACACAATCACGGTCACACAATAACGGTAACACAATCACACATTCACACAATCACACAATCACACAATCACACAATCACACAATCACACAATCACACAATCACTCAATCACCCAATCACACAATCTCACAATCACACAATCACACAATCACACAGTCATACAATCACACCATCACAATCACGCAATCACGCAATCACACAATCACAATCGCACAATCACACAATCACACAATCACACAGTCACATAATCACACAACCACACAATCACACAATCACACAATCACACAATCACTCAATCACACAATAACACACTCACACAATCACACAGTCACAATCACAGAGTCGCAACCCCACAATCACTGTCACACAATAACGGTAACACAATCACACATTCACACAATCACACAATCACACAATCACACAATCACAAAATCACGATCACACAATCACGGTCACACAATCACGATCACACAATCACGATCACACAATCACGATCACACAATCATGATCACACAATTACGGTCACACAATCACGGTCACACAATCACAGTCACACAATCACACAATCACAATCACGCGATCACACAATCACGATCACACAATCACGATCGCACAACCACACAATCACACAATCACACAATCACACAATCACACATTCACACAGCACACAATCACACAATCACACAATCACACAATCACACAATCACACAATCACACAATCACGCAATCACACAATCACACAATCACACAATCACACAATCACGCAATCACACAATCACACAATCACACAAGCACACAATCACTCAATCACACAATCACACAATCACACAATCACACAATCACACAATCACACTATCACACAATCACACAATCACACAATCACACAATCACACAATCACACAATCACACAATCACACAATCACACAATCACAAAATCACGATCACACAATCACGGTCACACAATCACGATCACACAATCACGATCACACAATTACGATCACACAATCATGATCACACAATTACGGTCACACAATCACGGTCACACAATCACAGTCACACAATCACACAATCACAATCACGCGATCACACAATCACGATCACACAATCACGATCGCACAACCACACAATCACACAATCACACAATCACACAATCACACAATCACACAATCACACAATCACACAGCACACAATCACACAATCACACAATCACACAATCACACAATCACACAATCACACAATCACACAATCACACAATCACACAATCACACAATCACACAATCACACAATCACACAAGCACACAATCACTCAATCGCACAATCACACAATCACACAATCACACAATCACACAATCACACTATCACACAATCACACAATCACATAATCACACAATCACACAATCACAAAATCACACAATCACACAATCACTCAATCACAAAATCAGACAATCACACAAGCACACAATCACTCAATCACACAATCACACAATCACACAATCACACAATCACACAATCACACAATCACACAATCACAATTACACAATCACACAATCACACAATCACACAATCACACAATCACACAATCACACAATCACACAATCACACAATCACACAATCACACAATCACTCAATCACACAATCACACAATCTCACAATCACACAATCACACAATCACACAGTCATACAATCACACCATCACAATCACGCAATCACACAATCACACAATCACACAATCACACAATCACACAATCACTCAATCACACAATCACACAATCTCACAATCACACAATCACACAATCACACAGTCATACAATCACACCATCACAATCACGCAATCACACAATCACACAATCACACAATCACACAATCACACAATCACACAGTCACACAATCACACAATCACACAATCACACAATCACACAATCACACAATCACACAATCACACAATCACACAAGCACACAATCACACAATCACACAATCACACAATCGCACAATCACACAATCACACAATCACACAATCACACAATCACACAATCACACAATCACACAATCACTCAATCACACAATCACACAATCTCACAATCACACAATCACACAATCACACACTCACACAATCACACAGACACTATCACACAATCACAATCACACAATCACACAATCACAATCACACAATCACAATCACACAATCACAATCACACAATCACACAATCACACGATCACACAATCACGGTCACTCAATCACGGTCACTCAATCACGGTCACACAATCACGGTCACAAAATCGCGGTCACACAATCACGGTCACACAATCACACAATCACACAATCACAAAATCACACAATCACACAATCACACAGTCACACAATCACTCAATCACACAATAACACACTCACACAATCACACAGTCACAATCACAGAGTCGCAACCACACAATCACGGTCACACAATAACGGTAACACAATCACACATTCACACAATCACACAATCACACAATCACACAATCACACAATCACACAATCACAAAATCACGATCACACAATCACGGTCACACAATCACGATCACACAATCACGATCACACAATCACGATCACACAATCATGATCACACAATTACGGTCACACAATCACGGTCACACAATCACAGTCACACAATCACACAATCACAATCACGCGATCACACAATCACGATCACACAATCACGATCGCACAACCACACAATCACACAATCACACAATCACACAATCACACAATCACACAATCACACAATCACACAGCACACAATCACACAATCACACAATCACACAATCACACAATCACACAATCACACAATCACACAATCACACAATCACACAATCACACAATCACACAATCACACAATCACACAATCACACAAGCACACAATCACTCAATCACACAATCACACAATCACACAATCACACAATCACACAATCACACTATCACACAATCACACAATCACATAATCACACAATCACACAATCACAAAATCACACAATCACACAATCACTCAATCACAAAATCAGACAATCACACAAGCACACAATCACTCAATCACACAATCACACAATCACACAATCACACAATCACACAATCACAATTACACAATCACACAATCACACAATCACACAATCACACAATCACACAATCACACAATCACACAATCACACAATCACACAATCACACAATCACACAATCACTCAATCACACAATCACACAATCTCACAATCACACAATCACACAATCACACAGTCATACAATCACACCATCACAATCACGCAATCACACAATCACACAATCACACAATCACACAATCACACAATCACACAGTCACACAATCACACAATCACACAATCACACAATCACACAATCACACAATCACACAATCACACAATCACACAAGCACACAATCACACAATCACACAATCACACAATCACACAATCACACAATCACACAATCACACAATCACACAATCACACAATCACACAATCACACAATCACACAATCACTCAATCACACAATCACACAATCTCACAATCACACAATCACACAATCACACACTCACACAATCACACAGACACTATCACACAATCACAATCACACAATCACACAATCACAATCACACAATCACAATCACACAATCACAATCACACAATCACACAATCACACGATCACACAATCACGGTCACTCAATCACGGTCACTCAATCACGGTCATACAATCACGGTCACAAAATCGCGGTCACACAATCACGGTCACACAATCACACAATCACACAATCACAAAATCACACAATCACACAATCACACAGTCACACAATCACTCAATCACACAATAACACACTCACACAATCACACAGTCACAATCACAGAGTCGCAACCACACAATCACGGTCACACAATAACGGTAACACAATCACACATTCACACAATCACACAATCACACAATCACACAATCACAAAATCACGATCACACAATCACGGTCACACAATCACGATCGCACAATCACGATCACACAATCACGATCACACAATCATGATCACACAATTACGGTCACACAATCACGGTCACACAATCACAGTCACACAATCACACAATCACAATCACGCGATCACACAATCACGATCACACAATCACGATCGCACAACCACACAATCACACAATCACACAATCACACAATCACACAATCACACAATCACACAATCACACAATCACACAGCACACAATCACACAATCACACAATCACACAATCACACAATCACACAATCACACAATCACACAATCACACAATCACACAGTCACACAATCACTCAATCACACAATAACACACTCACACAATCACACAGTCACAATCACAGAGTCGCAACCACACAATCACGGTCACACAATAACGGTAACACAATCACACATTCACACAATCACACAATCACACAATCACACAATCACACAATCACACAATCACACAATCACACAAGCACACAATCACTCAATCACACAATCACACAATCACACAATCACACAATCACACAATCACACTATCACACAATCACACAATCACACAATCACACAATCACACAATCACAAAATCACACAATCACACAATCACTCAATCACAAAATCAGACAATCACACAAGCACACAATCACTCAATCACACAATCACACAATCACACAATCACACAATCACACAATCACACAATCACACAATCACACAATCACAATTACACAATCACACAATCACACAATCACACAATCACACAATCACACAATCACACAATCACACAATCACACAATCACACAATCACACAATCACACAATCACTCAATCACACAATCACACAATCTCACAATCACACAATCACACAATCACACAGTCATACAATCACACCATCACAATCACGCAATCACACAATCACACAATCACACAATCACACAATCACACAATCACACAAGCACACAATCACACAATCACACAATCTCTCAATCACACAATAACACACTCACACAATCACACAGTCACATTCACAGAGTCGCAACCACACAATCACGGTCACACAATAACGGTAACACAATCACACATTCACACAATCACACAATCACACAATCACACAATCACACAATCACACAATCACACAATCACTCAATCACCCAATCACACAATCTCACAATCACACAATCACACAATCACACAGTCATACAATCACACCATCACAATCACGCAATCACGCAATCACACAATCACAATCGCACAATCACACAATCACACAATCACACAGTCACATAATCACACAACCACACAATCACACAATCACACAATCACACAATCACTCAATCACACAATAACACACTCACACAATCACACAGTCACAATCACAGAGTCGCAACCACACAATCACTGTCACACAATAACGGTAACACAATCACACATTCACACAATCACACAATCACACAATCACACAATCACAAAATCACGACCACACAATCACGGTCACACAATCACGATCACACAATCACGATCACACAATCACGATCACACAATCATGATCACACAATTACGGTCACACAATCACGGTCACACAATCACAGTCACACAATCACACAATCACAATCACGCGATCACACAATCACGATCACACAATCACGATCGCACAACCACACAATCACACAACCACACAATCACACAATCACACATTCACACAGCACACAATCACACAATCACACAATCACACAATCACACAATCACACAATCACACAATCACGCAATCACACAATCACACAATCACACAATCACACAATCACGCAATCACACAATCACACAATCACACAAGCACACAATCACTCAATCACACAATCACACAATCACACAATCACACAATCACACAATCACACTATCACACAATCACACAATCACACAATCACACAATCACACAATCACACAATCACACAATCACACAATCACACAATCACACAATCACACAGCACACAATCACACAATCACACAATCACACAATCACACAATCACACAATCACACAATCACACAATCACACAATCACACAATCACACAATCACTCAATCACACAATCACACAATCACACAATCACACAATCACACAATCACACAATCACACAATCACACTATCACACAATCACACAATCACACAATCACACAATCACACAATCACAAAATCACACAATCACACAATCACTCAATCACAAAATCAGACAATCACACAAGCACACAATCACACACTCACACAATCACATAGACACTATCACACAATCACAATCACACACTCACACAATCACACAGACACAATCACACAATCCCAATCACACAATCACAATCACACAATCACAATCACACAATCACAATCACACAATCACAATCACACAATCACAATCACACAATCACAATCACACAATCACACAATCACAAAATCACACAATCACACAATCACACAGTCACACAATCACTCAATCACACAATAACACACTCACACAATCACACAGTCACAATCACAGAGTCGCAACCACACAATCACGGTCACACAATAACGGTAACACAATCACACATTCACACAATCACACAATCACACAATCGCACAATCACACAATCACAAAATCACGATCACACAATCACGGTCACACAATCACGATCACACAATCACGATCACACAATCACGATCACACAATCATGATCACACAATTACGGTCACACAATCACGGTCACACAATCACAGTCACACAATCACACAATCACAATCACGCGATCACACAATCACGATCACACAATCACGATCGCACAACCACACAATCACACAATCACACAATCACACAATCACACAATCACACAATCACACAATCACACAATCACACAGCACACAATCACACAATCACACAATCACACAATCACACAATCACACAATCACACAATCACACAATCACACAATCACACAATCACACAATCACACAATCACACAATCACACAATCACACAATCACACAATCACACAATCACACAGGCACACAATCACTCAATCGCACAATCACACAATCACACAATCACACAATCACACAATCACACTATCACACAATCACACAATCACACAATCACACAATCACACAATCACAAAATCACACAATCACACAATCACTCAATCACAAAATCAGACAATCACACAAGCACACAATCACTCAATCACACAATCACACAATCACACAATCACACAATCACACAATCACACAATCACAATTACACAATCACACAATCACACAATCACACAATCGCACAATCACACAATCACACAATCACACAATCACACAATCACACAATCACACAATCACACAATCACACAATCACTCAATCACACAATCACACAATCTCACAATCACACAATCACACAATCACAAAATCACGATCACACAATCACGGTCACACAATCACGATCACACAATCACGATCACACAATCACGATCACACAATCATGATCACACAATTACGGTCACACAATCACGGTCACACAATCACAGTCACACAATCACACAATCACAATCACGCGATCACACAATCACGATCACACAATCACGATCGCACAACCACACAATCACACAATCACACAATCACACAATCACACAATCACACAATCACACAATCACACAATCACACAGCACACAATCACACAATCACACAATCACACAATCACACAATCACACAATCACACAATCACACAATCACACAATCACACAATCACACAATCACACAATCACACAATTACACAATCACACAATCACGCAATCACACAACCACACAATCACACAATCACACAATCACGCAATCACACAATCACACAATCACACAAGCACACAATCACTCAATCACACAATCACACAATCACACAATCACACAATCACACAATCACACTATCACAAAATCACACAATCACACAATCACACAATCACACAATCACACAATCACACAATCGCACAATCACACAATCACACAATCACACAGCACACAATCACACAATCACACAATCACACAATCACACAATCACACAATCACACAATCACACAATCACACAATCACACAATCACACAATCACTCAATCACACAATCACACAATCACACAATCACACAATCACACAATCACACAATCACACAATCACACTATCACACAATCACACAATCACACAATCACACAATCACACAATCACAAAATCACACAATCACACAATCACTCAATCACAAAATCAGACAATCACACAAGCACACAATCACACACTCACACAATCACACAGACACTATCACACAATCACAATCACACACTCACACAATCACACACTCACACAATCACACAGACACTATCACACAATCACAATCACACACTCACACAATCACACAGACACAATCACACAATCACAATCACACAATCACAATCACACAATCACAATCACACAATCACAATCACACAATCACAATCACACAATCACACAATCACACAATCACAAAATCACACAATCACACAATCACACAGTCACACAATCACTCAATCACACAATAACACACTCACACAATCACACAGTCACAATCACAGAGTCGCAACCACACAATCACGGTCACACAATAACGGTAACACAATCACACATTCACACAATCACACAATCACACAATCACACAATCACACAATCACAAAATCACGATCACACAATCACGGTCACACAATCACGATCACACAATCACGATCACACAATCACGATCACACAATCATGATCACACAATTACGGTCACACAATCACGGTCACACAATCACAGTCACACAATCACACAATCACAATCACGCGATCACACAATCACGATCACACAATCACGATCGCACAACCACACAATCACACAATCACACAATCACACAATCACACAATCACACAGCACACAATCACACAATCACACAATCACACAATCACACAATCACACAATCACACAATCACACAATCACACAATCACACAATCACACAATCACACAATCACACAGGCACACAATCACTCAATCACACAATCACACAATCACACAATCACACAATCACACAATCACACTATCACACAATCACACAATCACACAATCACACAATCACACAATCACAAAATCACACAATCACACAATCACTCAATCACAAAATCAGACAATCACACAAGCACACAATCACTCAATCACACAATCACACAATCACACAATCACACAATCACACAATCACACAATCACAATTACACAATCACACAATCACACAATCACACAATCACACAATCACACAATCACACAATCACACAATCACACAATCACACAATCACACAATCACACAATCACACAATCACACAATCACTCAATCACACAATCACACAATCTCACAATCACACAATCACACAATCACACAGTCATACAATCACACCATCACAATCACGCAATCACACAATCACACAATCACACAATCACACAATCACACAATCACACAGTCACACAATCACACAATCACACAATCACACAATCACACAATCACACAATCACACAATCACACAATCACACAAGCACACAATCACACAATCACACAATCACACAATCACACAATCACACAATTACACAATCACACAATCACACAATCACACAATCACACAATCACACAATCACAAAATCACGATCACACAATCACGGTCACACAATCACGATCACACAATCACGATCACACAATCACGATCACACAATCATGATCACACAATTACGGTCACACAATCACGGTCACACAATCACAGTCACACAATCGCAGTCACACAATCACACAATCACAATCACGCGATCACACAATCACGATCACACAATCACGATCGCACAACCACACAATCACACAATCACACAATCACACAATCACACAATCACACAATCACACAATCACACAATCACACAGCACACAATCACACAATCACACAATCACACAATCACACAATCACACAATCACACAATCACACAATCACACAATCACACAATCACACAAGCACACAATCACTCAATCACACAATCACACAATCACACAATCACACAATCACACAATCACACTATCACACAATCACACAATCACACAATCACACAATCACACAATCACAAAATCACACAATCACACAATCACTCAATCACAAAATCAGACAATCACACAAGCACACAATCACTCAATCACACAATCACACAATCACACAATCACACAATCACACAATCACACAATCACAATTACACAATCACACAATCACACAATCACACAATCACACAATCACACAATCACACAATCACACAATCACACAATCACACAATCACACAATCACACAATCACACAATCACACAATCACACAATCACAATTACACAATCACACAATCACACAATCACACAATCACACAATCACACAATCACACAATCACACAATCACACAATCACACAATCACACAATCACACAATCACTCAATCACACAATCACACAATCACACGATCACACAATCACGGTCACTCAATCACGGTCACTCAATCACGGTCACACAATCACGGTCACAAAATCGCGGTCACACAATCACGGTCACACAATCACACAATCACACAATCACAAAATCACACAATCACACAATCACACAGTCACACAATCACTCAATCACACAATAACACACTCACACAATCACACAGTCACAATCACAGAGTCGCAACCACACAATCGCGGTCACACAATAACGGTAACACAATCACACATTCACACAATCACACAATCACACAATCACACAATCACAAAATCACGATCACACAATCACGATCACACAATCACGATCACACAATCATGATCACACAATTACGGTCACACAATCACGGTCACACAATCACAGTCACACAATCACACAATCACACAATCACAATCTCGCGATCACACAATCACGATCACACAATCACGATCGCACAACCACACAATCACACAATCACACAATCACACAATCACACAATCACACAATCACACAATCACACAGCACACAATCACACAATCACACAATCACACAATCACACAATCACACAATCACACAATCACACAATCACACAATCACACAATCACACAATCACACAATCACACAATCACACAATCACACAATCACACAAGCACACAATCACTCAATCACACAATCACACAATCACACAATCACACAATCACACAATCACACTATCACACAATCACACAATCACATAATCACACAATCACACAATCACAAAATCACACAATCACACAATCACTCAATCACAAAATCAGACAATCACACAAGCACACAATCACTCAATCACACAATCACACAATCACACAATCACACAATCACACAATCACACAATCACACAATCACAATTACACAATCACACAATCACACAATCACACAATCACACAATCACACAATCACACAATCACACAATCACAATTACACAATCACACAATCACACAATCACACAATCACACAATCACACAATCACACGATCACACAATCACGGTCACTCAATCACGGTCACTCAATCACGGTCACACAATCACGGTCACAAAATCGCGGTCACACAATCACGGTCACACAATAACGGTAACACAATCACACATTCACACAATCACACAATCACACAATCACACAATCACACAATCTCACAATCACACAATCACACAATCACACACTCACACAATCACACAGACACTATCACACAATCACAATCACACAATCACACAATCACAATCACACAATCACAATCACACAATCACAATCACACAATCCCAATCACACAATCACAATCACACATTCACACAATCACACGATCACACAATCACGGTCACTCAATCACGGTCACTCAATCACGGTCACACAATCACGGTCACAAAATCGCGGTCACACAATCACGGTCACACAATCACACAATCACACAATCACAAAATCACACAATCACACAATCACACAGTCACACAATCACTCAATCACACAATAACACACTCACACAATCACACAGTCACAATCACAGAGTCGCAACCACACAATCACGGTCACACAATAACGGTAACACAATCACACATTCACACAATCACACAATCACACAATCACACAATCACAAAATCACGATCACACAATCACGGTCACACAATCACGATCACACAATCACGATCACACAATCACGATCACACAATCATGATCACACAATTACGGTCACACAATCACGGTCACACAATCACAGTCACACAATCACACAATCACAATCACGCGATCACACAATCACGATCACACAATCACGATCGCACAACCACACAATCACACAATCACACAATCACACAATCACACAATCACACAATCACACAATCACACAATCACACAATCACACAGCACACAATCACACAATCACACAATCACACAATCACACAATCACACAATCACACAATCACACAGTCACACAATCACACAGTCACACAATCACTCAATCACACAATAACACACTCACACAATCACACAGTCCCAATCACAGAGTCGCAACCACACAATCACGGTCACACAATAACGGTAACACAATCACACATTCACACAATCACACAATCACACAATCACACAATCACACAATCACACAATCACACAATCACACAAGCACACAATCACTCAATCACACAATCACACAATCACACAATCACACAATCACACAATCACACTATCACACAATCACACAATCACACAATCACACAATCACACAATCACAAAATCACACAATCACACAATCACTCAATCACAAAATCAGACAATCACACAAGCATACAATCACTCAATCACACAATCACACAATCACACAATCACACAATCACACAATCACACAATCACACAATCACAATTACACAATCACACAATCACACAATCACACAATCACACAATCACACAATCACACAATCACACAATCACACAAGCACACAATCACACAATCACACAATCACACAATCACACAATCACACAATCACTCAATCACACAATCACACAATCTCACAATCACACAATCACACAATCACACAATCACACAGTCATACAATCACACCATCACAATCACGCAATCACGCAATCACACAATCACAATCGCACAATCACACAATCACACAATCACACAGTCACACAATCACACAACCACACAATCACACAATCACACAATCACACAATCTCTCAATCACACAATAACACACTCACACAATCACACAGTCACATTCACAGAGTCGCAACCACACAATCACGGTCACACAATAACGGTAACACAATCACACATTCACACAATCACACAATCACACAATCACACAATCACACAATCACACAATCACACAATCACTCAATCACCCAATCACACAATCTCACAATCACACAATCACACAATCACACAGTCATACAATCACACCATCACAATCACGCAATCACGCAATCACACAATCACAATCGCACAATCACACAATCACACAATCACACAGTCACATAATCACACAACCACACAATCACACAATCACACAATCACACAATCACTCAATCACACAATAACACACTCACACAATCACACAGTCACAATCACAGAGTCGCAACCCCACAATCACTGTCACACAATAACGGTAACACAATCACACATTCACACAATCACACAATCACACAATCACACAATCACAAAATCACGATCACACAATCACGGTCACACAATCACGATCACACAATCACGATCACACAATCACGATCACACAATCATGATCACACAATTACGGTCACACAATCACGGTCACACAATCACAGTCACACAATCACACAATCACAATCACGCGATCACACAATCACGATCACACAATCACGATCGCACAACCACACAATCACACAATCACACAATCACACAATCACACATTCACACAGCACACAATCACACAATCACACAATCACACAATCACACAATCACACAATCACACAATCACGCAATCACACAATCACACAATCACACAATCACACAATCACGCAATCACACAATCACACAATCACACAAGCACACAATCACTCAATCACACAATCACACAATCACACAATCACACAATCACACAATCACACTATCACACAATCACACAATCACACAATCACACAATCACACAATCACACAATCACACAATCACACAATCACACAATCACAAAATCACGATCACACAATCACGGTCACACAATCACGATCACACAATCACGATCACACAATTACGATCACACAATCATGATCACACAATTACGGTCACACAATCACGGTCACACAATCACAGTCACACAATCACACAATCACAATCACGCGATCACACAATCACGATCACACAATCACGATCGCACAACCACACAATCACACAATCACACAATCACACAATCACACAATCACACAATCACACAATCACACAGCACACAATCACACAATCACACAATCACACAATCACACAATCACACAATCACACAATCACACAATCACACAATCACACAATCACACAATCACACAATCACACAATCACACAAGCACACAATCACTCAATCGCACAATCACACAATCACACAATCACACAATCACACAATCACACTATCACACAATCACACAATCACATAATCACACAATCACACAATCACAAAATCACACAATCACACAATCACTCAATCACAAAATCAGACAATCACACAAGCACACAATCACTCAATCACACAATCACACAATCACACAATCACACAATCACACAATCACACAATCACACAATCACAATTACACAATCACACAATCACACAATCACACAATCACACAATCACACAATCACACAATCACACAATCACACAATCACACAATCACTCAATCACACAATCACACAATCTCACAATCACACAATCACACAATCACACAGTCATACAATCACACCATCACAATCACGCAATCACACAATCACACAATCACACAATCACACAATCACACAATCACTCAATCACACAATCACACAATCTCACAATCACACAATCACACAATCACACAGTCATACAATCACACCATCACAATCACGCAATCACACAATCACACAATCACACAATCACACAATCACACAATCACACAGTCACACAATCACACAATCACACAATCACACAATCACACAATCACACAATCACACAATCACACAATCACACAAGCACACAATCACACAATCACACAATCACACAATCACACAATCACACAATCACACAATCACACAATCACACAATCACACAATCACACAATCACACAATCACTCAATCACACAATCACACAATCTCACAATCACACAATCACACAATCACACACTCACACAATCACACAGACACTATCACACAATCACAATCACACAATCACACAATCACAATCACACAATCACAATCACACAATCACAATCACACAATCACACAATCACACGATCACACAATCACGGTCACTCAATCACGGTCACTCAATCACGGTCACACAATCACGGTCACAAAATCGCGGTCACACAATCACGGTCACACAATCACACAATCACACAATCACAAAATCACACAATCACACAATCACACAGTCACACAATCACTCAATCACACAATAACACACTCACACAATCACACAGTCACAATCACAGAGTCGCAACCACACAATCACGGTCACACAATAACGGTAACACAATCACACATTCACACAATCACACAATCACACAATCACACAATCACACAATCACACAATCACAAAATCACGATCACACAATCACGGTCACACAATCACGATCACACAATCACGATCACACAATCACGATCACACAATCATGATCACACAATTACGGTCACACAATCACGGTCACACAATCACAGTCACACAATCACACAATCACAATCACGCGATCACACAATCACGATCACACAATCACGATCGCACAACCACACAATCACACAATCACACAATCACACAATCACACAATCACACAATCACACAGCACACAATCACACAATCACACAATCACACAATCACACAATCACACAATCACACAATCACACAATCACACAATCACACAATCACACAATCACACAATCACACAATCACACAATCACACAAGCACACAATCACTCAATCACACAATCACACAATCACACAATCACACAATCACACAATCACACTATCACACAATCACACAATCACATAATCACACAATCACACAATCACAAAATCACACAATCACACAATCACTCAATCACAAAATCAGACAATCACACAAGCACACAATCACTCAATCACACAATCACACAATCACACAATCACACAATCACACAATCACAATTACACAATCACACAATCACACAATCACACAATCACACAATCACACAATCACACAATCACACAATCACACAATCACACAATCACACAATCACACAATCACTCAATCACACAATCACACAATCTCACAATCACACAATCACACAATCACACAGTCATACAATCACACCATCACAATCACGCAATCACACAATCACACAATCACACAATCACACAATCACACAATCACACAGTCACACAATCACACAATCACACAATCACACAATCACACAATCACACAATCACACAATCACACAATCACACAAGCACACAATCACACAATCACACAATCACACAATCACACAATCACACAATCACACAATCACACAATCACACAATCACACAATCACACAATCACACAATCACACAATCACTCAATCACACAATCACACAATCTCACAATCACACAATCACACAATCACACACTCACACAATCACACAGACACTATCACACAATCACAATCACACAATCACACAATCACAATCACACAATCACAATCACACAATCACAATCACACAATCACACAATCACACGATCACACAATCACGGTCACTCAATCACGGTCACTCAATCACGGTCATACAATCACGGTCACAAAATCGCGGTCACACAATCACGGTCACACAATCACACAATCACACAATCACAAAATCACACAATCACACAATCACACAGTCACACAATCACTCAATCACACAATAACACACTCACACAATCACACAGTCACAATCACAGAGTCGCAACCACACAATCACGGTCACACAATAACGGTAACACAATCACACAATCACACAATCACACAGCACACAATCACACAATCACACAATCACACAATCACACAATCACACAATCACACAATCACACAATCACACAATCACACAGTCACACAATCACTCAATCACACAATAACACACTCACACAATCACACAGTCACAATCACAGAGTCGCAACCACACAATCACGGTCACACAATAACGGTAACACAATCACACATTCACACAATCACACAATCACACAATCACACAATCACACAATCACACAATCACACAATCACACAAGCACACAATCACTCAATCACACAATCACACAATCACACAATCACACAATCACACAATCACACTATCACACAATCACACAATCACACAATCACACAATCACACAATCACAAAATCACACAATCACACAATCACTCAATCACAAAATCAGACAATCACACAAGCACACAATCACTCAATCACACAATCACACAATCACACAATCACACAATCACACAATCACACAATCACACAATCACAATTACACAATCACACAATCACACAATCACACAATCACACAATCACACAATCACACAATCACACAATCACACAATCACACAATCACACAATCACACAATCACTCAATCACACAATCACACAATCTCACAATCACACAATCACACAATCACACAGTCATACAATCACACCATCACAATCACGCAATCACACAATCACACAATCACACAATCACACAATCACACAATCACACAAGCACACAATCACACAATCACACAATCTCTCAATCACACAATAACACACTCACACAATCACACAGTCACATTCACAGAGTCGCAACCACACAATCACGGTCACACAATAACGGTAACACAATCACACATTCACACAATCACACAATCACACAATCACACAATCACACAATCACACAATCACACAATCACTCAATCACCCAATCACACAATCTCACAATCACACAATCACACAATCACACAGTCATACAATCACACCATCACAATCACGCAATCACGCAATCACACAATCACAATCGCACAATCACACAATCACACAATCACACAGTCACATAATCACACAACCACACAATCACACAATCACACAATCACACAATCACTCAATCACACAATAACACACTCACACAATCACACAGTCACAATCACAGAGTCGCAACCACACAATCACTGTCACACAATAACGGTAACACAATCACACATTCACACAATCACACAATCACACAATCACACAATCACAAAATCACGACCACACAATCACGGTCACACAATCACGATCACACAATCACGATCACACAATCACGATCACACAATCATGATCACACAATTACGGTCACACAATCACGGTCACACAATCACAGTCACACAATCACACAATCACAATCACGCGATCACACAATCACGATCACACAATCACGATCGCACAACCACACAATCACACAATCACACAATCACACAATCACACATTCACACAGCACACAATCACACAATCACACAATCACACAATCACACAATCACACAATCACACAATCACGCAATCACACAATCACACAATCACACAATCACACAATCACGCAATCACACAATCACACAATCACACAAGCACACAATCACTCAATCACACAATCACACAATCACACAATCACACAATCACACAATCACACTATCACACAATCACACAATCACACAATCACACAATCACACAATCACACAATCACACAATCACACAATCACACAATCACACAATCACACAGCACACAATCACACAATCACACAATCACACAATCACACAATCACACAATCACACAATCACACAATCACACAATCACACAATCACACAATCACTCAATCACACAATCACACAATCACACAATCACAGAATCACACAATCACACAATCACACAATCACACTATCACACAATCACACAATCACACAATCACACAATCACACAATCACAAAATCACACAATCACACAATCACTCAATCACAAAATCAGACAATCACACAAGCACACAATCACACACTCACACAATCACATAGACACTATCACACAATCACAATCACACACTCACACAATCACACAGACACAATCACACAATCACAATCACACAATCACAATCACACAATCACAATCACACAATCACAATCACACAATCACAATCACACAATCACAATCACACAATCACAATCACACAATCACAATCACACAATCACAATCACACAATCACACAATCACAAAATCACACAATCACACAATCACACAGTCACACAATCACTCAATCACACAATAACACACTCACACAATCACACAGTCACAATCACAGAGTCGCAACCACACAATCACGGTCACACAATAACGGTAACACAATCACACATTCACACAATCACACAATCACACAATCGCACAATCACACAATCACAAAATCACGATCACACAATCACGGTCACACAATCACGATCACACAATCACGATCACACAATCACGATCACACAATCATGATCACACAATTACGGTCACACAATCACGGTCACACAATCACAGTCACACAATCACACAATCACAATCACGCGATCACACAATCACGATCACACAATCACGATCGCACAACCACACAATCACACAATCACACAATCACACAATCACACAATCACACAATCACACAATCACACAATCACACAGCACACAATCACACAATCACACAATCACACAATCACACAATCACACAATCACACAATCACACAATCACACAATCACACAATCACACAATCACACAATCACACAATCACACAATCACACAATCACACAGGCACACAATCACTCAATCGCACAATCACACAATCACACAATCACACAATCACACAATCACACTATCACACAATCACACAATCACACAATCACACAATCACACAATCACAAAATCACACAATCACACAATCACTCAATCACAAAATCAGACAATCACACAAGCACACAATCACTCAATCACACAATCACACAATCACACAATCACACAATCACACAATCACACAATCACAATTACACAATCACACAATCACACAATCACACAATCGCACAATCACACAATCACACAATCACACAATCACACAATCACACAATCACACAATCACACAATCACACAATCACTCAATCACACAATCACACAATCTCACAATCACACAATCACACAATCACACAGTCATACAATCACACCATCACAATCACGCAATCACACAATCACACAATCACACAATCACACAATCACACAATCACACAGTCACACAATCACACAATCACACAATCACACAATCACACAATCACACAATCACACAATCACACAATCACACAAGCACACAATCACACAATCACACAATCACACAATCACACAATCACACAATTACACAATCACACAATCACACAATCACACAATCACACAATCACACAATCACACAATCACACAATCACACAATCACAAAATCACGATCACACAATCACGGTCACACAATCACGATCACACAATCACGATCACACAATCACGATCACACAATCATGATCACACAATTACGGTCACACAATCACGGTCACACAATCACAGTCACACAATCACAGTCACACAATCACGATCGCACAACCACACAATCACACAATCACACAATCACACAATCACACAATCACACAATCACACAATCACACAATCACACAGCACACAATCACACAATCACACAATCACACAATCACACAATCACACAATCACACAATCACACAATCACACAATCACACAATCACACAATCACACAAGCACACAATCACTCAATCACACAATCACACAATCACACAATCACACAATCACACAATCACACTATCACACAATCACACAATCACACAATCACACAATCACAAAATCACACAATCACACAATCACTCAATCACAAAATCAGACAATCACACAAGCACACAATCACTCAATCACACAATCACACAATCACACAATCACACAATCACACAATCACAATTACACAATCACACAATCACACAATCACACAATCACACAATCACACAATCACACAATCACACAATCACACAATCACACAATCACACAATCACACAATCACACAATCACACAATCACAATTACACAATCACACAATCACACAATCACACAATCACACAATCACACAATCACAATTACACAATCACACAATCACACAATCACACAATCACACAATCACACAATCACACAATCACACAATCACACAATCACACAATCACACAATCACACAATCACACAATCACTCTATCACACAATCACACAATCTCACAATCACACAATCACACAATCGCACAGTCATACAATCACACCATCACAATCACGCAATCACACAATCACACAATCACACAATCACTCAATCACACAATCACACAATCTCACAATCACACAATCACACAATCACACAGTCATACAATCACACCATCACAATCACGCAATCACGCAATCACACAATCACAATCGCACAATCACACAATCACACAATCACACAGTCACACAATCACACAACCACACAATCACACAATCACACAATCACACAATCTCTCAATCACACAATAACACACTCACACAATCACACAGTCACATTCACAGAGTCGCAACCACACAATCACGGTCACACAATAACGGTAACACAATCACACATTCACACAATCACACAATCACACAATCACACAATCACACAATCACACAATCACACAATCACTCAATCACCCAATCACACAATCTCACAATCACACAATCACACAATCACACAGTCATACAATCACACCATCACAATCACGCAATCACGCAATCACACAATCACAATCGCACAATCACACAATCACACAATCACACAGTCACATAATCACACAACCACACAATCACACAATCACACAATCACACAATCACTCAATCACACAATAACACACTCACAC
Organism: Megachile rotundata; assembly: GCF_050947335.1. Taxonomy (NCBI): domain Eukaryota; kingdom Metazoa; phylum Arthropoda; class Insecta; order Hymenoptera; family Megachilidae; genus Megachile; species Megachile rotundata. Next base: position 500,166 of record NW_027473352.1, on the reverse strand, counting down.
AATCACACAGTCACAATCACAGAGTCGCAACCACACAATCACTGTCACACAATAACGGTAACACAATCACACATTCACACAATCACACAATCACACAATCACACAATCACAAAATCACGATCACACAATCACGGTCACACAATCACGATCACACAATCACGATCACACAATCACGATCACACAATCATGATCACACAATTACGGTCACACAATCACGGTCACACAATCACAGTCACACAATCACACAATCACAATCACGCGATCACACAATCACGATCACACAATCACGATCGCACAACCACACAATCACACAATCACACAATCACACAATCACACATTCACACAGCACACAATCACACAATCACACAATCACACAATCACACAATCACACAATCACACAATCACGCAATCACACAATCACACAATCACACAATCACACAATCACGCAATCACACAATCACACAATCACACAAGCACACAATCACTCAATCACACAATCACACAATCACACAATCACACAATCACACAATCACACTATCACACAATCACACAATCACACAATCACACAATCACACAATCACACAATCACACAATCACACAATCACACAATCACACAATCACACAATCACACAGCACACAATCACACAATCACACAATCACACAATCACACAATCACACAATCACACAATCACACAATCACACAATCACACAATCACTCAATCACACAATCACACAATCACACAATCACACAATCACACAATCACACAATCACACAATCACACTATCACACAATCACACAATCACACAATCACACAATCACACAATCACAAAATCACACAATCACACAATCACTCAATCACAAAATCAGACAATCACACAAGCACACAATCACACACTCACACAATCACATAGACACTATCACACAATCACAATCACACACTCACACAATCACACAGACACAATCACACAATCACAATCACACAATCACAATCACACAATCACAATCACACAATCACAATCACACAATCACAATCACACAATCACAATCACACAATCACAATCACACAATCACACAATCACAAAATCACACAATCACACAATCACACAGTCACACAATCACTCAATCACACAATAACACACTCACACAATCACACAGTCACAATCACAGAGTCGCAACCACACAATCACGGTCACACAATAACGGTAACACAATCACACATTCACACAATCACACAATCACACAATCGCACAATCACACAATCACAAAATCACGATCACACAATCACGGTCACACAATCACGATCACACAATCACGATCACACAATCACGATCACACAATCATGATCACACAATTACGGTCACACAATCACGGTCACACAATCACAGTCACACAATCACACAATCACAATCACGCGATCACACAATCACGATCACACAATCACGATCGCACAACCACACAATCACACAATCACACAATCACACAATCACACAATCACACAATCACACAATCACACAATCACACAGCACACAATCACACAATCACACAATCACACAATCACACAATCACACAATCACACAATCACACAATCACACAATCACACAATCACACAATCACACAATCACACAATCACACAATCACACAATCACACAATCACACAGGCACACAATCACTCAATCGCACAATCACACAATCACACAATCACACTATCACACAATCACACAATAACACAATCACACAATCACACAATCACAAAATCACACAATCACACAATCACTCAATCACAAAATCAGACAATCACACAAGCACACAATCACTCAATCACACAATCACACAATCACACAATCACACAATCACACAATCACTCAATCACACAATCACACAATCTCACAATCACACAATCACACAATCACACAGTCATACAATCACACCATCACAATCACGCAATCACACAATCACACAATCACACAATCACACAATCACACAATCACACAGTCACACAATCACACAATCACACAATCACACAATCACACAATCACACAATCACACAATCACACAATCACACAAGCACACAATCACACAATCACACAATCACACAATCACACAATCACACAATTACACAATCACACAATCACACAATCACACAATCACACAATCACACAATCACACAATCACACAATCACACAATCACAAAATCACGATCACACAATCACGGTCACACAATCACGATCACACAATCACGATCACACAATCACGATCACACAATCATGATCACACAATTACGGTCACACAATCACGGTCACACAATCACAGTCACACAATCACAGTCACACAATCACGATCGCACAACCACACAATCACACAATCACACAATCACACAATCACACAATCACACAATCACACAATCACACAATCACACAGCACACAATCACACAATCACACAATCACACAATCACACAATCACACAATCACACAATCACACAATCACACAATCACACAATCACACAATCACACAAGCACACAATCACTCAATCACACAATCACACAATCACACAATCACACAATCACACAATCACACTATCACACAATCACACAATCACACAATCACACAATCACAAAATCACACAATCACACAATCACTCAATCACAAAATCAGACAATCACACAAGCACACAATCACTCAATCACACAATCACACAATCACACAATCACACAATCACACAATCACAATTACACAATCACACAATCACACAATCACACAATCACACAATCACACAATCACACAATCACACAATCACACAATCACACAATCACACAATCACACAATCACACAATCACAATTACACAATCACACAATCACACAATCACACAATCACACAATCACACAATCACAATTACACAATCACACAATCACACAATCACACAATCACACAATCACACAATCACACAATCACACAATCACACAATCACACAATCACACAATCACACAATCACACAATCACACAATCACTCAATCACACAATCAGACAATCTCACAATCACACAATCACACAATCGCACAGTCATACAATCACACCATCACAATCACGCAATCACACAATCACACAATCACACAATCACACAACCACACAATCACACAGTCACACAATCACACAATCACACAATCACACAATCACACAATCACACAATCACACAATCACACAATCACACAATCACACAATCACTCAATCACACAATCACACAATCTCACAAACACACAATCACACAATCACACACTCACACAATCACACAGACACTATCACACAATCACAATCACACAATCACACAGTCACACAATCACACAACCACACAATAACACAATCACACAATCACACAATCACACACTCACACAATCACACAGACACAATCACACAATCACAATCACACAATCACAATCACACAATCACAATCACACAATCACAATCACACAATCACAATCACACAATCACAATCACACAATCACAATCACACAATCACAATCACACAATCACACAATCACACGATCACACAATCACGGTCACTCAATCACGGTCACTCAATCACGGTCACACAATCACGGTCACAAAATGGCGGTCACACAATCACGGTCACACAATCACACAATCACACAATCACAAAATCACACAATCACACAATCACACAGTCACACAATCACTCAATCACACAATAACACACTCACACAATCACACAGTCACAATCACAGAGTCGCAACCACACAATCACGGTCACACAATAACGGTAACACAATCACACATTCACACAATCACACAATCACACAATCACACAATCACACAATCACACAATCACACAATCACACAATCACACAATCACACAATCACACAATCACACAATCACACAATCACACAATCACACAATCACACAATCACACAATCACACAATCACACAATCACACAATCACACAATCACACAGGCACACAATCACTCAATCGCACAATCACACAATCACACAATCACACAATCACACAATCACACTATCACACAATCACACAATCACACAATCACACAATCACACAATCACAAAATCACACAATCACACAATCACTCAATCACAAAATCAGACAATCACACAAGCACACAATCACTCAATCACACAATCACACAATCACACAATCACACAATCACACAATCACACAATCACAATTACACAATCACACAATCACACAATCACACAATCGCACAATCACACAATCACACAATCACACAATCACACAATCACACAATCACACAATCACACAATCACACAATCACTCAATCACACAATCACACAATCTCACAATCACACAATCACACAATCACACAGTCATACAATCACACCATCACAATCACGCAATCACACAATCACACAATCACACAATCACACAATCACACAATCACACAGTCACACAATCACACAATCACACAATCACACAATCACACAATCACACAATCACACAATCACACAATCACACAAGCACACAATCACACAATCACACAATCACACAATCACACAATCACACAATTACACAATCACACAATCACACAATCACACAATCACACAATCACAGAATCACACAATCACACAATCACACAATCACAAAATCACGATCACACAATCACGGTCACACAATCACGATCACACAATCACGATCACACAATCACGATCACACAATCATGATCACACAATTACGGTCACACAATCACGGTCACACAATCACAGTCACACAATCACAGTCACACAATCACGATCGCACAACCACACAATCACACAATCACACAATCACACAATCACACAATCACACAATCACACAATCACACAATCACACAGCACACAATCACACAATCACACAATCACACAATCACACAATCACACAATCACACAATCACACAATCACACAATCACACAATCACACAATCACACAAGCACACAATCACTCAATCACACAATCACACAATCACACAATCACACAATCACACAATCACACTATCACACAATCACACAATCACACAATCACACAATCACAAAATCACACAATCACACAATCACTCAATCACAAAATCAGACAATCACACAAGCACACAATCACTCAATCACACAATCACACAATCACACAATCACACAATCACACAATCACAATTACACAATCACACAATCACACAATCACACAATCACACAATCACACAATCACACAATCACACAATCACACAATCACACAATCACACAATCACACAATCACACAATCACACAATCACACAATCACACAATCACACAATCACAATTACACAATCACACAATCACACAATCACACAATCACACAATCACACAATCACAATTACACAATCACACAATCACACAATCACACAATCACACAATCACACAATCACACAATCACACAATCACACAATCACACAATCACACAATCACACAATCACACAATCACTCAATCACACAATCACACAATCTCACAATCACACAATCACACAATCGCACAGTCATACAATCACACCATCACAATCACGCAATCACACAATCACACAATCACACAATCACACAACCACACAATCACACAGTCACACAATCACACAATCACACAATCACACAATCACACAATCACACAATCACACAATCACACAATCACACAATCACACAATCACTCAATCACACAATCACACAATCTCACAATCACACAATCACACAATCACACACTCACACAATCACACAGACACTATCACACAATCACAATCACACAATCACACAGTCACACAATCACACAACCACACAATAACACAATCACACAATCACACAATCACACACTCACACAATCACACAGACACAATCACACAATCACAATCACACAATCACAATCACACAATCACAATCACACAATCACAATCACACAATCACAATCACACAATCACAATCACACAATCACACAATCACACGATCACACAATCACGGTCACTCAATCACGGTCACTCAATCACGGTCACACAATCACGGTCACAAAATGGCGGTCACACAATCACGGTCACACAATCACACAATCACACAATCACAAAATCACACAATCACACAATCACACAGTCACACAATCACTCAATCACACAATAACACACTCACACAATCACACAGTCACAATCACAGAGTCGCAACCACACAATCACGGTCACACAATAACGGTAACACAATCACACATTCACACAATCACACAATCACACAATCACACAATCACACAATCACACAATCACAAAATCACGATCACACAATCACGGTCACACAATCACGATCACACAATCACGATCACACAATCACGATCACACAATCATGATCACACAATTACGGTCACACAATCACGGTCACACAATCACAGTCACACAATCACACAATCACAATCACGCGATCACACAATCACTATCACACAATCACGATCGCACAACCACACAATCACACAATCACACAATCACACAATCACACAATCACACAATCACACAATCACACAATCACACAGCACACAATCACACAATCACACAATCACACAATCACACAATCACACAATCACACAATCACACAATCACACAATCACACAATCACACAATCACACAATCACACAAGCACACAATCACTCAATCACACAATCACACAATCACACAATCACACAATCACACAATCACACTATCACACAATCACACAATCACATAATCACACAATCACACAATCACAAAATCACACAATCACACAATCACTCAATCACAAAATCAGACAATCACACAAGCACACAATCACTCAATCACACAATCACACAATCACACAATCACACAATCACACAATCACACAATCACACAATCACAATTACACAATCACACAATCACACAATCACACAATCACACAATCACACAATCACACAATCACACAATCACACAATCACACAATCACACAATCACACAATCACTCAATCACACAATCACACAATCTCACAATCACACAATCACACAATCACACAGTCATACAATCACACCATCACAATCACGCAATCACACAATCACACAATCACACAATCACACAATCACACAATCACACAGTCACACAATCACACAATCACACAATCACACAATCACACAATCACACAATCACACAATCACACAATCACACAAGCACACAATCACACAATCACACAATCACACAATCACACAATCACACAATCACACAATCACACAATCACACAATCACACAATCACACAATCACACAATCACACAATCACACAATCACACAATCACTCAATCACACAATCACACAATCTCACAATCACACAATCACACAATCACACACTCACACAATCACACAGACACTATCACACAATCACAATCACACAATCACACAATCACAATCACACAATCACAATCACACAATCACAATCACACAATCACACAATCACACGATCACACAATCACGGTCACTCAATCACGGTCACTCAATCACGGTCACACAATCACGGTCACAAAATCGCGGTCACACAATCACGGTCACACAATCACACAATCACACAATCACAAAATCACACAATCACACAATCACACAGTCACACAATCACTCAATCACACAATAACACACTCACACAATCACACAGTCACAATCACAGAGTCGCAACCACACAATCACGGTCACACAATAACGGTAACACAATCACACATTCACACAATCACACAATCACACAATCACACAATCACAAAATCACGATCACACAATCACGGTCACACAATCACGATCACACAATCACGATCACACAATCACGATCACACAATCATGATCACACAATTACGGTCACACAATCACGGTCACACAATCACAGTCACACAATCACACAATCAAAATCACGCGATCACACAATCACGATCACACAATCACGATCGCACAACCACACAATCACACAATCACACAATCACACAATCACACAATCACACAATCACACAATCACACAGCACACAATCACACAATCACACAATCACACAATCACACAATCACACAATCACACAATCACACAATCACACAATCACACAATCACACAATCACACAATCACACAATCACACAATCACACAAGCACACAATCACTCAATCACACAATCACACAATCACACAATCACACAATCACACAATCACACTATCACACAATCACACAATCACATAATCACACAATCACACAATCACAAAATCACACAATCACACAATCACTCAATCACAAAATCAGACAATCACACAAGCACACAATCACTCAATCACACAATCACACAATCACACAATCACACAATCACACAATCACACAATCACACAATCACAATTACACAATCACACAATCACACAATCACACAATCACACAATCACACAATCACACAATCACACAATCACACAATCACACAATCACACAATCACACAATCACTCAATCACACAATCACACAATCTCACAATCACACAATCACACAATCACACAGTCATACAATCACACCATCACAATCACGCAATCACACAATCACACAATCACACAATCACACAATCACACAATCACACAGTCACACAATCACACAATCACACAATCACACAATCACACAATCACACAATCACACAATCACACAATCACACAAGCACACAATCACACAATCACACAATCACACAATCACACAATCACACAATCACACAATCACACAATCACACAATCACACAATCACACAATCACACAATCACACAATCACTCAATCACACAATCACACAATCTCACAATCACACAATCACACAATCACACACTCACACAATCACACAGACACTATCACACAATCACAATCACACAATCACACAATCACAATCACACAATCACAATCACACAATCACAATCACACAATCACAATCACACAATCACAATCACACAATCACACAATCACACGATCACACAATCACGGTCACTCAATCACGGTCACTCAATCACGGTCACACAATCACGGTCACAAAATCGCGGTCACACAATCACGGTCACACAATCACACAATCACACAATCACAAAATCACACAATCACACAATCACACAGTCACACAATCACACAATCACACAATAACACACTCACACAATCACACAGTCACAATCACAGAGTCGCAACCACACAATCACGGTCACACAATAACGGTAACACAATCACACATTCACACAATCACACAATCACACAATCACACAATCACACAATCACAAAATCACGATCACACAATCACGGTCACACAATCACGATCACACAATCACGATCACACAATCATGATCACACAATTACGGTCACACAATCACGGTCACACAATCACAGTCACACAATCACACAATCACAATCACGCGATCACACAATCACGATCACACAATCACGATCGCACAACCACACAATCACACAATCACACAATCACACAATCACACAATCACACAATCACACAATCACACAATCACACAGCACACAATCACACAATCACACAATCACACAATCACACAATCACACAATCACACAATCACACAATCACACAATCACACAATCACACAAGCACACAATCACTCAATCACACAATCACACAATCACACAATCACACAATCACACAATCACACTATCACACAATCACACAATCACACAATCACACAATCACACAATCTCAAAATCACACAATCACACAATCACTCAATCACAAAATCAGACAATCACACAAGCACACAATCACTCAATCACACAATCACACAATCACACAATCACACAATCACACAATCACACAATCACAATTACACAATCACACAATCACACAATCACACAATCACACAATCACACAATCACACAATCACACAATCACACAATCACACAATCACACAATCACTCAATCACACAATCACACAATCTCACAATCACACAATCACACAATCACACAGTCATACAATCACACCATCACAATCACGCAATCACACAATCACACAATCACACAATCACACAATCACACAAGCACACAATCACACAATCACACAATCACACAATCACACAATCACACAATCACTCAATCACACAATCACACAATCTCACAATCACACAATCACACAATCACACAGTCATACAATCACACCATCACAATCACGCAATCACGCAATCACACAATCACAATCGCACAATCACACAATCACACAATCACACAGTCACACAATCACACAACCACACAATCACACAATCACACAATCACACAATCTCTCAATCACACAATAACACACTCACACAATCACACAGTCACATTCACAGAGTCGCAACCACACAATCACGGTCACACAATAACGGTAACACAATCACACATTCACACAATCACACAATCACACAATCACACAATCACTCAATCACCCAATCACACAATCTCACAATCACACAATCACACAATCACACAGTCATACAATCACACCATCACAATCACGCAATCACGCAATCACACAATCACAATCGCACAATCACACAATCACACAATCACACAGTCACATAATCACACAACCACACAATCACACAATCACACAATCACACAATCACACAATCACACAATCACTCAATCACACAATAACACACTCACACAATCACACAGTCACAATCACAGAGTCGCAACCACACAATCACTGTCACACAATAACGGTAACACAATCACACATTCACACAATCACACAATCACACAATCACACAATCACAAAATCATGATCACACAATCACGGTCACACAATCACGATCACACAATCACGATCACACAATCACGATCACACAATCATGATCACACAATTACGGTCACACAATCACGGTCACACAATCACAGTCACACAATCACACAATCACAATCACGCGATCACACAATCACGATCACACAATCACGATCGCACAATCACGATCGCACAACCACACAATCACACAATCACACATTCACACAGCACACAATCACACAATCACACAATCACACAATCACACAATCACACAATCACACAATCACGCAATCACACAATCACACAATCACACAATCACACAATCACACAGTCACAATCACAGAGTCGCAACCACACAATCACTCAATCACACAATCACACAATCACACAATCACACAATCACACAATCACACTATCACACAATCACACAATCACACAATCACACAATCACACAATCACACAATCACACAATCACACAATCACTCAATCACAAAATCACACAATCACACAAGCACACAATCACTCAAACACACAATCACACAATCACACAATCACACAATCACACAATCACACAATCACACAATCACACAATCACACAATCACAATTACACAATCACACAATCACACAATCACACAATCACACAATCACACAATCACACAATCACACAATCACACAATCACACAATCACACAGCACACAATCACACAATCACACAATCACACAATCACACAATCACACAATCACACAATCACACAATCACACAATCACACAATCACACAATCACTCAATCACACAATCACACAATCACACAATCACACAATCACACAATCACACAATCACACAATCACACTATCACACAATCACACAATCACACAATCACACAATCACACAATCACAAAATCACACAATCACACAATCACTCAATCACAAAATCAGACAATCACACAAGCACACAATCACACACTCACACAATCACACAGACACTATCACACAATCACAATCACACAATCACACAGTCACACAATCACACAACCACACAATAACACAATCACACAATCACACAATCACACAATCACACACTCACACAATCACACAGACACAATCACACAATCACAATCACACAATCACAATCACACAATCACAATCACACAATCACAATCACACAATCACAATCACACAATCACAATCACACAATCACAATCACACAATCACACAATCACACGATCACACAATCACGGTCACTCAATCACGGTCACTCAATCACGGTCACACAATCACGGTCACAAAATCGCGGTCACACAATCACGGTCACACAATCACACAATCACACAATCACAAAATCACACAATCACACAATCACACAGTCACACAATCACTCAATCACACAATAACACACTCACACAATCACACAGTCACAATCACAGAGTCGCAACCACACAATCACGGTCACACAATAACGGTAACACAATCACACATTCACACAATCACACAATCACACAATCACACAATCACAAAATCACGATCACACAATCACGGTCACACAATCACGATCACACAATCACGATCACACAATCACGATCACACAATCATGATCACACAATTACGGTCACACAATCACGGTCACACAATCACAGTCACACAATCACACAATCACAATCACGCGATCACACAATCACGATCACACAATCACGATCGCACAACCACACAATCACACAATCACACAATCACACAATCACACAATCACACAATCACACAATCACACAATCACACAATCACACAGCACACAATCACACAATCACACAATCACACAATCACACAATCACACAATCACACAATCACACAATCACACAATCACACAATCACACAATCACACAATCACACAAGCACACAATCACTCAATCACACAATCACACAATCACACAATCACACAATCACACAATCACACTATCACACAATCACACAATCACACAATCACACAATCACACAATCACAAAATCACACAATCACACAATCACTCAATCACAAAATCAGACAATCACACAAGCACACAATCACTCAATCACACAATCACACAATCACACAATCACACAATCACACAATCACACAATCACACAATCACACAATCACACAATCACACAATCACAATTACACAATCACACAATCACACAATCACACAATCACACAATCACACAATCACAATTACACAATCACACAATCACACAATCACACAATCACACAATCACACAATCACACAATCACACAATCACACAATCACACAATCACACAGCACACAATCACACAATCACACAATCACACAATCACACAATCACACAATCACACAATCACACAATCACACAATCACACAATCACACAATCACTCAATCACACAATCACACAATCACACAATCACACAATCACACAATCACACAATCACACAATCACACAATCACACAATCACACAATCACACAATCACACAGACACTATCACACAATCACAATCACACAATCACACAGTCACACAATCACACAACCACACAATAACACAATCACACAATCACACAATCACACAATCACACACTCACACAATCACACAGACACAATCACACAATCACAATCACACAATCACAATCACACAATCACAATCACACAATCACAATCACACAATCACAATCACACAATCACACAATCACACGATCACACAATCACGGTCACTCAATCACGGTCACTCAATCACGGTCACACAATCACGGTCACAAAATCGCGGTCACACAATCACGGTCACACAATCACACAATCACACAATCACAAAATCACACAATCACACAATCACACAGTCACACAATCACTCAATCACACAATAACACACTCACACAATCACACAGTCACAATCACAGAGTCGCAACCACACAATCACGGTCACACAATAACGGTAACACAATCACACATTCACACAATCACACAATCACACAATCACACAATCACAAAATCACGATCACACAATCACGGTCACACAATCACGATCACACAATCACGATCACACAATCACGATCACACAATCATGATCACACAATTACGGTCACACAATCACGGTCACACAATCACAGTCACACAATCACACAATCACAATCACGCGATCACACAATCACGATCACACAATCACGATCGCACAACCACACAATCACACAATCACACAATCACACAATCACACAATCACACAATCACACAATCACACAATCACACAATCACACAAGCACACAATCACTCAATCACACAATCACACAATCACACAATCACACAATCACACAATCACACTATCACACAATCACACAATCACACAATCACACAATCACACAATCACAAAATCACACAATCACACAATCACTCAATCACAAAATCAGACAATCACACAAGCACACAATCACTCAATCACACAATCACACAATCACACAATCACACAATCACACAATCACACAATCACACAATCACACAATCACAATTACACAATCACACAATCACACAATCACACAATCACACAATCACACAATCACACAATCACACAATCACACAATCACACAATCACACAATCACTCAATCACACAATCACACAATCTCACAATCACACAATCACACAATCACACAGTCATACAATCACACCATCACAATCACGCAATCACACAATCACACAATCACTCAATCACACAATCACACAATCACACAGTCATACAATCACACCATCACAATCACGCAATCACGCAATCACACAATCACAATCGCACAATCACACAATCACACAATCACACAGTCACATAATCACACAACCACACAATCACACAATCACACAATCACACAATCACTCAATCACACAATAACACACACACACAATCACACAGTCACAATCACAGAGTCGCAACCACACAATCACTGTCACACAATAACGGTAACACAATCACACATTCACACAATCACTCAATCACACAATCACACAATCACAAAATCACGATCACACAATCACGGTCACACAATCACGATCACACAATCACGATCACACAATCATGATCACACAATTACGGTCACCCAATCACGGTCACACAATCACAGTCACACAATCACACATTCACAATCACGCGATCACACAATCACGATCACACAATCACGATCGCACAACCACACAATCACACAATCACACAATCACACATTCACACAGCACACAATCACACAATCACGCAATCACACAATCACACAATCACACAATCACACAATCACGCAATCACACAATCACACAATCACACAAGCACACAATCACTCAATCACACAATCACACAATCACACAATCACACAATCACACAATCACACTATCACACAATCACACAATCACACAATCACACAATCACACAATCACACAATCACACAATCACACAATCACACAGTCATACAATCACACCATCACAATCACGCAATCACACAATCACACAATCACACAATCACACAATCACATAATCACACAGTCACACAATCACACAATCACACAATCACACAATCACACAATCACACAATCACACAAGCACACAATCACACAATCACACAATCACACAATCACACAATCACTCAATCACAAAATCAGACAATCACACAAGCACACAATCACACACTCACACAATCACACAGACACTATCACACAATCACAATCACACAATCACACAGTCACACAATCACACAACCACACAATAACACAATCACACAATCACACAATCACACACTCACACAATCACACAGACACAATCACACAATCACAATCACACAATCACAATCACACAATCACAATCACACAATCACAATCACACAATCACTATCACACAATCACACAATCACACGATCACACAATCAGGGTCACTCAATCACGGTCACTCAATCACGGTCACACAATCACGGTCACAAAATGGCGGTCACACAATCACGGTCACACAATCACACAATCACACAATCACAAAATCACACAATCACACAATCACACAGTCACACAATCACTCAATCACACAATAACACACTCACACAATCACACAGTCACAATCACAGAGTCGCAACCACACAATCACGGTCACACAATAACGGTAACACAATCACACATTCACACAATCACACAATCACACAATCACACAATCACAAAATCACGATCACACAATCACGGTCACACAATCACGATCACACAATCACGATCACACAATCACGATCACACAATCATGATCACACAATTACGGTCACACAATCACGGTCACACAATCACAGTCACACAATCACACAATCACAATCACGCGATCACACAATCACGATCACACAATCACGATCGCACAACCACACAATCACACAATCACACAATCACACAATCACACAATCACACAATCACACAATCACACAATCACACAATCACACAATCACACAGCACACAATCACACAATCACACAATCACACAATCACACAATCACACAATCACACAATCACACAATCACACAATCACACAATCACACAATCACACAATCACACAAGCACACAATCACACAATCACACAATCACACAATCACACAATCACACAATCACACAATCACACAATCACACAATCACACAATCACACAAGCACACAATCACTCAATCACACAATCACACAATCACACAATCACACAATCACACAATCACACAATCACACAATCACACAATCACACAATCACACAGCACACAATCGCACAATCACACAATCACACAATCACACAATCACACAATCACACAATCACACAATCACACAATCACACAAGCACACAATCACTCAATCACACAATCACACAATCACACAATCACACAATCACACAATCACACTATCACACAATCACACAATCACACAATCACACAATCACACAATCACAAAATCACACAATCACACAATCACTCAATCACAAAATCAGACAATCACACAAGCACACAATCACTCAATCACACAATCACACAATCACACAATCACACAATCACACAATCACACAATCACACAATCACACAATCACAATTACACAATCACACAATCACACAATCACACAATCACACAATCACACAATCACACAATCACACAATCACACAATCACACAATCACACAATCACACAATCACACAATCACTCAATCACACAATCACACAATCTCACAATCACACAATCACACAATCACACAGTCATACAATCACACCATCACAATCACGCAATCACACAATCACACAATCACACAATCACACAATCACACAATCACACAGTCATACAATCACACCATCACAATCACGCAATCACGCAATCACACAATCACAATCGCACAATCACACAATCACACAATCACACAGTCACATAATCACACAACCACACAATCACACAATCACACAATCACACAATCACTCAATCACACAATAACACACTCACACAATCACACAGTCACAATCACAGAGTCGCAACCACACAATCACTGTCACACAATAACGGTAACACAATCACACATTCACACAATCACACAATCACACAATCACAAAATCACGATCACACAATCACGGTCACACAATCACGATCACACAATCACGATCACACAATCACGATCACACAATCATGATCACACAATTACGGTCACCCAATCACGGTCACACAATCACAGTCACACAATCACACATTCACAATCACGCGATCACACAATCACGATCACACAATCACGATCGCACAACCACACAATCACACAATCACACAATCACACATTCACACAGCACACAATCACACAATCACACAATCACACAATCACACAATCACACAATCACACAATCACGCAATCACACAATCACACAATCACACAATCACACAATCACGCAATCACACAATCACACAATCACACAAGCACACAATCACTCAATCACACAATCACACAATCACACAATCACACAATCACACAATCACACTATCACACAATCACACAATCACACAATCACACAATCACACAATCACACAATCACACAATCACACAATCACACAGTCATACAATCACACCATCACAATCACGCAATCACACAATCACACAATCACACAATCACACAATCACACAATCACAAAATCACACAATCACACAATCACACAGTCACACAATCACTCAATCACACAATAACACACTCACACAATCACACAGTCACAATCACAGAGTCGCAACCACACAATCACGGTCACACAATAACGGTAACACAATCACACATTCACACAATCACACAATCACACAATCACACAATCACAAAATCACGATCACACAATCACGGTCACACAATCACGATCACACAATCACGATCACACAATCACGATCACACAATCATGATCACACAATTACGGTCACACAATCACGGTCACACAATCACAGTCACACAATCACACAATCACAATCACGCGATCACACAATCACGATCACACCATCACGATCGCACAACCACACAATCACACAATCACACAATCACACAATCACACAATCACACAATCACACAATCACACAATCACACAGCACACAATCGCACAATCACACAATCACACAATCACACAATCACACAATCACACAATCACACAATCACACAATCACACAATCACACAATCACACAAGCACACAATCACTCAATCACACAATCACACAATCACACAATCACACAATCACACAATCACACTATCACACAATCACACAATCACACAATCACACAATCACACAATCACAAAATCACACAATCACACAATCACTCAATCACAAAATCAGACAATCACACAAGCACACAATCACTCAATCACACAATCACACAATCACACAATCACACAATCACACAATCACACAATCACACAATCACAATTACACAATCACACAATCACACAATCACACAATCACACAATCACACAATCACACAATCACACAATCACACAATCACACAATCACACAATCACACAATCACTCAATCACACAATCACACAATCTCACAATCACACAATCACACAATCACACAGTCATACAATCACACCATCACAATCACGCAATCACACAATCACACAATCACACAATCACACAGACACAATCACACAATCACAATCACACAATCACAATCACACAATCACAATCACACAATCACAATCACACAATCACTATCACACAATCACACAATCACACGATCACACAATCAGGGTCACTCAATCACGGTCACTCAATCACGGTCACACAATCACGGTCACAAAATGGCGGTCACACAATCACGGTCACACAATCACACAATCACACAATCACAAAATCACACAATCACACAATCACACAGTCACACAATCACTCAATCACACAATAACACACTCACACAATCACACAGTCACAATCACAGAGTCGCAACCACACAATCACGGTCACACAATAACGGTAACACAATCACACATTCACACAATCACACAATCACACAATCACACAATCACAAAATCACGATCACACAATCACGGTCACACAATCACGATCACACAATCACGATCACACAATCACGATCACACAATCATGATCACACAATTACGGTCACACAATCACGGTCACACAATCACAGTCACACAATCACACAATCACAATCACGCGATCACACAATCACGATCACACAATCACGATCGCACAACCACACAATCACACAATCACACAATCACACAATCACACAATCACACAATCACACAATCACACAATCACACAATCACACAATCACACAATCACACAATCACACAATCACACAATCACACAATCACACAATCACACAATCACACAATCACACAATCACACAATCACACAATCACACAATCACACAATCACACAATCACACAATCACACAATCACACAATCACACAAGCACACAATCACTCAATCACACAATCACACAATCACACAATCACACAATCACACAATCACACAATCACACAATCACACAATCACACAATCACACAATCACACAATCACTCAATCACACAATCACACAATCTCACAATCACACAATCACACAATCACACAGTCATACAATCACACCATCACAATCACGCAATCACACAATCACACAATCACACAATCACACAATCACACAAGCACACAATCACACAATCACACAATCACACAATCACACAATCACACAATCACTCAATCACACAATCACACAATCTCACAATCACACAATCACACAATCACACAGTCATACAATCACACCATCACAATCACGCAATCACGCAATCACACAATCACAATCGCACAATCACACAATCACACAATCACACAGTCACACAATCACACAACCACACAATCACACAATCACACAATCACACAATCTCTCAATCACACAATAACACACTCACACAATCACACAGTCACATTCACAGAGTCGCAACCACACAATCACGGTCACACAATAACGGTAACACAATCACACATTCACACAATCAGACAATCACACAAGCACACAATCACTCAATCACACAATCACACAATCACACAATCACACAATCACACAATCACACAATCACACAATCACACAATCACAATTACACAATCACACAATCACACAATCACACAATCACACAATCACACAATCACACAATCACACAATCACACAATCACACAATCACACAATCACACAATCACACAATCACTCAATCACACAATCACACAATCTCACAATCACACAATCACACAATCACACAGTCATACAATCACACCATCACAATCACGCAATCACACAATCACACAATCACTCAATCACACAATCACACAATCACACAGTCATACAATCACACCATCACAATCACGCAATCACGCAATCACACAATCACAATCGCACAATCACACAATCACACAATCACACAGTCACATAATCACACAACCACACAATCACACAATCACACAATCACACAATCACTCAATCACACAATAACACACACACACAATCACACAGTCACAATCACAGAGTCGCAACCACACAATCACTGTCACACAATAACGGTAACACAATCACACATTCACACAATCACTCAATCACACAATCACACAATCACAAAATCACGATCACACAATCACGGTCACACAATCACGATCACACAATCACGATCACACAATCATGATCACACAATTACGGTCACCCAATCACGGTCACACAATCACAGTCACACAATCACACATTCACAATCACGCGATCACACAATCACGATCACACAATCACGATCGCACAACCACACAATCACACAATCACACAATCACACATTCACACAGCACACAATCACACAATCACGCAATCACACAATCACACAATCACACAATCACACAATCACGCAATCACACAATCACACAATCACACAAGCACACAATCACTCAATCACACAATCACACAATCACACAATCACACAATCACACAATCACACTATCACACAATCACACAATCACACAATCACACAATCACACAATCACACAATCACACAATCACACAATCACACAGTCATACAATCACACCATCACAATCACGCAATCACACAATCACACAATCACACAATCACACAATCACATAATCACACAGTCACACAATCACACAATCACACAATCACACAATCACACAATCACACAATCACACAAGCACACAATCACACAATCACACAATCACACAATCACACAATCACTCAATCACAAAATCAGACAATCACACAAGCACACAATCACACACTCACACAATCACACAGACACTATCACACAATCACAATCACACAATCACACAGTCACACAATCACACAACCACACAATAACACAATCACACAATCACACAATCACACACTCACACAATCACACAGACACAATCACACAATCACAATCACACAATCACAATCACACAATCACAATCACACAATCACAATCACACAATCACTATCACACAATCACACAATCACACGATCACACAATCAGGGTCACTCAATCACGGTCACTCAATCACGGTCACACAATCACGGTCACAAAATGGCGGTCACACAATCACGGTCACACAATCACACAATCACACAATCACAAAATCACACAATCACACAATCACACAGTCACACAATCACTCAATCACACAATAACACACTCACACAATCACACAGTCACAATCACAGAGTCGCAACCACACAATCACGGTCACACAATAACGGTAACACAATCACACATTCACACAATCACACAATCACACAATCACACAATCACAAAATCACGATCACACAATCACGGTCACACAATCACGATCACACAATCACGATCACACAATCACGATCACACAATCATGATCACACAATTACGGTCACACAATCACGGTCACACAATCACAGTCACACAATCACACAATCACAATCACGCGATCACACAATCACGATCACACAATCACGATCGCACAACCACACAATCACACAATCACACAATCACACAATCACACAATCACACAATCACACAATCACACAATCACACAATCACACAGCACACAATCACACAATCACACAATCACACAATCACACAATCACACAATCACACAATCACACAATCACACAATCACACAATCACACAATCACACAATCACACAAGCACACAATCACACAATCACACAATCACACAATCACACAATCACACAATCACACAATCACACAATCACACAATCACACAATCACACAAGCACACAATCACTCAATCACACAATCACACAATCACACAATCACACAATCACACAATCACACAATCACACAATCACACAATCACACAATCACACAGCACACAATCGCACAATCACACAATCACACAATCACACAATCACACAATCACACAATCACACAATCACACAATCACACAAGCACACAATCACTCAATCACACAATCACACAATCACACAATCACACAATCACACAATCACACTATCACACAATCACACAATCACACAATCACACAATCACACAATCACAAAATCACACAATCACACAATCACTCAATCACAAAATCAGACAATCACACAAGCACACAATCACTCAATCACACAATCACACAATCACACAATCACACAATCACACAATCACACAATCACACAATCACACAATCACAATTACACAATCACACAATCACACAATCACACAATCACACAATCACACAATCACACAATCACACAATCACACAATCACACAATCACACAATCACACAATCACACAATCACTCAATCACACAATCACACAATCTCACAATCACACAATCACACAATCACACAGTCATACAATCACACCATCACAATCACGCAATCACACAATCACACAATCACACAATCACACAATCACACAATCACACAGTCATACAATCACACCATCACAATCACGCAATCACGCAATCACACAATCACAATCGCACAATCACACAATCACACAATCACACAGTCACATAATCACACAACCACACAATCACACAATCACACAATCACACAATCACTCAATCACACAATAACACACTCACACAATCACACAGTCACAATCACAGAGTCGCAACCACACAATCACTGTCACACAATAACGGTAACACAATCACACATTCACACAATCACACAATCACACAATCACAAAATCACGATCACACAATCACGGTCACACAATCACGATCACACAATCACGATCACACAATCACGATCACACAATCATGATCACACAATTACGGTCACCCAATCACGGTCACACAATCACAGTCACACAATCACACATTCACAATCACGCGATCACACAATCACGATCACACAATCACGATCGCACAACCACACAATCACACAATCACACAATCACACATTCACACAGCACACAATCACACAATCACACAATCACACAATCACACAATCACACAATCACACAATCACGCAATCACACAATCACACAATCACACAATCACACAATCACGCAATCACACAATCACACAATCACACAAGCACACAATCACTCAATCACACAATCACACAATCACACAATCACACAATCACACAATCACACTATCACACAATCACACAATCACACAATCACACAATCACACAATCACACAATCACACAATCACACAATCACACAGTCATACAATCACACCATCACAATCACGCAATCACACAATCACACAATCACACAATCACACAATCACACAATCACAAAATCACACAATCACACAATCACACAGTCACACAATCACTCAATCACACAATAACACACTCACACAATCACACAGTCACAATCACAGAGTCGCAACCACACAATCACGGTCACACAATAACGGTAACACAATCACACATTCACACAATCACACAATCACACAATCACACAATCACAAAATCACGATCACACAATCACGGTCACACAATCACGATCACACAATCACGATCACACAATCACGATCACACAATCATGATCACACAATTACGGTCACACAATCACGGTCACACAATCACAGTCACACAATCACACAATCACAATCACGCGATCACACAATCACGATCACACCATCACGATCGCACAACCACACAATCACACAATCACACAATCACACAATCACACAATCACACAATCACACAATCACACAATCACACAGCACACAATCGCACAATCACACAATCACACAATCACACAATCACACAATCACACAATCACACAATCACACAATCACACAATCACACAATCACACAAGCACACAATCACTCAATCACACAATCACACAATCACACAATCACACAATCACACAATCACACTATCACACAATCACACAATCACACAATCACACAATCACACAATCACAAAATCACACAATCACACAATCACTCAATCACAAAATCAGACAATCACACAAGCACACAATCACTCAATCACACAATCACACAATCACACAATCACACAATCACACAATCACACAATCACACAATCACAATTACACAATCACACAATCACACAATCACACAATCACACAATCACACAATCACACAATCACACAATCACACAATCACACAATCACACAATCACACAATCACTCAATCACACAATCACACAATCTCACAATCACACAATCACACAATCACACAGTCATACAATCACACCATCACAATCACGCAATCACACAATCACACAATCACACAATCACACAGACACAATCACACAATCACAATCACACAATCACAATCACACAATCACAATCACACAATCACAATCACACAATCACTATCACACAATCACACAATCACACGATCACACAATCAGGGTCACTCAATCACGGTCACTCAATCACGGTCACACAATCACGGTCACAAAATGGCGGTCACACAATCACGGTCACACAATCACACAATCACACAATCACAAAATCACACAATCACACAATCACACAGTCACACAATCACTCAATCACACAATAACACACTCACACAATCACACAGTCACAATCACAGAGTCGCAACCACACAATCACGGTCACACAATAACGGTAACACAATCACACATTCACACAATCACACAATCACACAATCACACAATCACACAATCACAAAATCACGATCACACAATCACGGTCACACAATCACGATCACACAATCACGATCACACAATCACGATCACACAATCATGATCACACAATTACGGTCACACAATCACGGTCACACAATCACAGTCACACAATCACACAATCACAATCACGCGATCACACAATCACGATCACACAATCACGATCGCACAACCACACAATCACACAATCACACAATCACACAATCACACAATCACACAATCACACAATCACACAATCACACAATCACACAATCACACAATCACACAATCACACAATCACACAATCACACAATCACACAATCACACAATCACACAATCACACAATCACACAATCACACAATCACACAATCACACAATCACACAATCACACAATCACACAATCACACAATCACACAAGCACACAATCACTCAATCACACAATCACACAATCACACAATCACACAATCACACAATCACACAATCACACAATCACACAATCACACAATCACACAATCACACAATCACTCAATCACACAATCACACAATCTCACAATCACACAATCACACAATCACACAGTCATACAATCACACCATCACAATCACGCAATCACACAATCACACAATCACACAATCACACAATCACACAAGCACACAATCACACAATCACACAATCACACAATCACACAATCACACAATCACTCAATCACACAATCACACAATCTCACAATCACACAATCACACAATCACACAGTCATACAATCACACCATCACAATCACGCAATCACGCAATCACACAATCACAATCGCACAATCACACAATCACACAATCACACAGTCACACAATCACACAACCACACAATCACACAATCACACAATCACACAATCTCTCAATCACACAATAACACACTCACACAATCACACAGTCACATTCACAGAGTCGCAACCACACAATCACGGTCACACAATAACGGTAACACAATCACACATTCACACAATCACACAATCACACAATCACACAATCACTCAATCACCCAATCACACAATCTCACAATCACACAATCACACAATCACACAGTCATACAATCACACCATCACAATCACGCAATCACGCAATCACACAATCACAATCGCACAATCACACAATCACACAATCACACAGTCACATAATCACACAACCACACAATCACACAATCACACAATCACACAATCACACAATCACACAATCACTCAATCACACAATAACACACTCACACAATCACACAGTCACAATCACAGAGTCGCAACCACACAATCACTGTCACACAATAACGGTAACACAATCACACATTCACACAATCACACAATCACACAATCACACAATCACAAAATCATGATCACACAATCACGGTCACACAATCACGATCACACAATCACGATCACACAATCACGATCACACAATCATGATCACACAATTACGGTCACACAATCACGGTCACACAATCACAGTCACACAATCACACAATCACAATCACGCGATCACACAATCACGATCACACAATCACGATCGCACAATCACGATCGCACAACCACACAATCACACAATCACACATTCACACAGCACACAATCACACAATCACACAATCACACAATCACACAATCACACAATCACACAATCACGCAATCACACAATCACACAATCACACAATCACACAATCACACAGTCACAATCACAGAGTCGCAACCACACAATCACTCAATCACACAATCACACAATCACACAATCACACAATCACACAATCACACTATCACACAATCACACAATCACACAATCACACAATCACACAATCACACAATCACACAATCACACAATCACTCAATCACAAAATCACACAATCACACAAGCACACAATCACTCAAACACACAATCACACAATCACACAATCACACAATCACACAATCACACAATCACACAATCACACAATCACACAATCACAATTACACAATCACACAATCACACAATCACACAATCACACAATCACACAATCACACAATCACACAATCACACAATCACACAATCACACAGCACACAATCACACAATCACACAATCACACAATCACACAATCACACAATCACACAATCACACAATCACACAATCACACAATCACACAATCACTCAATCACACAATCACACAATCACACAATCACACAATCACACAATCACACAATCACACAATCACACTATCACACAATCACACAATCACACAATCACACAATCACACAATCACAAAATCACACAATCACACAATCACTCAATCACAAAATCAGACAATCACACAAGCACACAATCACACACTCACACAATCACACAGACACTATCACACAATCACAATCACACAATCACACAGTCACACAATCACACAACCACACAATAACACAATCACACAATCACACAATCACACAATCACACACTCACACAATCACACAGACACAATCACACAATCACAATCACACAATCACAATCACACAATCACAATCACACAATCACAATCACACAATCACAATCACACAATCACAATCACACAATCACAATCACACAATCACAATCACACAATCACACAATCACACGATCACACAATCACGGTCACTCAATCACGGTCACTCAATCACGGTCACACAATCACGGTCACAAAATCGCGGTCACACAATCACGGTCACACAATCACACAATCACACAATCACAAAATCACACAATCACACAATCACACAGTCACACAATCACTCAATCACACAATAACACACTCACACAATCACACAGTCACAATCACAGAGTCGCAACCACACAATCACGGTCACACAATAACGGTAACACAATCACACATTCACACAATCACACAATCACACAATCACACAATCACAAAATCACGATCACACAATCACGGTCACACAATCACGATCACACAATCACGATCACACAATCACGATCACACAATCATGATCACACAATTACGGTCACACAATCACGGTCACACAATCACAGTCACACAATCACACAATCACAATCACGCGATCACACAATCACGATCACACAATCACGATCGCACAACCACACAATCACACAATCACACAATCACACAATCACACAATCACACAATCACACAATCACACAATCACACAATCACACAGCACACAATCACACAATCACACAATCACACAATCACACAATCACACAATCACACAATCACACAATCACACAATCACACAATCACACAATCACACAAGCACACAATCACTCAATCACACAATCACACAATCACACAATCACACAATCACACAATCACACTATCACACAATCACACAATCACACAATCACACAATCACACAATCACAAAATCACACAATCACACAATCACTCAATCACAAAATCAGACAATCACACAAGCACACAATCACTCAATCACACAATCACACAATCACACAATCACACAATCACACAATCACACAATCACACAATCACTCAATCACAAAATCACACAATCACTCAATCACACAATCACACAATCACACAATCACACAATCACACAATCACACAATCACACAATCACACAATCACACAATCACACAATCACACAATCACACAGACACTATCACACAATCACAATCACACAATCACACAGTCACACAATCACACAACCACACAATAACACAATCACACAATCACACAATCACACAATCACACACTCACACAATCACACAGACACAATCACACAATCACAATCACACAATCACAATCACACAATCACAATCACACAATCACAATCACACAATCACAATCACACAATCACAATCACACAATCACACAATCACACGATCACACAATCACGGTCACTCAATCACGGTCACTCAATCACGGTCACACAATCACGGTCACAAAATCGCGGTCACACAATCACGGTCACACAATCACACAATCACACAATCACAAAATCACACAATCACACAATCACACAGTCACACAATCACTCAATCACACAATAACACACTCACACAATCACACAGTCACAATCACAGAGTCGCAACCACACAATCACGGTCACACAATAACGGTAACACAATCACACATTCACACAATCACACAATCACACAATCACACAATCACAAAATCACGATCACACAATCACGGTCACACAATCACGATCACACAATCACGATCACACAATCACGATCACACAATCATGATCACACAATTACGGTCACACAATCACGGTCACACAATCACAGTCACACAATCACACAATCACAATCACGCGATCACACAATCACGATCACACAATCACGATCGCACAACCACACAATCACACAATCACACAATCACACAATCACACAATCACACAATCACACAATCACACAATCACACAGCACACAATCGCACAATCACACAATCACACAATCACACAATCACACAATCACACAATCACACAATCACACAATCACACAATCACACAATCACACAATCACACAATCACACAAGCACACAATCACTCAATCACACAATCACACAATCACACAATCACACAATCACACAATCACACTATCACACAATCACACAATCACACAATCACACAATCACACAATCACAAAATCACACAATCACACAATCACTCAATCACAAAATCAGACAATCACACAAGCACACAATCACTCAATCACACAATCACACAATCACACAATCACACAATCACACAATCACACAATCACACAATCACACAATCACAATTACACAATCACACAATCACACAATCACACAATCACACAATCACACAATCACACAATCACACAATCACACAATCACACAATCACACAATCACACAATCACACAATCACTCAATCACACAATCACACAATCTCACAATCACACAATCACACAATCACACAGTCATACAATCACACCATCACAATCACGCAATCACACAATCACACAATCACTCAATCACACAATCACACAATCACACAGTCATACAATCACACCATCACAATCACGCAATCACGCAATCACACAATCACAATCGCACAATCACACAATCACACAATCACACAGTCACATAATCACACAACCACACAATCACACAATCACACAATCACACAATCACTCAATCACACAATAACACACACACACAATCACACAGTCACAATCACAGAGTCGCAACCACACAATCACTGTCACACAATAACGGTAACACAATCACACATTCACACAATCACTCAATCACACAATCACACAATCACAAAATCACGATCACACAATCACGGTCACACAATCACGATCACACAATCACGATCACACAATCATGATCACACAATTACGGTCACCCAATCACGGTCACACAATCACAGTCACACAATCACACATTCACAATCACGCGATCACACAATCACGATCACACAATCACGATCGCACAACCACACAATCACACAATCACACAATCACACATTCACACAGCACACAATCACACAATCACGCAATCACACAATCACACAATCACACAATCACACAATCACGCAATCACACAATCACACAATCACACAAGCACACAATCACTCAATCACACAATCACACAATCACACAATCACACAATCACACAATCACACTATCACACAATCACACAATCACACAATCACACAATCACACAATCACACAATCACACAATCACACAATCACACAGTCATACAATCACACCATCACAATCACGCAATCACACAATCACACAATCACACAATCACACAATCACACAATCACACAGTCACACAATCACACAATCACACAATCACACAATCACACAATCACACAATCACACAAGCACACAATCACACAATCACACAATCACACAATCACACAATCACTCAATCACAAAATCAGACAATCACACAAGCACACAATCACACACTCACACAATCACACAGACACTATCACACAATCACAATCACACAATCACACAGTCACACAATCACACAACCACACAATAACACAATCACACAATCACACAATCACACACTCACACAATCACACAGACACAATCACACAATCACAATCACACAATCACAATCACACAATCACAATCACACAATCACAATCACACAATCACTATCACACAATCACACAATCACACGATCACACAATCAGGGTCACTCAATCACGGTCACTCAATCACGGTCACACAATCACGGTCACAAAATGGCGGTCACACAATCACGGTCACACAATCACACAATCACACAATCACAAAATCACACAATCACACAATCACACAGTCACACAATCACTCAATCACACAATAACACACTCACACAATCACACAGTCACAATCACAGAGTCGCAACCACACAATCACGGTCACACAATAACGGTAACACAATCACACATTCACACAATCACACAATCACACAATCACACAATCACAAAATCACGATCACACAATCACGGTCACACAATCACGATCACACAATCACGATCACACAATCACGATCACACAATCATGATCACACAATTACGGTCACACAATCACGGTCACACAATCACAGTCACACAATCACACAATCACAATCACGCGATCACACAATCACGATCACACAATCACGATCGCACAACCACACAATCACACAATCACACAATCACACAATCACACAATCACACAATCACACAATCACACAATCACACAATCACACAGCACACAATCACACAATCACACAATCACACAATCACACAATCACACAATCACACAATCACACAATCACACAATCACACAATCACACAATCACACAATCACACAAGCACACAATCACACAATCACACAATCACACAATCACACAATCACACAATCACACAATCACACAATCACACAATCACACAATCACACAAGCACACAATCACTCAATCACACAATCACACAATCACACAATCACACAATCACACAATCACACAATCACACAATCACACAATCACACAATCACACAGCACACAATCGCACAATCACACAATCACACAATCACACAATCACACAATCACACAATCACACAATCACACAATCACACAAGCACACAATCACTCAATCACACAATCACACAATCACACAATCACACAATCACACAATCACACTATCACACAATCACACAATCACACAATCACACAATCACACAATCACAAAATCACACAATCACACAATCACTCAATCACAAAATCAGACAATCACACAAGCACACAATCACTCAATCACACAATCACACAATCACACAATCACACAATCACACAATCACACAATCACACAATCACACAATCACAATTACACAATCACACAATCACACAATCACACAATCACACAATCACACAATCACACAATCACACAATCACACAATCACACAATCACACAATCACACAATCACACAATCACTCAATCACACAATCACACAATCTCACAATCACACAATCACACAATCACACAGTCATACAATCACACCATCACAATCACGCAATCACACAATCACACAATCACACAATCACACAATCACACAATCACACAGTCATACAATCACACCATCACAATCACGCAATCACGCAATCACACAATCACAATCGCACAATCACACAATCACACAATCACACAGTCACATAATCACACAACCACACAATCACACAATCACACAATCACACAATCACTCAATCACACAATAACACACTCACACAATCACACAGTCACAATCACAGAGTCGCAACCACACAATCACTGTCACACAATAACGGTAACACAATCACACATTCACACAATCACACAATCACACAATCACAAAATCACGATCACACAATCACGGTCACACAATCACGATCACACAATCACGATCACACAATCACGATCACACAATCATGATCACACAATTACGGTCACCCAATCACGGTCACACAATCACAGTCACACAATCACACATTCACAATCACGCGATCACACAATCACGATCACACAATCACGATCGCACAACCACACAATCACACAATCACACAATCACACATTCACACAGCACACAATCACACAATCACACAATCACACAATCACACAATCACACAATCACACAATCACACAATCACGCAATCACACAATCACACAATCACACAATCACACAATCACGCAATCACACAATCACACAATCACACAAGCACACAATCACTCAATCACACAATCACACAATCACACAATCACACAATCACACAATCACACTATCACACAATCACACAATCACACAATCACACAATCACACAATCACACAATCACACAATCACACAATCACACAGTCATACAATCACACCATCACAATCACGCAATCACACAATCACACAATCACACAATCACACAATCACACAATCACAAAATCACACAATCACACAATCACACAGTCACACAATCACTCAATCACACAATAACACACTCACACAATCACACAGTCACAATCACAGAGTCGCAACCACACAATCACGGTCACACAATAACGGTAACACAATCACACATTCACACAATCACACAATCACACAATCACACAATCACAAAATCACGATCACACAATCACGGTCACACAATCACGATCACACAATCACGATCACACAATCACGATCACACAATCATGATCACACAATTACGGTCACACAATCACGGTCACACAATCACAGTCACACAATCACACAATCACAATCACGCGATCACACAATCACGATCACACCATCACGATCGCACAACCACACAATCACACAATCACACAATCACACAATCACACAATCACACAATCACACAATCACACAATCACACAATCACACAGCACACAATCGCACAATCACACAATCACACAATCACACAATCACACAATCACACAATCACACAATCACACAATCACACAATCACACAATCACACAATCACACAAGCACACAATCACTCAATCACACAATCACACAATCACACAATCACACAATCACACAATCACACTATCACACAATCACACAATCACACAATCACACAATCACACAATCACAAAATCACACAATCACACAATCACTCAATCACAAAATCAGACAATCACACAAGCACACAATCACTCAATCACACAATCACACAATCACACAATCACACAATCACACAATCACACAATCACACAATCACAATTACACAATCACACAATCACACAATCACACAATCACACAATCACACAATCACACAATCACACAATCACACAATCACACAATCACACAATCACACAATCACACAATCACTCAATCACACAATCACACAATCTCACAATCACACAATCACACAATCACACAGTCATACAATCACACCATCACAATCACGCAATCACACAATCACACAATCACACAATCACACAGACACAATCACACAATCACAATCACACAATCACAATCACACAATCACAATCACACAATCACAATCACACAATCACTATCACACAATCACACAATCACACGATCACACAATCAGGGTCACTCAATCACGGTCACTCAATCACGGTCACACAATCACGGTCACAAAATGGCGGTCACACAATCACGGTCACACAATCACACAATCACACAATCACAAAATCACACAATCACACAATCACACAGTCACACAATCACTCAATCACACAATAACACACTCACACAATCACACAGTCACAATCACAGAGTCGCAACCACACAATCACGGTCACACAATAACGGTAACACAATCACACATTCACACAATCACACAATCACACAATCACACAATCACACAATCACAAAATCACGATCACACAATCACGGTCACACAATCACGATCACACAATCACGATCACACAATCACGATCACACAATCATGATCACACAATTACGGTCACACAATCACGGTCACACAATCACAGTCACACAATCACACAATCACAATCACGCGATCACACAATCACGATCACACAATCACGATCGCACAACCACACAATCACACAATCACACAATCACACAATCACACAATCACACAATCACACAATCACACAATCACACAATCACACAATCACACAATCACACAATCACACAATCACACAATCACACAATCACACAATCACACAATCACACAATCACACAATCACACAATCACACAAGCACACAATCACTCAATCACACAATCACACAATCACACAATCACACAATCACACAATCACACTATCACACAATCACACAATCACACAATCACACAATCACACAATCACAAAATCACACAATCACACAATCACTCAATCACAAAATCAGACAATCACACAATCACACAATCACTCAATCACACAATCACACAATCACACAATCACACAATCACACAATCACACAATCACAATTACACAATCACACAATCACACAATCACACAATCACACAATCACACAATCACACAATCACACAATCACACAATCACACAATCACACAATCACACAATCACACAATCACACAATCACTCAATCACACAATCACACAATCTCACAATCACACAATCACACAATCACACAGTCATACAATCACACCATCACAATCACGCAATCACACAATCACACAATCACACAATCACACAATCACACAATCACACAGTCACACAATCACACAATCACACAATCACACAATCACACAATCACACAATCACACAATCACACAATCACACAAGCACACAATCACACAATCACACAATCACACAATCACACAATCACACAATCACACACTCACACAATCACACAGACACTATCACACAATCACAATCACACAATCACACAATCACAATCACACAATCACAATCACACAATCACAATCACACAATCACAATCACACAATCACACAATCACACGATCACACAATCACGGTCACTCAATCACGGTCACTCAATCACGGTCACACAATCACGGTCACAAAATCGCGGTCACACAATCACGGTCACACAATCACACAATCACACAATCACAAAATCACACAATCACACAATCACACAGTCACACAATCACTCAATCACACAATAACACACTCACACAATCACACAGTCACAATCACAGAGTCGCAACCACACAATCACGGTCACACAATAACGGTAACACAATCACACATTCACACAATCACACAATCACACAATCACACAATCACAAAATCACGATCACACAATCACGGTCACACAATCACGATCACACAATCACGATCACACAATCACGATCACACAATCATGATCACACAATTACGGTCACACAATCACGGTCACACAATCACAGTCACACAATCACACAATCACAATCACACGATCACACAATCACGATCACACAATCACGATCGCACAACCACACAATCACACAATCACACAATCACACAATCACACAATCACACAATCACACAATCACACAATCACACAATCACAAAATCAGACAATCACACAAGCACACAATCACACACTCACACAATCACACAGACACTATCACACAATCACAATCACACAATCACACAGTCACACAATCACACAACCACACAATAACACAATCACACAATCACACAATCACACACTCACACAATCACACAGACACAATCACACAATCACAATCACACAATCACAATCACACAATCACAATCACACAATCACAATCACACAATCACTATCACACAATCACACAATCACACGATCACACAATCAGGGTCACTCAATCACGGTCACTCAATCACGGTCACACAATCACGGTCACAAAATGGCGGTCACACAATCACGGTCACACAATCACACAATCACACAATCACAAAATCACACAATCACACAATCACACAGTCACACAATCACTCAATCACACAATAACACACTCACACAATCACACAGTCACAATCACAGAGTCGCAACCACACAATCACGGTCACACAATAACGGTAACACAATCACACATTCACACAATCACACAATCACACAATCACACAATCACACAATCACAAAATCACGATCACACAATCACGGTCACACAATCACGATCACACAATCACGATCACACAATCACGATCACACAATCATGATCACACAATTACGGTCACACAATCACGGTCACACAATCACAGTCACACAATCACACAATCACAATCACGCGATCACACAATCACGATCACACAATCACGATCGCACAACCACACAATCACACAATCACACAATCACACAATCACACAATCACACAATCACACAATCACACAATCACACAATCACACAATCACACAGCACACAATCACACAATCACACAATCACACAATCACACAATCACACAATCACACAATCACACAATCACACAATCACACAATCACACAATCACACAATCACACAAGCACACAATCACTCAATCACACAATCACACAATCACACAATCACACAATCACACAATCACACTATCACACAATCACACAATCACACAATCACACAATCACACAATCACAAAATCACACAATCACACAATCACTCAATCACAAAATCAGACAATCACACAAGCACACAATCACTCAATCACACAATCACACAATCACACAATCACACAATCACACAATCACACAATCACAATTACACAATCACACAATCACACAATCACACAATCACACAATCACACAATCACACAATCACACAATCACACAATCACACAATCACACAATCACACAATCACACAATCACACAATCACTCAATCACACAATCACACAATCTCACAATCACACAATCACACAATCACACAGTCATACAATCACACCATCACAATCACGCAATCACACAATCACACAATCACACAATCACACAATCACACAATCACACAGTCACACAATCACACAATCACACAATCACACAATCACACAATCACACAATCACACAATCACACAATCACACAAGCACACAATCACACAATCACACAATCACACAATCACACACTCACACAATCACACAGACACTATCACACAATCACAATCACACAATCACACAATCACAATCACACAATCACAATCACACAATCACAATCACACAATCACAATCACACAATCACACAATCACACGATCACACAATCACGGTCACTCAATCACGGTCACTCAATCACGGTCACACAATCACGGTCACAAAATCGCGGTCACACAATCACGGTCACACAATCACACAATCACACAATCACAAAATCACACAATCACACAATCACACAGTCACACAATCACTCAATCACACAATAACACACTCACACAATCACACAGTCACAATCACAGAGTCGCAACCACACAATCACGGTCACACAATAACGGTAACACAATCACACATTCACACAATCACACAATCACACAATCACACAATCACAAAATCACGATCACACAATCACGGTCACACAATCACGATCACACAATCACGATCACACAATCACGATCACACAATCATGATCACACAATTACGGTCACACAATCACGGTCACACAATCACAGTCACACAATCACACAATCACAATCACGCGATCACACAATCACGATCACACAATCACGATCGCACAACCACACAATCACACAATCACACAATCACACAATCACACAATCACACAATCACACAATCACACAATCACACAGCACACAATCACACAATCACACAATCACACAATCACACAATCACACAATCACACAATCACACAATCACACAATCACACAAGCACACAATCACTCAATCACACAATCACACAATCACACAATCACACAATCACACAATCACACTATCACACAATCACACAATCACACAATCACACAATCACACAATCACACAATCACAAAATCACACAATCACACAATCACTCAATCACAAAATCAGACAATCACACAAGCACACAATCACTCAATCACACAATCACACAATCACACAATCACACAATCACACAATCACACAATCACACAATCACACAATCACACAATCACAATTACACAATCACACAATCACACAATCACACAATCACACCATCACACAATCACACAATCACACAATCACACAATCACACAATCACACAATCACACAATCACACAATCACTCAATCACACAATCACACAATCTCACAATCACACAATCACACAATCACACAGTCATACAATCACACCATCACAATCACGCAATCACACAATCACACAATCACACAATCACACAATCACACAATCACACAGTCACACAATCACACAATCACACAATCACACAATCACACAATCACACAATCACACAAGCACACAATCACACAATCACACAATCACACAATCACACAATCACACAATCACACAATCACACAATCACACAATCACACAATCACACAATCACTCAATCACACAATCACACAATCTCACAATCACACAATCACACAATCACACACTCACACAATCACACAGACACTATCACACAATCACACAGACACTATCACACAATCACAATCACACAATCACAATCACACAATCACAATCACACAATCACAATCACACAATCACAATCACACAATCACAATCACACAATCACAATCACACAATCACAATCACACAATCACAATCACACAATCACAATCACACAATCACAATCACACAATCACAATCACACAATCACACAATCACACGATCACACAATCACACGATCACACAATCACACGATCACACAATCACGGTCACTCAATCACGGTCACTCAATCACGGTCACACAATCACGGTCACTCAATCACGGTCACACAATCACGGTCACAAAATCGCGGTCACACAATCACGGTCACACAATCACACAATCACACAATCACAAAATCACACAATCACACAGTCACACAATCACTCAATCACACAATAACACACTCACACAATCACACAGTCACAACCACACAGTCGCAACCACACAATCACGGTCACACAATAACGGTAACACAATCACACATTCACACAATCACACAATCACACAATCACAAAATCACGATCACACAATCACGGTCACACAATCACGATCACACAATCACGATCACACAATCATGATCACACAATTACGTTCACACAATCACGGTCACACAATCACAGTCACACAATCACACAATCACAATCACGCAATCACACAATCACGATCACACAATCACGATCGCACAACCACACAATCACACAATCACACAATCACACAATCACACAATCACACAATCACACAATCACACAATCACACAATCACACAATCACACAATCACACAATCACACAATCACACAATCACACAATCACACAATCACACAATCACACAATCACACAATCACACAATCACACAATCACACAATCACACAATCACACTATCACACAATCACACAATCACACAATCACACAATCACACAGTACACACAATCACAATCACACAATCACAATTACGCAATCTCACAATCACGCCATCACACAATCACACAATCACACAATCACACAATCACACAGTCACACAATCACACAATCACACAATCACACAATCACACAATCACACAATCACACAATCACACTATCACACAATCACACAATCACACAATCACACAATCACACAATCACCTAATCACACAATCACACAATCTCACAACCACACAATCACACAAGCACACATAACTCAATCACACAATCACAAAATCACACAATCACACAATCTCACAATCACACAATCACACAATCACACAATCACGGTCACACAATCACACATTCACACAATCACGCAATCACACAATCACACAATCACACAATCACTCAATCACAATCACACAATCACAATCACACAATCACAATCACACAATCACAATCACACAATCACAATCACACAATCACAATCACACAATCACAATCACACAATCACAATCACACAATCACACAATCACACGATCACACAATCACGGTCACTCAATCACGGTCACTCAATCACGGTCACACAATCACGGTCACAAAATCGCGGTCACACAATCACGGTCACACAATCACACAATCACACAATCACACAATCACACAATCACACAATCACACAATCACACAATCACACAATCACACAATCACACAATCACACAATCACACAATCACACAATCACACAATCACACAATCACACAATCACACAATCACACAATCACACAATCACACAATCACACAATCACACAATCACACAATCACACAATCACACAATCACAAAATCACACAATCACACAATCACACAATCACACAATCACACAATCACACAATCACACAATCACACAATCACACAGTCACACAATCACACAATCACACAATCACACAATCACACAATCACAATCGCACAATCACACAATCACACAATCACACAGTCACACAATCACACAACCACACAATCACACAATCACACAATCACACAATCACACACTCACACAATCACACAGACACTATCACACAATCACAATCACACAATCACAATCACACAATCACAATCACACAATCACAATCACACAATCACAATCACACAATCACAATCACACAATCACAATCACACAATCACAATCACACAATCACAATCACACAATCACAATCACACAATCACAATCACACAATCACAATCACACAATCACAATCACACAATCACAATCACACAATCACAATCACACAATCACAATCACACAATCACAATCACACAATCACACAGTCACGATCACACAATCACGATCGCACAACCACACAATCACACAATCACACAATCACACAGTCACACAATCACACAATCACACAATCACACAATCACACAATCACACAATCACACAATCACACAATCACACAATCACACAATCACACAATCACACAATCACACAATCACACAATCACACAATCACACAATCACACAATCACACAATCACACAATCACACAATCACACAATCACACAATCACACTATCACACAATCACACAATCACACAATCACACAGTACACACAATCACAATCACACAATCACAATTACGCAATCTCACAATCACGCAATCACACAATCACACAATCACACAATCACACAATCACACAGTCACACAATCACACAATCACACAATCACACAATCACACAATCACACAATCACACTATCACACAATCACACAATCACACAATCACACAATCACACAATCACCTAATCACACAATCACACAATCTCACAACCACACAATCACACAAGCACACATAACTCAATCACACAATCACAAAATCACACAATCACACAATCTCACAATCACACAATCACACAATCACACAATCACGGTCACACAATCACACATTCACACAATCACGCAATCACACAATCACACAATCACACAATCACTCAATCACAATCACACAATCACAATCACACAATCACAATCACACAATCACAATCACACAATCACAATCACACAATCACAATCACACAATCACAATCACACAATCACAATCACACAATCACACAATCACACAATCACACAATCACACAATCACACAATCACACTATCACACAATCACACAAGCACACAATCACACAATCACACAATCACACAATCACACAATCACACAATCACACAATCACACAATCACACAATCACACAATCACACAATCACACAATCACACAATCACTCAATCACACAATCACACAATCTCACAATCACACAATCACACAATCACACACTCACACAATCACACAG
Source organism: Megachile rotundata (assembly GCF_050947335.1). Taxonomy (NCBI): domain Eukaryota; kingdom Metazoa; phylum Arthropoda; class Insecta; order Hymenoptera; family Megachilidae; genus Megachile; species Megachile rotundata. The sequence goes on along the minus strand of NW_027473352.1, from coordinate 457,127 downwards.
ACACTATCACACAATCACACAGACACTATCACACAATCACAATCACACAATCACAATCACACAATCACAATCACACAATCACAATCACACAATCACAATCACACAATCACAATCACACAATCACAATCACACAATCACAATCACACAATCACAATCACACAATCACAATCACACAATCACAATCACACAATCACAATCACACAATCACAATCACACAATCACAATCACACAATCACAATCACACAATCACAATCACACAATCACAATCACACAATCACAATCACACAATCACAATCACACAATCACAATCACACAATCACAATCACACAATCACAATCACACAATCACAATCACACAATCACAATCACACAATCACAATCACACAATCACAATCACACAATCACAATCACACAATCACAATCACACAATCACAATCACACAATCACAATCACACAATCACAATCACACAATCACAATCACACAATCACAATCACACAATCACAATCACACAATCACAATCACACAATCACAATCACACAATCACAATCACACAATCACAATCACACAATCACAATCACACAATCACAATCACACAATCACAATCACACAATCACAATCACACAATCACAATCACACAATCACAATCACACAATCACAATCACACAATCACAATCACACAATCACAATCACACAATCACACAATCACACGATCACACAATCACGGTCACTCAATCACGGTCACTCAATCACGGTCACACAATCACGGTCACAAAATTGCGGTCACACAATCACGGTCACACAATCACACAATCACACAATCACACAATCACACAATCACACAATCACACGATCACACAATCACACAATCACACAATCACACAATCACACAATCACACAATCACACAATCACAATTACACAATCACACAATCACACAATCACACAATCACACAATCACACAATCACACACTCACACAATCACACAATCACACAATCACACAATCACACAATCACTCAATCACACAATCACACAATCTCACAATCACACAATCACACAATCACACAGTCATACAATCACACCATCACAATCACGCAATCACACAATCACACAATCACACAATCACACAATCACACAATCACACAGTCACACAATCACACAATCACACAATCACACAATCACACAATCACACAATCACACAATCACACAATCACACAATCACACAATCCCACAATCACACAATCACACAATCACACAGTCACACAATCACACAATCACACAATCACACAATCACACAATCACAATCGCACAATCACACAATCACACAATCACACAGTCACACAATCACACAACCACACAATAACTCAATCACACAATCACACAATCACACAGTCACACAATCACACAATCACACAATCCCACAATCACACAATCACACAATCACACAGTCACACAATCACACAATCACACAATCACACAATCACACAATCACAATCGCACAATCACACAATCACACAATCACACAGTCACACAATCACACAACCACACAATAACAAATTCACACAATCACACAATCACACACTCACACAATCACACAATCACACAATCACACAATCACACAATCACACAATCACACAATCACACAATCCCACAATCACACAATCACACAATCACACAGTCACACAATCACACAATCACACAATCACACAATCACACAATCACATTCGCACAATCACACAATCACACAATCACACAGTCACACAATCACACAACCACACAATAACACAATCACACAATCACACAATCACACACTCACACAATCACACAGACACAATCACACAATCACAATCACACAATCACAATCACACAATCACAATCACACAATCACAATCACACAATCACAATCACACAATCACAATCACACAATCACAATCACACAATCACAATCACACAATCACAATCACACAATCACAATCACACAATCACAATCACACAATCACAATCACACAATCACACAATCACACGATCACACAATCACGGTCACTCAATCACGGTCACTCAATCACGGTCACACAATCACGGTCACAAAATCGCGGTCACACAATCACGGTCACACAATCACACAATCACACAATCACAAAATCACACAATCACACAATCACACGATCACACAATCACACAATCACACAATCACACAATCACACAATCACACAATCACAATTACACAATCACACAATCACACAATCACACAATCACACAATCACACAATCACACACTCACACAATCACACAATCACACAATCACACAATCACACAATCACTCAATCACACAATCACACAATCTCACAATCACACAATCACACAATCACACAGTCATACAATCACACCATCACAATCACGCAATCACACAATCACACAATCACACAATCACACAATCACACAATCACACAGTCACACAATCACACAATCACACAATCACACAATCACACAATCACACAATCACACAATCACACAATCACACAATCCCACAATCACACAATCACACAATCACACAGTCACACAATCACACAATCACACAATCACACAATCACACAATCACAATCGCACAATCACACAATCACACAATCACACAGTCACACAATCACACAACCACACAATAACTCAATCACACAATCACACAATCACACAGTCACACAATCACACAATCACACAATCCCACAATCACACAATCACACAATCACACAGTCACACAATCACACAATCACACAATCACACAATCACACAATCACAATCGCACAATCACACAATCACACAATCACACAGTCACACAATCACACAACCACACAATAACAAATTCACACAATCACACAATCACACACTCACACAATCACACAATCACACAATCACACAATCACACAATCACACAATCACACAATCACACAATCCCACAATCACACAATCACACAATCACACAGTCACACAATCACACAATCACACAATCACACAATCACACAATCACATTCGCACAATCACACAATCACACAATCACACAGTCACACAATCACACAACCACACAATAACACAATCACACAATCACACAATCACACACTCACACAATCACACAGACACAATCACACAATCACAATCACACAATCACAATCACACAATCACAATCACACAATCACAATCACACAATCACAATCACACAATCACAATCACACAATCACAATCACACAATCACAATCACACAATCACAATCACACAATCACACAATCACACGATCACACAATCACGGTCACTCAATCACGGTCACTCAATCACGGTCACACAATCACGGTCACAAAATCGCGGTCACACAATCACGGTCACACAATCACACAATCACACAATCACAAAATCACACAATCACACAATCACACAGTCACACACTCACTCAATCACACAATAACACACTCACACAATCACACAGTCACAATCGCAGAGTCGCAACCACACAATCACGGTCACACAATAACGGTAACACAATCACACATTCACACAATCACACAATCACACAATCACACAATCACAAAATTACGATCACACAATCACGGTCACACAATCACGATCACACAATCACGATCACACAATCATGATCACACAATTACGGTCACACAATCACGGTCACACAATCACAGTCACACAATCACACAATCACAATCACGCGATCACACAATCACGATCACACAATCACGATCGCACAACCAAACAATCACACAATCACACAATCACACAATCACACAATCACACAATCACACAATCACACAGCACACAATCACACAATCACACAATCATACAATCACACAATCACACAATCACACAATCACACAATCACACAAGCACACAATCACTCAATCACACAATCACACAATCACACAATCACACAATCACACTATCACACAATCACACAATCACACAATCACACAATCACACAATCACACAATCACACAATCACACAATCACACAATCACACAATCACTCAATCACAAAATCAGACAATCACACAAGCACACAATCACTCAATCACACAATCACACAATCACACAATCACACAATCACACAATCACAATTACACAATCACACAATCACACAATCACACAATCACACAATCACACAATCACACAATCACACAATCACTCAATCACACAATCACACAATCTCACAATCACACAATCACACAATCACACAGTCATACAATCACACCATCACAATCACGCAATCACACAATCACACAACCACACAATCACACGAGCACACATAACTCAATCACACAATCACAAAATCACACAATCACACAATCACACAATCTCACAATCACACAATCACACAATCACACAATCACGGTCACACAATCACACATTCACACAATCACGCAATCACACAATCACACAATCACACAATCACTCAATCACAATCACACAATCACAATCACGCAATCACAATCACACAATCACAATCACACAATCACAATCACACAATCACAATCACACAATCACAATCACACAGTCACACAATCACAATCGCACAATCACAATTACACAATCACACAATCACACAATCACACAATCACACAATCACACAATCACACAATCACACAATCACACAATCACACAATCACACAATCACACAATCACAATCGCACAATCACACAATCACACAATCACTCAGTCACACAATCACACAACCACACAATCACACAATCACACAATCACACAATCACACACTCACACAATCACACAGACACAATCACACAATCACAATCACACAATCACAATCACACAATCACAATCACACAATCACAATCACACAATCACAATCACACAATCACAATCACACAATCACAATCACACAATCACAATCACACAATCACAATCACACAATCACAATCACACAATCACAATCACACAATCACAATCACACAATCACAATCACACAATCACAATCACACAATCACAATCACACAATCACAATCACACAATCACAATCACACAATCACAATCACACAATCACAATCACACAATCACAATCACACAATCACACAATCACACGATCGCACAATCACGGTCACTCAATCACGGTCACTCAATCACGGTCACACAATCACGGTCACAAAATCGCGGTCACACAATCACGGTCACACAGTCACACAATCACACAATCACAATCACGCAATCACACAATCACGATCACACAATCACGATCGCACAACCACACAATCACACAATCACACAATCACACAATCACACAATCACACAATCACACAATCACACAATCACACAATCACACAATCACACAATCACACAATCACACAATCACACAATCACACAATCACACAATCACACAATCACACAATCACACTATCACACAATCACACAATCACACAATCACACAATCACACAGTACACACAATCACAATCACACAATCACAATTACACAATCACACAATCACGCAATCACTCAATCACACAATCACACAATCACACAATCACACAGTCACACAATCACACAATCACACAATCACACAATCACACAATCACACAATCACACTATCACACAATCACACAATCACACAATCACACAATCACACAATCACACAATCACCTAATCACACAATCACACAATCTCACAACCACACAATCACACAAGCACACATAACTCAATCACACAATCACAAAATCACACAATCACACAATCTCACAATCACACAATCACACAATCACACAATCACGGTCACACAATCACACATTCACACAATCACGCAATCACACAATCACACAATCACACAATCACTCAATCACAATCACACAATCACAATCACGCAATCACAATCACACAATCACAATCACACAATCACAATCACACAATCACAATCACACAATCACAATCACACAATCACACGATCACACAATCACGGTCACACAATCACACAATCACACAATCACAAAATCCCACAATCACACAATCACACAGTCACACAATCACTCAATCACACAATAACACACTCACACAATCACACAGTCACAATCACACAGTCGCAACCACACAATCACGGTCACTCAATAACGGTAACACAATCACACAATCACACAATCACAAAATCACGATCACACAATCACGGTCACACAATCACGATCACACAATCACGATCACACAATCATGATCACACAATTACGGTCACACAATCACGGTCACACAATCACAGTCACACAATCACACAATCACAATCACGCAATCACACAATCACGATCACACAATCACGATCGCACAACCACACAATCACGCAATCACACAATCACACAATCACACAATCACACAATCACACAATCACACAATCACACAATCACACAATCACACAATCACACAATCACACAATCACACAATCACACAATCACACAATCACACAATCACACAATCACACAATCACACAATCACACAATCACACAATCACACAATCATCAATCACACAATCACACATTCACACAATCACACAATCACACAATCACACAATCACTCAATCACAAAATCACACAATCACACAAGCACACAATCACTCAATCACACAATCACACAATCACACAATCACACAATCACTCAATCACACAATCACACAATCACACAATCACTCAATCACACAATCACACAATCACACAATCTCACAATCACACAATCACACAATCACACACTCACACAATCACACAGACACTATCACACAATCACAATCACACAATCACAATCACACAATCACACAATCACACAATCACACAATCACACAGTCACACAGTCACACAATCACACAATCACACAATCACACAATCACACAATCACACAATCACACAATCACAATCGCACAGTCGCAACCACACAATCACGGTCACACAATAACGGTAACACAATCACACAATCACACAATCACAAAATCACGATCACACAATCACGGTCACACAATCACGATCACACAATCACAATCACACAATCACAATCACACAATCACAATCACACAATCACAATCACACAATCACAATCACACAATCACAATCACACAATCACAATCACACAATCACAATCACACAATCACAATCACACAATCACAATCACACAATCACAATCACACAATCACAATCACACAATCACAATCACACAATCACAATCACACAATCACAATCACACAATCACAATCACACAATCACAATCACACAATCACAATCACACAATCACAATCACACAATCACAATCACACAATCACAATCACACAATCACAATCACACAATCACAATCACACAATCACAATCACACAATCACAATCACACAATCACAATCACACAATCACAATCACACAATCACAATCACACAATCACAATCACACAATCACAATCACACAATCACAATCACACAATCACAATCACACAATCACAATCACACAATCACAATCACACAATCACAATCACACAATCACAATCACACAATCACAATCACACAATCACAATCACACAATCACAATCACACAATCACAATCACACAATCACAATCACACAATCACAATCACACAATCACAATCACACAATCACAATCACACAATCACAATCACACAATCACAATCACACAATCACAATCACACAATCACAATCACACAATCACAATCACACAATCACAATCACACAATCACAATCACACAATCACAATCACACAATCACAATCACACAATCACAATCACACAATCACAATCACACAATCACGGTCACACAATCACAGTCACACAATCACACAATCACAATCACGCAATCACACAATCACCATCACACAATCACGATCGCACAACCACACAATCACACAATCACACATTCACACAATCACACAATCTCACAATCACACAATCACACAATCACACAATCACACAATCACACAATCACACAATCACACAATCACACACTCACACAATCACACAGACACTATCACACAATCACAATCACACAATCACAATCACACAATCACACAATCACACAATCACACAATCACACAGTCACACAATCACACAATCACAATCACACAATCACAATCACACAATCACACAATCACACGATCACACAATCACGGTCACTCAATCACGGTCACTCAATCACGGTCACACAATCACGGTCACAAAATCGCGGTCACACAATCACGGTCACACAATCACACAATCACACAATCACAAAATCACACAATCACACAATCACACAATCACACAGTCACACAATCACTCAATCACACAATAACACACTCACACAATCACACAGTCACAATCACACAGTCGCAACCACACAATCACGGTCACACAATAACGGTAACACAATCACACATTCACACAATCACACAATCACACAATCACAAAATCACGATCACACAATCACGGTCACACAATCACGATCACACAATCACGATCACACAATCATGATCACACAATTACGGTCACACAATCACGGTCACACAATCACAGTCACACAATCACACAATCACAATCACGCAATCACACAATCACGATCTCACAATCACGATCGCACAACTACACAATCACGCAATCACACAATCACACAATCACACAATCACACAATCACACAATCACACAATCACACAATCACACAATCACACAATCACACAATCACACAATCACACAATCACACAGTCACACAATCACACAGTCACACAATCACACAATCACACAATCACACAATCACACAATCGCACAATCACACAATCACACAATCACACAATCACACAATCACACAATCACACAATCACACAGTCACACAATCACACAATCACACAATCACACAATCACAATCACACAATCACAATCGCACAATCACACAGTCACACAATCACACAACCACACAATCACACAATCACACAATCACACAATCACACATTCACACAATCACACAGACACAATCACACAATCACAATCACACAATCACAATCACACAATCACAATCACACAATCACAATCACACAATCACAATCACACAATCACAATCACACAATCACAATCACACAATCACAATCACACAATCACAATCACACAATCACAATCACACAATCACAATCACACAATCACAATCACACAATCACAATCACACAATCACAATCACACAATCACAATCACACAATCACAATCACACAATCACAATCACACAATCACAATCACACAATCACAATCACACAATCACAATCACACAATCACAATCACACAATCACAATCACACAATCACAATCACACAATCACAATCACACAATCACAATCACACAATCACAATCACACAATCACAATCACACAATCACAATCACACAATCACAATCACACAATCACAATCACACAATCACAATCACACAATCACAATCACACAATCACAATCACACAATCACAATCACACAATCACACAATCACACGATCGCACAATCACGGTCACTCAATCACGGTCACTCAATCACGGTCACACAATCACGGTCACAAAATCGCGGTCACACAATCACGGTCACACAGTCACACAATCACACAATCACAATCACGCAATCACACAATCACGATCACACAATCACGATCGCACAACCACACAATCACACAATCACACAATCACACAATCACACAATCACACAATCACACAATCACACAATCACACAATCACACAATCACACAATCACACAATCACACAATCACACAATCACACAATCACACAATCACACTATCACACAATCACACAATCACACAATCACACAATCACACAGTACACACAATCACAATCACACAATCACAATTACACAATCACTCAATCACGCAATCACTCAATCACACAATCACACAATCACACAATCACACAGTCACACAATCACACAATCACACAATCACACAATCACACAATCACACAATCACACTATCACACAATCACACAATCACACAATCACACAATCACACAATCACACAATCACCTAATCACACAATCACACAATCTCACAACCACACAATCACACAAGCACACATAACTCAATCACACAATCACAAAATCACACAATCACACAATCTCACAATCACACAATCACACAATCACACAATCACGGTCACACAATCACACATTCACACAATCACGCAATCACACAATCACACAATCACACAATCACTCAATCACAATCACACAATCACAATCACGCAATCACAATCACACAATCACAATCACACAATCACAATCACACAATCACAATCACACAATCACACGATCACACAATCACGGTCACACAATCACACAATCACACAATCACAAAATCCCACAATCACACAATCACACAGTCACACAATCACTCAATCACACAATAACACACTCACACAATCACACAGTCACAATCACACAGTCGCAACCACACAATCACGGTCACACAATAACGGTAACACAATCACACAATCACACAATCACAAAATCACGATCACACAATCACGGTCACACAATCACGATCACACAATCACGATCACACAATCATGATCACACAATTACGGTCACACAATCACGGTCACACAATCACAGTCACACAATCACACAATCACAATCACGCAATCACACAATCACGATCACACAATCACGATCGCACAACCACACAATCACGCAATCACACAATCACACAATCACACAATCACACAATCACACAATCACACAATCACACAATCACACAATCACACAATCACACAATCACACAATCACACAATCACACAATCACACAATCACACAATCACACAATCACACAATCACACAATCATCAATCACACAATCACACATTCACACAATCACACAATCACACAATCACACAATCACTCAATCACAAAATCACACAATCACACAAGCACACAATCACTCAATCACACAATCACACAATCACACAATCACACAATCACTCAATCACACAATCACACAATCACACAATCACTCAATCACACAATCACACAATCACACAATCTCACAATCACACAATCACACAATCACACACTCACACAATCACACAGACACTATCACACAATCACAATCACACAATCACAATCACACAATCACACAATCACACAATCACACAATCACACAGTCACACAGTCACACAATCACACAATCACACAATCACACAATCACACAATCACACAATCACACAATCACAATCGCACAGTCGCAACCACACAATCACGGTCACACAATAACGGTAACACAATCACACAATCACACAATCACAAAATCACGATCACACAATCACGGTCACACAATCACGATCACACAATCACAATCACACAATCACAATCACACAATCACAATCACACAATCACAATCACACAATCACAATCACACAATCACAATCACACAATCACAATCACACAATCACAATCACACAATCACAATCACACAATCACAATCACACAATCACAATCACACAATCACAATCACACAATCACAATCACACAATCACAATCACACAATCACAATCACACAATCACAATCACACAATCACAATCACACAATCACAATCACACAATCACAATCACACAATCACAATCACACAATCACAATCACACAATCACAATCACACAATCACAATCACACAATCACAATCACACAATCACAATCACACAATCACAATCACACAATCACAATCACACAATCACAATCACACAATCACAATCACACAATCACAATCACACAATCACAATCACACAATCACAATCACACAATCACAATCACACAATCACAATCACACAATCACAATCACACAATCACAATCACACAATCACAATCACACAATCACAATCACACAATCACAATCACACAATCACAATCACACAATCACAATCACACAATCACAATCACACAATCACAATCACACAATCACAATCACACAATCACAATCACACAATCACAATCACACAATCACAATCACACAATCACAATCACACAATCACAATCACACAATCACAATCACACAATCACAATCACACAATCACAATCACACAATCACAATCACACAATCACAATCACACAATCACGGTCACACAATCACAGTCACACAATCACACAATCACAATCACGCAATCACACAATCACCATCACACAATCACGATCGCACAACCACACAATCACACAATCACACATTCACACAATCACACAATCTCACAATCACACAATCACACAATCACACAATCACACAATCACACAATCACACAATCACACAATCACACACTCACACAATCACACAGACACTATCACACAATCACAATCACACAATCACAATCACACAATCACACAATCACACAATCACACAATCACACAGTCACACAATCACACAATCACAATCACACAATCACAATCACACAATCACACAATCACACGATCACACAATCACGGTCACTCAATCACGGTCACTCAATCACGGTCACACAATCACGGTCACAAAATCGCGGTCACACAATCACGGTCACACAATCACACAATCACACAATCACAAAATCACACAATCACACAATCACACAATCACACAGTCACACAATCACTCAATCACACAATAACACACTCACACAATCACACAGTCACAATCACACAGTCGCAACCACACAATCACGGTCACACAATAACGGTAACACAATCACACATTCACACAATCACACAATCACACAATCACAAAATCACGATCACACAATCACGGTCACACAATCACGATCACACAATCACGATCACACAATCATGATCACACAATTACGGTCACACAATCACGGTCACACAATCACAGTCACACAATCACACAATCACAATCACGCAATCACACAATCACGATCTCACAATCACGATCGCACAACTACACAATCACGCAATCACACAATCACACAATCACACAATCACACAATCACACAATCACACAATCACACAATCACACAATCACACAATCACACAATCACACAATCACACAGTCACACAATCACACAGTCACACAATCACACAATCACACAATCACACAATCACACAATCGCACAATCACACAATCACACAATCACACAATCACACAATCACACAATCACACAATCACACAGTCACACAATCACACAATCACACAATCACACAATCACAATCACACAATCACAATCGCACAATCACACAGTCACACAATCACACAACCACACAATCACACAATCACACAATCACACAATCACACATTCACACAATCACACAGACACAATCACACAATCACAATCACACAATCACAATCACACAATCACAATCACACAATCACAATCACACAATCACAATCACACAATCACAATCACACAATCACAATCACACAATCACAATCACACAATCACAATCACACAATCACAATCACACAATCACAATCACACAATCACAATCACACAATCACAATCACACAATCACAATCACACAATCACAATCACACAATCACAATCACACAATCACAATCACACAATCACAATCACACAATCACAATCACACAATCACAATCACACAATCACAATCACACAATCACAATCACACAATCACAATCACACAATCACAATCACACAATCACAATCACACAATCACAATCACACAATCACAATCACACAATCACAATCACACAATCACAATCACACAATCACAATCACACAATCACAATCACACAATCACAATCACACAATCACAATCACACAATCACAATCACACAATCACAATCACACAATCACAATCACACAATCACAATCACACAATCACAATCACACAATCACAATCACACAATCACAATCACACAATCACAATCACACAATCACAATCACACAATCACAATCACACAATCACAATCACACAATCACAATCACACAATCACAATCACACAATCACAATCACACAATCACAATCACACAATCACAATCACACAATCACAATCACACAATCACAATCACACAATCACAATCACACAATCACAATCACACAATCACAATCACACAATCACAATCACACAATCACAATCACACAATCACAATCACACAATCACAATCACACAATCACAATCACACAATCACAATCACACAATCACAATCACACAATCACAATCACACAATCACAATCACACAATCACAATCACACAATCACAATCACACAATCACAATCACACAATCACAATCACACAATCACAATCACACAATCACAATCACACAATCACAATCACACAATCACAATCACACAATCACAATCACACAATCACAATCACACAATCACAATCACACAATCACAATCACACAATCACAATCACACAATCACAATCACACAATCACAATCACACAATCACAATCACACAATCACAATCACACAATCACAATCACACAATCACAATCACACAATCACAATCACACAATCACAATCACACAATCACAATCACACAATCACAATCACACAATCACAATCACACAATCACAATCACACAATCACAATCACACAATCACAATCACACAATCACAATCACACAATCACACAATCACAATCACACAATCACAATCACACAATCACAATCACACAATCACAATCACACAATCACAATCACACAATCACAATCACACAATCACAATCACACAATCACAATCACACAATCACAATCACACAATCACAATCACACAATCACAATCACACAATCACAATCACACAATCACAATCACACAATCACAATCACACAATCACAATCACACAATCACAATCACACAATCACAATCACACAATCACACAATCACACGATCACACAATCACGGTCACTCAATCACGGTCACTCAATCACGGTCACACAATCACGGTCACAAAATCGCGGTCACACAATCACGGTCACACAATCACACAATCACACAATCACAAAATCACACAATCACACAGTCACACAATCACTCAATCACACAATAACACACTCACACAATCACACAGTCACAATCACACAGTCGCAACCACACAATCACGGTCACACAATAACGGTAACACAATCACACATTCACACAATCACACAATCACACAATCATAAAATCACGATCACACAATCACGGTCACACAATCACGACCACACAATCACGGTCACACAATCATGATCACACAATTACGGTCACACAATCACGGTCACACAATCACAGTCACACAATCACACAATCACAATCACGCAATCACACAATCACGATCACACAATCACGATCGCACAACCACACAATCACGATCGCACAACCACACAATCACGCAATCACACAATCACACAATCACACAATCACACAATCACACAATCACACAATCACACAATCACACAATCACACAATCACACAATCACACAATCACACAATCACACAATCACACAATCACACAATCACACAATCACACAATCACACAATCACACAATCATCAATCACACAATCACGGTCACACAATCACACATTCACACAATCACACAATCACACAATCACACAATCACTCAATCACAAAATCACACAATCACACAAGCACACAGTCACACACTCACTCAATCACACAATAACACACTCACACAATCACACAGTCACAATCGCAGAGTCGCAACCACACAATCACGGTCACACAATAACGGTAACACAATCACACATTCACACAATCACACAATCACAAAATCACGATCACACAATCACGGTCACACAATCACGATCACACAATCACGATCACACAATCACGATCACACAATCATGATCACACAATTACGGTCACACAATCACGGTCACACAATCACAGTCACACAATCACACAATCACAATCGCGCGATCACACAATCACGATCGCACAACCACACAATCACACAATCACACAATCACACAATCACACAATCACACAATCACACAGCACACAATCACACAATCACACAATCACACAATCACACAATCACACAATCACACAATCACACAATCACACAATCACACAAGCACACAATCACTCAATCACACAATCACACAATCACACTATCACACAATCACACAATCACACAATCACACAATCACACAATCACACAATCACACAATCACACAATCACACAATCACACAATCACACAATCACTCAATCACAAAATCAGACAATCACACAAGCACACAATCACTCAATCACACAATCACACAATCACACAATCACACAATCACACAATCACACAATCACAATTACACAATCACACAATCACACAATCACACAATCACACAATCACACAATCACACAATCACACAATCACACAATCACTCAATCACACAATCACACAATCTCACAATCACACAATCACACAATCACACAGTCATACAATCACACCATCACAATCACGCAATCACACAATCACACAACCACACAATCACACAAGCACACATAACTCAATCACACATTCACAAAATCACACAATCACACAATCTCACAATCACACAATCACACAATCACACAATCACGGTCACACAATCACACATTCACACAATCACGCAATCACACAATCACACAATCACACAATCACTCAATCACAATCACACAATCACAATCACGCAATCACAATCACACAATCACAATCACACAATCACAATCACACAATCACAATCACACAATCACAATCACACAATCACAATCACACAATCACACAATCACAATCGCACAATCACAATTACACAATCACACAATCACACAATCACACAATCACACAATCACACAATCACACAATCACACAATCACATAAACACACAATCACAATCGCACAATCACACAATCACACAATCACTCAGTCACACAATCACACAACCACACAATCACACAATCACACAATCACACAATCACACACTCACACAATCACACAATCACACAATCACACAATCACACAATCACACAATCACACAATCACACAATCACACAATCACACAATCACACAATCACACAATCACACAATCACACAATCACACAATCACACAATCACACAATCACACAATCACACAATCATCAATCACACAATCACACATTCACACAATCACACAATCACACAATCACACAATCACTCAATCACAAAATCACACAATCACACAAGCACACAATCACTCAATCACACAATCACACAATCACACAATCACACAATCACTCAATCACACAATCACACAATCACACAATCACACAATCACTCAATCACACAATCACACAATCACACAATCACTCAATCACACAATCACACAATCACACAATCTCACAATCACACAATCACACAATCACACACTCACACAATCACACAGACACTATCACACAATCACAATCACACAATCACAATCACACAATCACACAATCACACAATCACACAATCACACAGTCACACAGTCACACAATCACACAATCACACAATCACACAATCACACAATCACACAATCACACAATCACAATCGCACAGTCGCAACCACACAATCACGGTCACACAATAACGGTAACACAATCACACAATCACACAATCACAAAATCACGATCACACAATCACGGTCACACAATCACGATCACACAATCACAATCACACAATCACAATCACACAATCACAATCACACAATCACAATCACACAATCACAATCACACAATCACAATCACACAATCACAATCACACAATCACAATCACACAATCACAATCACACAATCACAATCACACAATCACAATCACACAATCACAATCACACAATCACAATCACACAATCACAATCACACAATCACAATCACACAATCACAATCACACAATCACAATCACACAATCACAATCACACAATCACAATCACACAATCACAATCACACAATCACAATCACACAATCACAATCACACAATCACAATCACACAATCACAATCACACAATCACAATCACACAATCACAATCACACAATCACAATCACACAATCACAATCACACAATCACAATCACACAATCACAATCACACAATCACAATCACACAATCACAATCACACAATCACAATCACACAATCACAATCACACAATCACAATCACACAATCACAATCACACAATCACAATCACACAATCACAATCACACAATCACAATCACACAATCACAATCACACAATCACAATCACACAATCACAATCACACAATCACAATCACACAATCACAATCACACAATCACAATCACACAATCACAATCACACAATCACAATCACACAATCACAATCACACAATCACAATCACACAATCACAATCACACAATCACAATCACACAATCACAATCACACAATCACAATCACACAATCACAATCACACAATCACAATCACACAATCACAATCACACAATCACAATCACACAATCACAATCACACAATCACAATCACACAATCACAATCACACAATCACAATCACACAATCACAATCACACAATCACAATCACACAATCACAATCACACAATCACAATCACACAATCACAATCACACAATCACAATCACACAATCACGGTCACACAATCACAGTCACACAATCACACAATCACAATCACGCAATCACACAATCACCATCACACAATCACGATCGCACAACCACACAATCACACAATCACACATTCACACAATCACACAATCTCACAATCACACAATCACACAATCACACAATCACACAATCACACAATCACACAATCACACAATCACACACTCACACAATCACACAGACACTATCACACAATCACAATCACACAATCACAATCACACAATCACAATCACACAATCACACAATCACACAATCACACAATCACACAGTCACACAATCACACAATCACAATCACACAATCACAATCACACAATCACACAATCACACGATCACACAATCACGGTCACTAAATCACGGTCACTCAATCACGGTCACACAATCACGGTCACAAAATCGCGGTCACACAATCACGGTCACACAATCACACAATCACACAATCACAAAATCACACAATCACACAATCACACAATCACACAGTCACACAATCACTCAATCACACAATAACACACTCACACAATCACACAGTCACAATCACACAGTCGCAACCACACAATCACGGTCACACAATAACGGTAACACAATCACACATTCACACAATCACACAATCACACAATCACAAAATCACGATCACACGATCACGGTCACACAATCACGATCACACAATCACGATCACACAATCATGATCACACAATTACGGTCACACAATCACGGTCACACAATCACAGTCACACAATCACACAATCACAATCACGCAATCACACAATCACGATCTCACAATCACGATCGCACAACTACACAATCACGCAATCACACAATCACACAATCACACAATCACACAATCACACAATCACACAATCACACAATCACACAATCACACAATCACACAATCACACAATCACACAATCACACAATCACACAGTCACACAATCACACAGTCACACAATCACACAATCACACAATCGCACAATCACACAATCGCACAATCACACAATCACACAATCACACAATCACACAATCACACAATCACACAATCACACAGCCACACAATCACACAATCACACAATCACACAATCACAATCACACAATCACAATCGCACAATCACACAGTCACACAATCACACAACCACACAATCACACAATCACACAATCACACAATCACACATTCACACAATCACACAGACACAATCACACAATCACAATCACACAATCACAATCACACAATCACAATCACACAATCACAATCACACAATCACAATCACACAATCACAATCACACAATCACAATCACACAATCACAATCACACAATCACAATCACACAATCACAATCACACAATCACAATCACACAATCACAATCACACAATCACAATCACACAATCACAATCACACAATCACAATCACACAATCACAATCACACAATCACAATCACACAATCACAATCACACAATCACAATCACACAATCACAATCACACAATCACAATCACACAATCACAATCACACAATCACAATCACACAATCACAATCACACAATCACAATCACACAATCACAATCACACAATCACAATCACACAATCACAATCACACAATCACAATCACACAATCACAATCACACAATCACAATCACACAATCACAATCACACAATCACAATCACACAATCACAATCACACAATCACAATCACACAATCACAATCACACAATCACAATCACACAATCACAATCACACAATCACAATCACACAATCACAATCACACAATCACAATCACACAATCACAATCACACAATCACAATCACACAATCACAATCACACAATCACAATCACACAATCACAATCACACAATCACAATCACACAATCACAATCACACAATCACAATCACACAATCACAATCACACAATCACAATCACACAATCACAATCACACAATCACAATCACACAATCACAATCACACAATCACAATCACACAATCACAATCACACAATCACAATCACACAATCACAATCACACAATCACAATCACACAATCACAATCACACAATCACAATCACACAATCACAATCACACAATCACAATCACACAATCACAATCACACAATCACAATCACACAATCACAATCACACAATCACAATCACACAATCACAATCACACAATCACAATCACACAATCACAATCACACAATCACAATCACACAATCACAATCACACAATCACAATCACACAATCACAATCACACAATCACATTCACACAATCACAATCACACAATCACAATCACACAATCACAATCACACAATCACACAATCACAATCACACAATCACAATCACACAATCACAATCACACAATCACAATCACACAATCACAATCACACAATCACAATCACACAATCACAATCACACAATCACAATCACACAATCACAATCACACAATCACAATCACACAATCACAATCACACAATCACAATCACACAATCACAATCACACAATCACAATCACACAATCACAATCACACAATCACAATCACACAATCACAATCACACAATCACAATCACACAATCACAATCACACAATCACAATCACACAACCACAATCACACAATCACAATCACACAATCACAAGCACACAATCACAATCACACAATCACAATCACACAATCACAATCACACAATCACAATCACACAATCACAATCACACAATCACAATCACACAATCACAATCACACAATCACAATCACACAATCACAATCACACAATCACAATCACACAATCACAATCACACAATCACAATCACACAATCACAATCACACAATCACAATCACACAATCACAATCACACAATCACAATCACACAATCACAATCACACAATCACAATCACACAATCACAATCACACAATCACAATCACACAATCACAATCACACAATCACAATCACACAATCACAATCACACAATCACAATCACACAATCACAATCACACAATCACAATCACACAATCACAATCACACAATCACAATCACACAATCACACAATCACACGATCACACAATCACGGTCACTCAATCACGGTCACTCAATCACGGTCACACAATCACGGTCACAAAATCGCGGTCACACAATCACGGTCACACAATCACACAATCACACAATCACAAAATCACACAATCACACAGTCACACAATCACTCAATCACACAATAACACACTCACACAATCACACAGTCACAATCACACAGTCGCAACCACACAATCACGGTCACACAATAACGGTAACACAATCACACATTCACACAATCACACAATCACACAATCATAAAATCACGATCACACAATCACGGTCACACAATCACGACCACACAATCACGGTCACACAATCATGATCACACAATTACGGTCACACAATCACGGTCACACAATCACGACCACACAATCACGGTCACACAATCATGATCACACAATTACGGTCACACAATCACGGTCACACAATCACAGTCACACAATCACACAATCACAATCACGCAATCACACAATCACGATCACACAATCACGATCGCACAACCACATAATCACGATCGCACAACCACACAATCACGCAATCACACAATCACACAATCACACAATCACACAATCACACAATCACACAATCACACAATCACACAATCACACAATCACACAATCACACAATCACACAATCACACAATCACACAATCACACAATCACACAATCATCAATCACACAATCACGGTCACACAATCACACATTCACACAATCACACAATCACACAATCACACAATCACTCAATCACAAAATCACACAATCACACAAGCACACAATCACTCAATCACACAATCACACAATCACACAATCACACAATCACTCAATCACACAATCACACAATCACACAATCACTCAATCACACAATCACACAATCACACAATCTCACAATCACACAATCACACAATCACACACTCACACAATCACACAGACACTATCACACAATCACAATCACACAATCACAATCACACAATCACACAATCACACAATCACACAATCACACAGTCACACAGTCACACAATCACACAATCACACAATCACACAATCACACAATCACAATCGCACAGTCGCAACCACACAATCACGGTCACACAATAACGGTAACACAATCACACAATCACACAATCACAAAATCACGATCACACAATCACGGTCACACAATCACGATCACACAATCACAATCACACAATCACAATCACACAATCACAATCACACAATCACAATCACACAATCACAATCACACAATCACAATCACACAATCACAATCACACAATCACAATCACACAATCACAATCACACAATCACAATCACACAATCACAATCACACAATCACAATCACACAATCACAATCACACAATCACAATCACACAATCACAATCACACAATCACAATCACACAATCACAATCACACAATCACAATCACACAATCACAATCACACAATCACAATCACACAATCACAATCACACAATCACAATCACACAATCACAATCACACAATCACAATCACACAATCACAATCACACAATCACAATCACACAATCACAATCACACAATCACAATCACACAATCACAATCACACAATCACAATCACACAATCACAATCACACAATCACACAATCACACGATCACACAATCACGGTCACTCAATCACGGTCACTCAATCACGGTCACACAATCACGGTCACAAAATCGCGGTCACACAATCACGGTCACACAATCACACAATCACACAATCACAAAATCACACAATCACACAATCACACAGTCACACACTCACTCAATCACACAATAACACACTCACACAATCACACAGTCACAATCGCAGAGTCGCAACCACACAATCACGGTCACACAATAACGGTAACACAATCACACATTCACAGAATCACACAATCACAAAATCACGATCACACAATCACGGTCACACAATCACGATCACACAATCACGATCACACAATCACGATCACACAATCATGATCACACAATTACGGTCACACAATCACGGTCACACAATCACAGTCACACAATCACACAATCACAATCACGCGATCACACAATCACGATCACACAATCACGATCGCACAACCACACAATCACACAATCACACAATCACACAATCACACAATCACACAATCACACAGCACACAATCACACAATCACACAATCACACAATCACACAATCACACAATCACACAATCACACAATCACACAATCACACAAGCACACAATCACTCAATCACACAATCACACAATCACACAATCACACAATCACACTATCACACAATCACACAATCACACAATCACACAATCACACAATCACACAATCACACAATCACACAATCACACAATCACACAATCACACAATCACTCAATCACAAAATCAGACAATCACACAAGCACACAATCACTCAATCACACAATCACACAATCACACAATCACACAATCACACAATCACACAATCACAATTACACAATCACACAATCACACAATCACACAATCACACAATCACACAATCACACAATCACACAATCACACAATCACTCAATCACACAATCACACAATCTCACAATCACACAATCACACAATCACACAGTCATACAATCACACCATCACAATCACGCAATCACACAATCACACAACCACACAATCACACAAGCACACATAACTCAATCACACAATCACAAAATCACACAATCACACAATCTCACAATCACACAATCACACAATCACACAATCACGGTCACACAATCACACATTCACACAATCACGCAATCACACAATCACACAATCACACAATCACTCAATCACAATCACACAATCACAATCACGCAATCACAATCACACAATCACAATCACACAATCACAATCACACAATCACAATCACACAATCACAATCACACAATCACAATCACACAATCACACAATCACAATCGCACAATCACAATTACACAATCACACAATCACACAATCACACAATCACACAATCACACAATCACACAATCACACAATCACATAAACACACAATCACAATCGCACAATCACACAATCACACAATCACTCAGTCACACAATCACACAACCACACAATCACACAATCACACAATCACACAATCACACACTCACACAATCACACAATCACACAATCACACAATCACACAATCACACAATCACACAATCACACAATCACACAATCACACAATCACACAATCACACAATCACAATCGCACAGTCGCAACCACACAATCACGGTCACACAATAACGGTAACACAATCACACAATCACACAATCACAAAATCACGATCACACAATCACGGTCACACAATCACGATCACACAATCACAATCACACAATCACAATCACACAATCACAATCACACAATCACAATCACACAATCACAATCACACAATCACAATCACACAATCACAATCACACAATCACAATCACACAATCACAATCACACAATCACAATCACACAATCACAATCACACAATCACAATCACACAATCACAATCACACAATCACAATCACACAATCACAATCACACAATCACAATCACACAATCACAATCACACAATCACAATCACACAATCACAATCACACAATCACAATCACACAATCACAATCACACAATCACAATCACACAATCACAATCACACAATCACAATCACACAATCACAATCACACAATCACAATCACACAATCACAATCACACAATCACAATCACACAATCACAATCACACAATCACAATCACACAATCACAATCACACAATCACAATCACACAATCACAATCACACAATCACAATCACACAATCACAATCACACAATCACAATCACACAATCACAATCACACAATCACAATCACACAATCACAATCACACAATCACAATCACACAATCACAATCACACAATCACAATCACACAATCACAATCACACAATCACAATCACACAATCACAATCACACAATCACAATCACACAATCACAATCACACAATCACAATCACACAATCACAATCACACAATCACAATCACACAATCACAATCACACAATCACAATCACACAATCACAATCACACAATCACAATCACACAATCACAATCACACAATCACAATCACACAATCACAATCACACAATCACAATCACACAATCACAATCACACAATCACAATCACACAATCACAATCACACAATCACAATCACACAATCACAATCACACAATCACAATCACACAATCACAATCACACAATCACAATCACACAATCACACAATCACAATCACACAATCACAATCACACAATCACAATCACACAATCACAATCACACAATCACAATCACACAATCACAATCACACAATCACAATCACACAATCACAATCACACAATCACAATCACACAATCACACAATCACACGATCACACAATCACGGTCACTCAATCACGGTCACTCAATCACGGTCACACAATCACTGTCACAAAATCGCGGTCACACAATCACGGTCACACAATCACACAATCACACAATCACAAAATCACACAATCACACAATCACACAATCACACAGTCACACACTCACTCAATCACACAATAACACACTCACACAATCACACAGTCACAATCGCAGAGTCGCAACCACACAATCACGGTCACACAATAACGGTAACACAATCACACATTCACACAATCACACAATCACAAAATCACGATCACACAATCACGGTCACACAATCACGATCACACAATCACGATCACACAATCACGATCACACAATCATGATCACACAATTACGGTCACACAATCACGGTCACACAATCACAGTCACACAATCACACAATCACAATCACGCGATCACACAATCACGATCACACAATCACGATCGCACAACCACACAATCACACAATCACACAATCACACAATCACACAATCACACAATCACACAGCACACAATCACACAATCACACAATCACACAATCACACAATCACACAATCACACAATCACACAATCACACAATCACACAAGCACACAATCACTCAATCACACAATCACACAATCACACAATCACACAATCACACTATCACACAATCACACAATCACACAATCACACAATCACACAATCACACAATCACACAATCACACAATCACACAATCACACAATCACACAATCACTCAATCACAAAATCAGACAATCACACAAGCACACAATCACTCAATCACACAATCACACAATCACACAATCACACAATCACACAATCACACAATCACAATTACACAATCACACAATCACACAATCACACAATCACACAATCACACAATCACACAATCACACAATCACACAATCACTCAATCACACAATCACACAATCTCACAATCACACAATCACACAATCACACAGTCATACAATCACACCATCACAATCACGCAATCACACAATCACACAACCACACAATCACACAAGCACACATAACTCAATCACACAATCACAAAATCACACAATCACACAATCTCACAATCACACAATCACACAATCACACAATCACGGTCACACAATCACACATTCACACAATCACGCAATCACACAATCACACAATCACACAATCACTCAATCACAATCACACAATCACAATCACGCAATCACAATCACACAATCACAATCACACAATCACAATCACACAATCACAATCACACAATCACAATCACACAATCACACAATCACAATCGCACAATCACAATTACACAATCACACAATCACACAATCACACAATCACACAATCACACAATCACACAATCACACAATCACATAAACACACAATCACAATCGCACAATCACACAATCACACAATCACTCAGTCACACAATCACACAACCACACAATCACACAATCACACAATCACACAATCACACACTCACACAATCACACAATCACACAATCACACAATCACACAATCACACAATCACACAATCACACAATCACACAATCACACAATCACACAATCACACAATCACACAATCACACAATCACACAATCATCAATCACACAATCACACATTCACACAATCACACAATCACACAATCACACAATCACTCAATCACAAAATCACACAATCACACAAGCACACAATCACTCAATCACACAATCACACAATCACACAATCACACAATCACTCAATCACACAATCACACAATCACACAATCACTCAATCACACAATCACACAATCACACAATCTCACAATCACACAATCACACAATCACACACTCACACAATCACACAGACACTATCACACAATCACAATCACACAATCACAATCACACAATCACACAATCACACAATCACACAATCACACAGTCACACAGTCACACAATCACACAATCACACAATCACACAATCACACAATCACACAATCACACAATCACAATCGCACAGTCGCAACCACACAATCACGGTCACACAATAACGGTAACACAATGACACAATCACACAATCACAAAATCACGATCACACAATCACGGTCACACAATCACGATCACACAATCACAATCACACAATCACAATCACACAATCACAATCACACAATCACAATCACACAATCACAATCACACAATCACAATCACACAATCACAATCACACAATCACAATCACACAATCACAATCACACAATCACAATCACACAATCACAATCACACAATCACAATCACACAATCACAATCACACAATCACAATCACACAATCACAATCACACAATCACAATCACACAATCACAATCACACAATCACAATCACACAATCACAATCACACAATCACAATCACACAATCACAATCACACAATCACAATCACACAATCACAATCACACAATCACAATCACACAATCACAATCACACAATCACAATCACACAATCACATTCACACAATCACAATCACACAATCACAATCACACAATCACAATCACACAATCACAATCACACAATCACAATCACACAATCACAATCACACAATCACAATCACACAATCACAATCACACAATCACAATCACACAATCACAATCACACAATCACAATCACACAATCACAATCACACAATCACAATCACACAATCACAATCACACAATCACAATCACACAATCACAATCACACAATCACAATCACACAATCACAATCACACAATCACAATCACACAATCACAATCACACAATCACAATCACACAATCACAATCACACAATCACAATCACACAATCACGGTCACACAATCACAGTCACACAATCACACAATCACAATCACGCAATCACACAATCACCATCACACAATCACGATCGCACAACCACACAATCACACAATCACACATTCACACAATCACACAATCTCACAATCACACAATCACACAATCACACAATCACACAATCACACAATCACACAATCACACAATCACACACTCACACAATCACACAGACACTATCACACAATCACAATCACACAATCACAATCACACAATCACACAATCACACAATCACACAATCACACAGTCACACAATCACACAATCACAATCACACAATCACAATCACACAATCACACAATCACACGATCACACAATCACGGTCACTCAATCACGGTCACTCAATCACGGTCACACAATCACGGTCACAAAATCGCGGTCACACAATCACGGTCACACAATCACACAATCACACAATCACAAAATCACACAATCACACAATCACACAATCACACAGTCACACAATCACTCAATCACACAATAACACACTCACACAATCACACAGTCACAATCACACAGTCGCAACCACACAATCACGGTCACACAATAACGGTAACACAATCACACATTCACCCAATCACACAATCACACAATCACAAAATCACGATCACACAATCACGGTCACACAATCACGATCACACAATCACGATCACACAATCATGATCACACAATTACGGTCACACAATCACGGTCACACAATCACAGTCACACAATCACACAATCACAATCACGCAATCACACAATCACGATCTCACAATCACGATCGCACAACTACACAATCACGCAATCACACAATCACACAATCACACAATCACACAATCACACAATCACACAATCACACAATCACACAATCACACAATCACACAGTCACACAATCACACAGTCACACAATCACACAATCACACAATCACACAATCACACAATCGCACAATCACACAATCACACAATCACACAATCACACAATCACACAATCACACAATCACACAGTCACACAATCACACAATCACACAATCACACAATCACAATCACACAATCACAATCGCACAATCACACAGTCACACAATCACACAACCACACAATCACACAATCACACAATCACACAATCACACATTCACACAATCA
The DNA here is from genome assembly GCF_050947335.1 of Megachile rotundata. Lineage (NCBI taxonomy): Eukaryota > Metazoa > Arthropoda > Insecta > Hymenoptera > Megachilidae > Megachile > Megachile rotundata. The sequence goes on along the minus strand of NW_027473352.1, from coordinate 427,164 downwards.
CACAGACACAATCACACAATCACAATCACACAATCACAATCACACAATCACAATCACACAATCACAATCACACAATCACAATCACACAATCACAATCACACAATCACAATCACACAATCACAATCACACAATCACAATCACACAATCACAATCACACAATCACAATCACACAATCACAATCACACAATCACAATCACACAATCACAATCACACAATCACAATCACACAATCACAATCACACAATCACAATCACACAATCACAATCACACAATCACAATCACACAATCACAATCACACAATCACAATCACACAATCACAATCACACAATCACAATCACACAATCACAATCACACAATCACAATCACACAATCACAATCACACAATCACAATCACACAATCACAATCACACAATCACAATCACACAATCACAATCACACAATCACAATCACACAATCACAATCACACAATCACAATCACACAATCACAATCACACAATCACAATCACACAATCACAATCACACAATCACAATCACACAATCACAATCACACAATCACAATCACACAATCACAATCACACAATCACAATCACACAATCACAATCACACAATCACAATCACACAATCACAATCACACAATCACAATCACACAATCACAATCACACAATCACAATCACACAATCACAATCACACAATCACAATCACACAATCACAATCACACAATCACAATCACACAATCACAATCACACAATCACAATCACACAATCACAATCACACAATCACAATCACACAATCACAATCACACAATCACAATCACACAATCACAATCACACAATCACAATCACACAATCACAATCACACAATCACAATCACACAATCACAATCACACAATCACAATCACACAATCACAATCACACAATCACAATCACACAATCACAATCACACAATCACAATCACACAATCACAATCACACAATCACAATCACACAATCACAATCACACAATCACAATCACACAATCACAATCACACAATCACAATCACACAATCACAATCACACAATCACAATCACACAATCACAATCACACAATCACAATCACACAATCACAATCACACAATCACAATCACACAATCACAATCACACAATCACAATCACACAATCACAATCACACAATCACAATCACACAATCACAATCACACAATCACAATCACACAATCACAATCACACAATCACAATCACACAATCACAATCACACAATCACAATCACACAATCACAATCACACAATCACAATCACACAATCACAATCACACAATCACAATCACACAATCACAATCACACAATCACAATCACACAATCACAATCACACAATCACAATCACACAATCACAATCACACAATCACAATCACACAATCACAATCACACAATCACAATCACACAATCACAATCACACAATCACAATCACACAATCACAATCACACAATCACAATCACACAATCACAATCACACAATCACAATCACACAATCACAATCACACAATCACAATCACACAATCACAATCACACAATCACAATCACACAATCACAATCACACAATCACAATCACACAATCACAATCACACAATCACAATCACACAATCACAATCACACAATCACAATCACACAATCACAATCACACAATCACAATCACACAATCACACAATCACAATCACACAATCACAATCACACAATCACAATCACACAATCACAATCACACAATCACAATCACACAATCACAATCACACAATCACAATCACACAATCACAATCACACAATCACAATCACACAATCACAATCACACAATCACAATCACACAATCACAATCACGCAATCACAATCACACAATCACAATCACACAATCACAATCACACAATCACAATCACACAATCACAATCACACAATCACAATCACACAATCACAATCACACAATCACAATCACACAATCACAATCACACAATCACAATCACACAATCACAATCACACAATCACAATCACACAATCACAATCACACAATCACAATCACACAATCACAATCACACAATCACAATCACACAATCACAATCACACAATCACAATCACACAATCACAATCACACAATCACACAATCACACGATCACACAATCACGGTCACTCAATCACGGTCACTCAATCACGGTCACACAATCACGGTCACAAAATCGCGGTCACACAATCACGGTCACACAATCACACAATCACACAATCACAAAATCACACAATCACACAATCACACAGTCACACACTCACTCAATCACACAATAACACACTCACACAATCACACAGTCACAATCGCAGAGTCGCAACCACACAATCACGGTCACACAATAACGGTAACACAATCACACATTCACACAATCACACAATCACAAAATCACGATCACACAATCACGGTCACACAATCACGATCACACAATCACGATCACACAATCACGATCACACAATCATGATCACACAATTACGGTCACACAATCACGGTCACACAATCACAGTCACACAATCACACAATCACAATCACGCGATCACACAATCACGATCACACAATCACGATCGCACAACCACACAATCACACAATCACACAATCACACAATCACACAATCACACAATCACACAGCACACAATCACACAATCACACAATCACACAATCACACAATCACACAATCACACAATCACACAATCACACAATCACACAAGCACACAATCACTCAATCACACAATCACACAATCACACAATCACACAATCACACTATCACACAATCACACAATCACACAATCACACAATCACACAATCACACAATCACACAATCACACAATCACACAATCACACAATCACACAATCACTCAATCACAAAATCAGACAATCACACAAGCACACAATCACTCAATCACACAATCACACAATCACACAATCACACAATCACACAATCACACAATCACAATTACACAATCACACAATCACACAATCACACAATCACACAATCACACAATCACACAATCACACAATCACACAATCACTCAATCACACAATCACACAATCTCACAATCACACAATCACACAATCACACAGTCATACAATCACACCATCACAATCACGCAATCACACAATCACACAACCACACAATCACACAAGCACACATAACTCAATCACACAATCACAAAATCACACAATCACACAATCTCACAATCACACAATCACACAATCACACAATCACGGTCACACAATCACACATTCACACAATCACGCAATCACACAATCACACAATCACACAATCACTCAATCACAATCACACAATCACAATCACGCAATCACAATCACACAATCACAATCACACAATCACAATCACACAATCACAATCACACAATCACAATCACACAATCACACAATCACAATCGCACAATCACAATTACACAATCACACAATCACACAATCACACAATCACACAATCACACAATCACACAATCACACAATCACATAAACACACAATCACAATCGCACAATCACACAATCACACAATCACTCAGTCACACAATCACACAACCACACAATCACACAATCACACAATCACACAATCACACACTCACACAATCACACAATCACACAATCACACAATCACACAATCACACAATCACACAATCACACAATCACACAATCACACAATCACACAATCACACAATCACACAATCACACAATCACACAATCATCAATCACACAATCACACATTCACACAATCACACAATCACACAATCACACAATCACTCAATCACAAAATCACACAATCACACAAGCACACAATCACTCAATCACACAATCACACAATCACACAATCACACAATCACTCAATCACACAATCACACAATCACACAATCACTCAATCACACAATCACACAATCACACAATCTCACAATCACACAATCACACAATCACACACTCACACAATCACACAGACACTATCACACAATCACAATCACACAATCACAATCACACAATCACAATCACACAATCACAATCACACAATCACAATCACACAATCACAATCACACAATCACAATCACACAATCACAATCACACAATCACAATCACACAATCACAATCACACAATCACAATCACACAATCACAATCACACAATCACATTCACACAATCACAATCACACAATCACAATCACACAATCACAATCACACAATCACAATCACACAATCACAATCACACAATCACAATCACACAATCACAATCACACAATCACAATCACACAATCACAATCACACAATCACAATCACACAATCACAATCACACAATCACAATCACACAATCACAATCACACAATCACAATCACACAATCACAATCACACAATCACAATCACACAATCACAATCACACAATCACAATCACACAATCACAATCACACAATCACAATCACACAATCACAATCACACAATCACAATCACACAATCACAATCACACAATCACAATCACACAATCACAATCACACAATCACGGTCACACAATCACAGTCACACAATCACACAATCACAATCACGCAATCACACAATCACCATCACACAATCACGATCGCACAACCACACAATCACACAATCACACATTCACACAATCACACAATCTCACAATCACACAATCACACAATCACACAATCACACAATCACACAATCACACAATCACACAATCACACACTCACACAATCACACAGACACTATCACACAATCACAATCACACAATCACAATCACACAATCACACAATCACACAATCACACAATCACACAGTCACACAATCACACAATCACAATCACACAATCACAATCACACAATCACACAATCACACGATCACACAATCACGGTCACTCAATCACGGTCACTCAATCACGGTCACACAATCACGGTCACAAAATCGCGGTCACACAATCACGGTCACACAATCACACAATCACACAATCACAAAATCACACAATCACACAATCACACAATCACACAGTCACACAATCACTCAATCACACAATAACACACTCACACAATCACACAGTCACAATCACACAGTCGCAACCACACAATCACGGTCACACAATAACGGTAACACAATCACACATTCACCCAATCACACAATCACACAATCACAAAATCACGATCACACAATCACGGTCACACAATCACGATCACACAATCACGATCACACAATCATGATCACACAATTACGGTCACACAATCACGGTCACACAATCACAGTCACACAATCACACAATCACAATCACGCAATCACACAATCACGATCTCACAATCACGATCGCACAACTACACAATCACGCAATCACACAATCACACAATCACACAATCACACAATCACACAATCACACAATCACACAATCACACAATCACACAATCACACAGTCACACAATCACACAGTCACACAATCACACAATCACACAATCACACAATCACACAATCGCACAATCACACAATCACACAATCACACAATCACACAATCACACAATCACACAATCACACAGTCACACAATCACACAATCACACAATCACACAATCACAATCACACAATCACAATCGCACAATCACACAGTCACACAATCACACAACCACACAATCACACAATCACACAATCACACAATCACACATTCACACAATCACACAGACACAATCACACAATCACAATCACACAATCACAATCACACAATCACAATCACACAATCACAATCACACAATCACAATCACACAATCACAATCACACAATCACAATCACACAATCACAATCACACAATCACAATCACACAATCACAATCACACAATCACAATCACACAATCACAATCACACAATCACAATCACACAATCACAATCACACAATCACAATCACACAATCACAATCACACAATCACAATCACACAATCACAATCACACAATCACAATCACACAATCACAATCACACAATCACAATCACACAATCACAATCACACAATCACAATCACACAATCACAATCACACAATCACAATCACACAATCACAATCACACAATCACAATCACACAATCACAATCACACAATCACAATCACACAATCACAATCACACAATCACAATCACACAATCACAATCACACAATCACAATCACACAATCACAATCACACAATCACAATCACACAATCACAATCACACAATCACAATCACACAATCACAATCACACAATCACAATCACACAATCACAATCACACAATCACAATCACACAATCACAATCACACAATCACAATCACACAATCACAATCACACAATCACAATCACACAATCACAATCACACAATCACAATCACACAATCACAATCACACAATCACAATCACACAATCACAATCACACAATCACAATCACACAATCACAATCACACAATCACAATCACACAATCACAATCACACAATCACAATCACACAATCACAATCACACAATCACAATCACACAATCACAATCACACAATCACAATCACACAATCACAATCACACAATCACAATCACACAATCACAATCACACAATCACAATCACACAATCACAATCACACAATCACAATCACACAATCACAATCACACAATCACAATCACACAATCACAATCACACAATCACAATCACACAATCACAATCACACAATCACAATCACACAATCACAATCACACAATCACAATCACACAATCACAATCACACAATCACAATCACACAATCACAATCACACAATCACAATCACACAATCACAATCACACAATCACAATCACACAATCACAATCACACAATCACAATCACACAATCACAATCACACAATCACAATCACACAATCACAATCACACAATCACAATCACACAATCACAATCACACAATCACAATCACACAATCACAATCACACAATCACAATCACACAATCACAATCACACAATCACAATCACACAATCACAATCACACAATCACAATCACACAATCACAATCACACAATCACAATCACACAATCACAATCACACAATCACAATCACACAATCACAATCACACAATCACAATCACACAATCACAATCACACAATCACAATCACACAATCACAATCACACAATCACAATCACACAATCACAATCACACAATCACAATCACACAATCACAATCACACAATCACAATCACACAATCACAATCACACAATCACAATCACACAATCACAATCACACAATCACAATCACACAATCACAATCACACAATCACAATCACACAATCACAATCACACAATCACAATCACACAATCACAATCACACAATCACAATCACACAATCACAATCACACAATCACAATCACACAATCACAATCACACAATCACAATCACACAATCACAATCACACAATCACAATCACACAATCACAATCACACAATCACAATCACACAATCACAATCACACAATCACACAATCACAATCACACAATCACAATCACACAATCACAATCACACAATCACAATCACACAATCACAATCACACAATCACAATCACACAATCACAATCACACAATCACAATCACACAATCACAATCACACAATCACAATCACACAATCACAATCACACAATCACAATCACACAATCACAATCACACAATCACAATCACACAATCACAATCACACAATCACAATCACACAATCACAATCACACAATCACAATCACACAATCACAATCACACAATCACAATCACACAATCACAATCACACAATCACAATCACACAATCACAATCACACAATCACAATCACACAATCACAATCACACAATCACAATCACACAATCACAATCACACAATCACAATCACACAATCACAATCACACAATCACAATCACACAATCACAATCACACAATCACAATCACACAATCACACAATCACACGATCACACAATCACGGTCACTCAATCACGGTCACTCAATCACGGTCACACAATCACGGTCACAAAATCGCGGTCACACAATCACGGTCACACAATCACACAATCACACAATCACAAAATCACACAATCACACAATCACACAGTCACACACTCACTCAATCACACAATAACACACTCACACAATCACACAGTCACAATCGCAGAGTCGCAACCACACAATCACGGTCACACAATAACGGTAACACAATCACACATTCACACAATCACACAATCACAAAATCACGATCACACAATCACGGTCACACAATCACGATCACACAATCACGATCACACAATCACGATCACACAATCATGATCACACAATTACGGTCACACAATCACGGTCACACAATCACAGTCACACAATCACACAATCACAATCACGCGATCACACAATCACGATCACACAATCACGATCGCACAACCACACAATCACACAATCACACAATCACACAATCACACAATCACACAATCACACAGCACACAATCACACAATCACACAATCACACAATCACACAATCACACAATCACACAATCACACAATCACACAATCACACAAGCACACAATCACTCAATCACACAATCACACAATCACACAATCACACAATCACACTATCACACAATCACACAATCACACAATCACACAATCACACAATCACACAATCACACAATCACACAATCACACAATCACACAATCACACAATCACTCAATCACAAAATCAGACAATCACACAAGCACACAATCACTCAATCACACAATCACACAATCACACAATCACACAATCACACAATCACACAATCACAATTACACAATCACACAATCACACAATCACACAATCACACAATCACACAATCACACAATCACACAATCACACAATCACTCAATCACACAATCACACAATCTCACAATCACACAATCACACAATCACACAGTCATACAATCACACCATCACAATCACGCAATCACACAATCACACAACCACACAATCACACAAGCACACATAACTCAATCACACAATCACAAAATCACACAATCACACAATCTCACAATCACACAATCACACAATCACACAATCACGGTCACACAATCACACATTCACACAATCACGCAATCACACAATCACACAATCACACAATCACTCAATCACAATCACGCAATCACAATCACACAATCACAATCACACAATCACAATCACACAATCACAATCACACAATCACAATCACACAATCACACAATCACAATCGCACAATCACAATTACACAATCACACAATCACACAATCACACAATCACACAATCACACAATCACACAATCACACAATTACATAAACACACAATCACAATCGCACAATCACACAATCACACAATCACTCAGTCACACAATCACACAACCACACAATCACACAATCACACAATCACACAATCACACACTCACACAATCACACAATCACACAATCACACAATCACACAATCACACAATCACACAATCACACAATCACACAATCACACAATCACACAATCACACAATCACACAATCACACAATCACACAATCATCAATCACACAATCACACATTCACACAATCACACAATCACACAATCACACAATCACTCAATCACAAAATCACACAATCACACAAGCACACAATCACTCAATCACACAATCACACAATCACACAATCACACAATCACTCAATCACACAATCACACAATCACACAATCACTCAATCACACAATCACACAATCACACAATCTCACAATCACACAATCACACAATCACACACTCACACAATCACACAGACACTATCACACAATCACAATCACACAATCACAATCACACAATCACACAATCACACAATCACACAATCACACAGTCACACAGTCACACAATCACACAATCACACAATCACACAATCACACAATCACACAATCACACAATCACAATCGCACAGTCGCAACCACACAATCACGGTCACACAATAACGGTAACACAATGACACAATCACACAATCACAAAATCACGATCACACAATCACGGTCACACAATCACGATCACACAATCACAATCACACAATCACAATCACACAATCACAATCACACAATCACAATCACACAATCACAATCACACAATCACAATCACACAATCACAATCACACAATCACAATCACACAATCACAATCACACAATCACAATCACACAATCACAATCACACAATCACAATCACACAATCACAATCACACAATCACAATCACACAATCACAATCACACAATCACAATCACACAATCACAATCACACAATCACAATCACACAATCACAATCACACAATCACAATCACACAATCACAATCACACAATCACAATCACACAATCACAATCACACAATCACAATCACACAATCACAATCACACAATCACAATCACACAATCACAATCACACAATCACAATCACACAATCACAATCACACAATCACAATCACACAATCACAATCACACAATCACAATCACACAATCACAATCACACAATCACAATCACACAATCACATTCACACAATCACAATCACACAATCACAATCACACAATCACAATCACACAATCACAATCACACAATCACAATCACACAATCACAATCACACAATCACAATCACACAATCACAATCACACAATCACAATCACACAATCACAATCACACAATCACAATCACACAATCACAATCACACAATCACAATCACACAATCACAATCACACAATCACAATCACACAATCACAATCACACAATCACAATCACACAATCACAATCACACAATCACAATCACACAATCACAATCACACAATCACAATCACACAATCACAATCACACAATCACAATCACACAATCACAATCACACAATCACAATCACACAATCACAATCACACAATCACAATCACACAATCACAATCACACAATCACGGTCACACAATCACAGTCACACAATCACACAATCACAATCACGCAATCACACAATCACCATCACACAATCACGATCGCACAACCACACAATCACACAATCACACATTCACACAATCACACAATCTCACAATCACACAATCACACAATCACACAATCACACAATCACACAATCACACAATCACACAATCACACACTCACACAATCACACAGACACTATCACACAATCACAATCACACAATCACAATCACACAATCACACAATCACACAATCACACAATCACACAGTCACACAATCACACAATCACAATCACACAATCACAATCACACAATCACACAATCACACGATCACACAATCACGGTCACTCAATCACGGTCACTCAATCACGGTCACACAATCACGGTCACAAAATCGCGGTCACACAATCACGGTCACACAATCACACAATCAGACAATCACAAAATCACACAATCACACAATCACACAATCACACAGTCACACAATCACTCAATCACACAATAACACACTCACACAATCACACAGTCACAATCACACAGTCGCAACCACACAATCACGGTCACACAATAACGGTAACACAATCACACATTCACCCAATCACACAATCACACAATCACAAAATCACGATCACACAATCACGGTCACACAATCACGATCACACAATCACGATCACACAATCATGATCACACAATTACGGTCACACAATCACGGTCACACAATCACAGTCACACAATCACACAATCACAATTACGCAATCACACAATCACGATCTCACAATCACGATCGCACAACTACACAATCACGCAATCACACAATCACACAATCACACAATCACACAATCACACAATCACACAATCACACAATCACACAATCACACAATCACACAGTCACACAATCACACAGTCACACAATCACACAATCACACAATCACACAATCACACAATCGCACAATCACACAATCACACAATCACACAATCACACAATCACACAATCACACAATCACACAGTCACACAATCACACAGTCACACAATCACACAATCACACAATCACACAATCACAATCACACAATCACAATCGCACAATCACACAGTCACACAATCACACAACCACACAATCACACAATCACACAATCACACAATCACACATTCACACAATCACACAGACACAATCACACAATCACAATCACACAATCACAATCACACAATCACAATCACACAATCACAATCACACAATCACAATCACACAATCACAATCACACAATCACAATCACACAATCACAATCACACAATCACAATCACACAATCACAATCACACAATCACAATCACACAATCACAATCACACAATCACAATCACACAATCACAATCACACAATCACAATCACACAATCACAATCACACAATCACAATCACACAATCACAATCACACAATCACAATCACACAATCACAATCACACAATCACAATCACACAATCACAATCACACAATCACAATCACACAATCACAATCACACAATCACAATCACACAATCACAATCACACAATCACAATCACACAATCACAATCACACAATCACAATCACACAATCACAATCACACAATCACAATCACACAATCACAATCACACAATCACAATCACACAATCACAATCACACAATCACAATCACACAATCACAATCACACAATCACAATCACACAATCACAATCACACAATCACAATCACACAATCACAATCACACAATCACAATCACACAATCACAATCACACAATCACAATCACACAATCACAATCACACAATCACAATCACACAATCACAATCACACAATCACACAATCACAATCACACAATCACAATCACACAATCACAATCACACAATCACAATCACACAATCACAATCACACAATCACAATCACACAATCACAATCACACAATCACAATCACACAATCACAATCACACAATCACAATCACACAATCACAATCACACAATCACAATCACACAATCACAATCACACAATCACAATCACACAATCACAATCACACAATCACAATCACACAATCACAATCACACAATCACAATCACACAATCACAATCACACAATCACAATCACACAATCACAATCACACAATCACAATCACACAATCACAATCACACAATCACAATCACACAATCACAATCACACAATCACAATCACACAATCACAATCACACAATCACAATCACACAATCACAATCACACAATCACAATCACACAATCACAATCACACAATCACAATCACACAATCACAATCACACAATCACAATCACACAATCACAATCACACAATCACAATCACACAATCACAATCACACAATCACAATCACACAATCACAATCACACAATCACAATCACACAATCACAATCACACAATCACAATCACACAATCACAATCACACAATCACAATCACACAATCACAATCACACAATCACAATCACACAATCACAATCACACAATCACAATCACACAATCACAATCACACAATCACAATCACACAATCACAATCACACAATCACAATCACACAATCACAATCACACAATCACAATCACACAATCACAATCACACAATCACAATCACACAATCACAATCACACAATCACAATCACACAATCACAATCACACAATCACAATCACACAATCACAATCACACAATCACAATCACACAATCACAATCACACAATCACAATCACACAATCACAATCACACAATCACAATCACACAATCACAATCACACAATCACAATCACACAATCACAATCACACAATCACAATCACACAATCACAATCACACAATCACAATCACACAATCACAATCACACAATCACAATCACACAATCACAATCACACAATCACAATCACACAATCACAATCACACAATCACAATCACACAATCACAATCACACAATCACAATCACACAATCACAATCACACAATCACAATCACACAATCACAATCACACAATCACAATCACACAATCACAATCACACAATCACAATCACACAATCACAATCACACAATCACAATCACACAATCACAATCACACAATCACAATCACACAATCACAATCACACAATCACAATCACACAATCACAATCACACAATCACAATCACACAATCACAATCACACAATCACAATCACACAATCACAATCACACAATCACAATCACACAATCACAATCACACAATCACAATCACACAATCACAATCACACAATCACAATCACACAATCACAATCACACAATCACAATCACACAATCACAATCACACAATCACAATCACACAATCACAATCACACAATCACAATCACACAATCACAATCACACAATCACAATCACACAATCACAATCACACAATCACAATCACACAATCACAATCACACAATCACAATCACACAATCACAATCACACAATCACAATCACACAATCACAATCACACAATCACAATCACACAATCACAATCACACAATCACAATCACACAATCACAATCACACAATCACAATCACACAATCACAATCACACAATCACAATCACACAATCACAATCACACAATCACAATCACACAATCACAATCACACAATCACAATCACACAATCACAATCACACAATCACAATCACACAATCACAATCACACAATCACAATCACACAATCACAATCACACAATCACAATCACACAATCACAATCACACAATCACAATCACACAATCACAATCACACAATCACAATCACACAATCACAATCACACAATCACAATCACACAATCACAATCACACAATCACAATCACACAATCACAATCACACAATCACAATCACACAATCACAATCACACAATCACAATCACACAATCACAATCACACAATCACAATCACACAATCACAATCACACAATCACAATCACACAATCACAATCACACAATCACAATCACACAATCACAATCACACAATCACAATCACACAATCACAATCACACAATCACAATCACACAATCACAATCACACAATCACAATCACACAATCACAATCACACAATCACACAATCACACGATCACACAATCACGGTCACTCAATCACGGTCACTCAATCACGGTCCCACAATCACGGTCACAAAATCGCGGTCACACAATCACGGTCACACAATCACACAATCACACAATCACAAAATCACACAATCACACAGTCACACAATCACTCAATCACACAATAACACACTCACACAATCACACAGTCACAATCACACAGTCGCAACCACACAATCACGGTCACACAATAACGGTAACACAATCACACATTCACACAATCACACAATCACACAATCATAAAATCACGATCACACAATCACGGTCACACAATCACGATCACACAATCACGGTCACACAATCATGATCACACAATTACGGTCACACAATCACGGTCACACAAACACAGTCACACAATCACACAATCACAATCACGCAATCACACAATCACGATCACACAATCACGATCGCACAACCACACAATCACGATCGCACAACCACACAATCACGCAATCACACAATCACACAATCACACAATCACACAATCACACAATCACACAATCACACAATCACACAATCACACAATCACACAATCACACAATCACACAATCACACAATCACACAATCACACAATCACACAATCACACAATCACACAATCACACAATCATCAATCACACAATCACGGTCACACAATCACACATTCACACAATCACACAATCACACAATCACACAATCACTCAATCACAAAATCACACAATCACACAAGCACACAATCACTCAATCACACAATCACACAATCACACAATCACACAATCACTCAATCACACAATCACACAATCACACAATCACTCAATCACACAATCACACAATCACACAATCTCACAATCACACAATCACACAATCACACACTCACACAATCACACAGACACTATCACACAATCACAATCACACAATCACAATCACACAATCACACAATCACACAATCACACAATCACACAGTCACACAGTCACACAATCACACAATCACACAATCACACAATCACACAATCACAATCGCACAGTCGCAACCACACAATCACGGTCACACAATAACGGTAACACAATCACACAATCACACAATCACAAAATCACGATCACACAATCACGGTCACACAATCACGATCACACAATCACAATCACACAATCACAATCACACAATCACAATCACACAATCACAATCACACAATCACAATCACACAATCACAATCACACAATCACAATCACACAATCACAATCACACAATCACAATCACACAATCACAATCACACAATCACAATCACACAATCACAATCACACAATCACAATCACACAATCACAATCACACAATCACAATCACACAATCACAATCACACAATCACAATCACACAATCACAATCACACAATCACAATCACACAATCACAATCACACAATCACAATCACACAATCACAATCACACAATCACAATCACACAATCACAATCACACAATCACAATCACACAATCACAATCACACAATCACAATCACACAATCACAATCACACAATCACAATCACACAATCACAATCACACAATCACAATCACACAATCACAATCACACAATCACAATCACACAATCACAATCACACAATCACAATCACACAATCACAATCACACAATCACAATCACACAATCACAATCACACAATCACAATCACACAATCACAATCACACAATCACAATCACACAATCACAATCACACAATCACAATCACACAATCACAATCACACAATCACAATCACACAATCACAATCACACAATCACAATCACACAATCACACAATCACACGATCACACAATCACGGTCACTCAATCACGGTCACTCAATCACGGTCACACAATCACGGTCACAAAATCGCGGTCACACAATCACGGTCACACAATCACACAATCACACAATCACAAAATCACACAATCACACAATCACACAGTCACACACTCACTCAATCACACAATAACACACTCACACAATCACACAGTCACAATCGCAGAGTCGCAACCACACAATCACGGTCACACAATAACGGTAACACAATCACACATTCACACAATCACACAATCACAAAATCACGATCACACAATCACGGTCACACAATCACGATCACACAATCACGATCACACAATCACGATCACACAATCATGATCACACAATTACGGTCACACAATCACGGTCACACAATCACAGTCACACAATCACACAATCACAATCACGCGATCACACAATCACGATCACACAATCACGATCGCACAACCACACAATCACACAATCACACAATCACACAATCACACAATCACACAATCACACAGCACACAATCACACAATCACACAATCACACAATCACACAATCACACAATCACACAATCACACAATCACACAATCACACAAGCACACAATCACTCAATCACACAATCACACAATCACACAATCACACAATCACACTATCACACAATCACATAATCACACAATCACACAATCACACAATCACACAATCACACAATCACACAATCACACAATCACTCAATCACAAAATCAGACAATCACACAAGCACACAATCACTCAATCACACAATCACACAATCACACAATCACACAATCACACAATCACACAATCACAATTACACAATCACACAATCACACAATCACACAATCACACAATCACACAATCACACAATCACACAATCACACAATCACTCAATCACACAATCACACAATCTCACAATCACACAATCACACAATCACACAGTCATACAATCACACCATCACAATCACGCAATCACACAATCACACAACCACACAATCACACAAGCACACATAACTCAATCACACAATCACAAAATCACACAATCACACAATCTCACAATCACACAATCACACAATCACACAATCACGGTCACACAATCACACATTCACACAATCACGCAATCACACAATCACAGAATCACACAATCACTCAATCACAATCACACAATCACAATCACGCAATCACAATCACACAATCACAATCACACAATCACAATCACACAATCACAATCACACAATCACAATCACACAATCACAATCACACAATCACACAATCACAATCGCACAATCACAATTACACAATCACACAATCACACAATCACACAATCACACAATCACACAATCACACAATCACACAATCACATAAACACACAATCACAATCGCACAATCACACAATCACACAATCACTCAGTCACACAATCACACAACCACACAATCACACAATCACACAATCACACAATCACACACTCACACAATCACACAGACACAATCACACAATCACAATCACACAATCACAATCACACAATAACAATCACACAATCACAATCACACAATCACAATCACACAATCACAATCACACAATCACAATCACACAATCACAATCACACAATCACAATCACACAATCACAATCACACAATCACACAATCACACGATCGCACAATCACGGTCACTCAATCACGGTCACTCAATCACGGTCACACAATCACGGTCACAAAATCGCGGTCACACAATCACGGTCACACAATCACACAATCACACAATCACAAAATCACACAATCACACAATCACACAGTCACACAATCACTCAATCACACAATAACACACTCACACAATCACACAGTCACAATCACACAGTCGCAACCACACAATCACGGTCACACAATAACGGTAACACAATCACACATTCACACAATCACACAATCACACAATCACAAAATCACGATCACACAATCACGGTCACACAATCACGATCACATAATCACGATCACACAATCATGATCACACAATTACGGTCACACAATCACGGTCACACAATCACAGTCACACAATCACACAATCACAATCACGCAATCACACAATCACGATCACACAATCACGATCGCACAACCACACAATCACACAATCACACAATCACACAATCACACAATCACACAATCACCTAATCACACAATCACACAATCTCACAACCACACAATCACACAGGCACACATAACTCAATCACACAATCACAAAATCACACAATCACACAATCTCACAATCACACAATCACACAATCACACAATCACGGTCACACAATCACACATTCACACAATCACGCAATCACACAATCACACAATCACACAATCACTCAATCACAATCACACAATCACAATCACGCAATCACAATCACACAATCACAATCACACAATCACAATCACACAATCACAATCACACAATCACAATCACACAATCACAATCACACAATCACAATCACACAATCACAATCACACAATCACAATCACACAATCACAATCACACAATCACAATCACACAATCACAATCACACAATCACAATCACACAATCACAATCACACAATCACAATCACACAATCACAATCACACAATCACAATCACACAATCACAATCACACAATCACAATCACACAATCTCACAATCACACAATCACACAATCACACAATCACGGTCACACAATCACACATTCACACAATCACGCAATCACACAATCACACAATCACACAATCACTCAATCACAATCACACAATCACAATCACGCAATCACAATCACACAATCACAATCACACAATCACAATCACACAATCACAATCACACAATCACAATCACACAATCACAATCACACAATCACAATCACACAATCACAATCACACAATCACAATCACACAATCACAATCACACAATCACAATCACACAATCACAATCACACAATCACAATCACACAATCACAATCACACAATCACAATCACACAATCACAATCACACAATCACAACCACACAATCACAATCACACAATCACAATCACACAATCACAATCACACAATCACAATCACACAATCACGGTCACACAATCACAGTCACACAATCACACTATCACAATCACGCAATCACACAATCACCATCACACAATCACGATCGCACAACCACACAATCACACAATCACACAATCACACAATCACACAATCACACAATCACACAATCTCACAATCACACAATCACACAATCACACAATCACACAATCACACAATCACAATCGCACAATCACAATTACACAATCACACAATCACACAATCACACAATCACACAATCACACAATCACACAATCACACAATCACACAATCACACAATCACACAATCACACAATCACACAATCACACAATCACACAATCACACAATCACACAATCACACAATCACACAATCACACAATCACACAATCACACAATCACACAATCACACAATCACACAATCACACAATCACACAATCACACAATCACACAATCACACAATCACACAATCACACAATCACACAATCACACAATCACACAATCACACAATCACACAATCACACAATCACACAATCACACAATCACACAATCACACATTCACACAATCACACAATCACACAATCACACAATCACACAATCACACAATCACACAATCACACAATCACACAATCACACAATCACACAATCACACAATCACACAATCACACAATCACACAATCACACAATCACACAATCACACAATCACACAATCACACAATCACACAATCACAATCACACAATCACAATCACACAATCACAATCACACAATCACAATCACACAATCACAATCACACAATCACAATCACACAATCACAATCACACAATCACAATCACACAATCACAATCACACAATCACAATCACACAATCACAATCACACAATCACAATCACACAATCACAATCACACAATCACAATCACACAATCACAATCACACAATCACAATCACACAATCACAATCACACAATCACAATCACACAATCACAATCACACAATCACAATCACACAATCACAATCACACAATCACAATCACACAATCACAATCACACAATCACAATCACACAATCACAATCACACAATCACAATCACACAATCACAATCACACAATCACAATCACACAATCACAATCACACAATCACAATCACACAATCACAATCACACAATCACAATCACACAATCACAATCACACAATCACAATCACACAATCACAATCACACAATCACAATCACACAATCACAATCACACAATCACAATCACACAATCACAATCACACAATCACAATCACACAATCACAATCACACAATCACAATCACACAATCACAATCACACAATCACAATCACACAATCACAATCACACAATCACAATCACACAATCACAATCACACAATCACAATCACACAATCACAATCACACAATCACAATCACACAATCACAATCACACAATCACAATCACACAATCACAATCACACAATCACAATCACACAATCACAATCACACAATCACAATCACACAATCACAATCACACAATCACAATCACACAATCACAATCACACAATCACAATCACACAATCACAATCACACAATCACAATCACACAATCACAATCACACAATCACAATCACACAATCACAATCACACAATCACAATCACACAATCACAATCACACAATCACAATCACACAATCACAATCACACAATCACAATCACACAATCACAATCACACAATCACAATCACACAATCACAATCACACAATCACAATCACACAATCACAATCACACAATCACAATCACACAATCACAATCACACAATCACAATCACACAATCACAATCACACAATCACAATCACACAATCACAATCACACAATCACAATCACACAATCACAATCACACAATCACAATCACACAATCACAATCACACAATCACAATCACACAATCACAATCACACAATCACAATCACACAATCACAATCACACAATCACAATCACACAATCACAATCACACAATCACAATCACACAATCACAATCACACAATCACAATCACACAATCACAATCACACAATCACAATCACACAATCACAATCACACAATCACAATCACACAATCACAATCCCACAATCACAATCACACAATCACAATCACACAATCACAATCACACAATCACGATCACACAATCACAATCACACAATCACGATCGCACAACCACACAATCACACAATCACACATTCACACAATCACACAATCTCACAATCACACAATCACACAATCACACAATCACACAATCACACAATCACACAATCACACAATCACACAATCACACACTCACACAATCACACAGACACTATCACACAATCACAATCACACAATCACAATCACACAATCACAATCACACAGTCACACAATCACACAATCACACAATCACACAGTCACACAATCACACAATCACAATCACACAATCACAATCACACAATCACACAATCACACGATCACACAATCACGGTCACTCAATCACGGTCACACAATCACGGTCACAAAATCGCGGTCACACAATCACGGTCACACAATCACACAATCACACAATCACAAAATCACACAATCACACAATCACACAATCACACAGTCACACAATCACTCAATCGCACAATAACACACTCACACAATCACACAGTCACAATCACACAGTCGCAACCACACAATCACGGTCACACAATAACGGTAACACAATCACACATTCACACAATCACACAATCACACAATCACAAAATCACGATCACACAATCACGGTCACACAATCACGATCACACAATCACGATCACACAATCATGATCACACAATTACGGTCACACAATCACGGTCACACAATCACAGTCACACAATCACACAATCACAATCACGCAATCACACAATCACGATCTCACAATCACGATCGCACAACTACACAATCACGCAATCACACAATCACACAATCACACAATCACACAATCACACAATCACACAATCACACAATCACACAATCACACAATCACACAATCACACAATCACACAGTCACACAATCACACAGTCACACAATCACACAATCACACAATCACACAATCACACAATCGCACAATCACACAATCACACAATCACACAATCACACAATCACACAATCACACAATCACACAATCACACAGTCACACAATCACACAATCACACAATCACACAATCACAATCACACAATCACAATCGCACAATCACACAGTCACACATTCACACAACCACACAATCACACAATCACACAATCACACAATCACACATTCACACAATCACACAGACACAATCACACAATCACAATCACACAATCACAATCACACAATCACAATCACACAATCACAATCACACAATCACAATCACACAATCACAATCACACAATCACAATCACACAATCACAATCACACAATCACAATCACACAATCACAATCACACAATCACAATCACACAATCACAATCACACAATCACAATCACACAATCACAATCACACAATCACAATCACACAATCACAATCACACAATCACAATCACACAATCACAATCACACAATCACAATCACACAATCACAATCACACAATCACAATCACACAATCACAATCACACAATCACAATCACACAATCACAATCACACAATCACAATCACACAATCACAATCACACAATCACAATCACACAATCACAATCACACAATCACAATCACACAATCACAATCACACAATATCACACAATCACAATCACACAATCACAATCACACAATCACAATCACACAATCACAATCACACAATCACAATCACACAATCACAATCACACAATCACAATCACACAATCACAATCACACAATCACAATCACACAATCACAATCACACAATCACAATCACACAATCACAATCACACAATCACAATCACACAATCACAATCACACAATCACAATCACACAATCACAATCACACAATCACAATCACACAATCACAATCACACAATCACAATCACACAATCACAATCACACAATCACAATCACACAATCACAATCACACAATCACAATCACACAATCACAATCACACAATCACAATCACACAATCACAATCACACAATCACAATCACACAATCACAATCACACAATCACAATCACACAATCACAATCACACAATCACAATCACACAATCACAATCACACAATCACAATCACACAATCACAATCACACAATCACAATCACACAATCACAATCACACAATCACAATCACACAATCACAATCACACAATCACAATCACACAATCACAATCACACAATCACAATCACACAATCACAATCACACAATCACAATCACACAATCACAATCACACAATCACAATCACACAATCACAATCACACAATCACAATCACACAATCACAATCACACAATCACAATCACACAATCACAATCACACAATCACAATCACACAATCACAATCACACAATCACAATCACACAATCACAATCACACAATCACAATCACACAATCACAATCACACAATCACAATCACACAATCACAATCACACAATCACAATCACACAATCACAATCACACAATCACAATCACACAATCACAACACACACAATCACAATCACACAATCACAATCACACAATCACAATCACACAATCACAATCACACAATCACAATCACACAATCACAATCACACAATCACAATCACACAATCACAATCACACAATCACAATCACACAATCACAATCACACAATCACAATCACACAATCACAATCACACAATCACAATCACACAATCACAATCACACAATCACAATCACACAATCACAATCACACAATCACAATCACACAATCACAATCACACAATCACAATCACACAATCACAATCACACAATCACAATCACACAATCACAATCACACAATCACAATCACACAATCACAATCACACAATCACAATCACACAATCACAATCACACAATCACAATCACACAATCACAATCACACAATCACAATCACACAATCACAATCACACAATCACAATCACACAATCACAATCACACAATCACAATCACACAATCACAATCACACAATCACAATCACACAATCACAATCACACAATCACAATCACACAATCACAATCACACAATCACAATCACACAATCACAATCACACAATCACAATCACACAATCACAATCACACAATCACAATCACACAATCACAATCACACAATCACAATCACACAATCACAATCACACAATCACAATCACACAATCACAATCACACAATCACAATCACACAATCACAATCACACAATCACAATCACACAATCACAATCACACAATCACAATCACACAATCACAATCACACAATCACAATCACACAATCACAATCACACAATCACAATCACACAATCACAATCACACAATCACAATCACACAATCACAATCACACAATCACAATCACACAATCACAATCACACAATCACAATCACACAATCACAATCACACAATCACAATCACACAATCACAATCACACAATCACAATCACACAATCACAATCACACAATCACAATCACACAATCACAATCACACAATCACAATCACACAATCACAATCACACAATCACAATCACACAATCACAATCACACAATCACAATCACACAATCACAATCACACAATCACAATCACACAATCACAATCACACAATCACAATCACACAATCACAATCACACAATCACAATCACACAATCACAATCACACAATCACAATCACACAATCACAATCACACAATCACAATCACACAATCACAATCACACAATCACAATCACACAATCACAATCACACAATCACAATCACACAATCACAATCACACAATCACAATCACACAATCACAATCACACAATCACAATCACACAATCACAATCACACAATCACAATCACACAATCACAATCACACAATCACAATCACACAATCACAATCACACAATCACAATCACACAATCACAATCACACAATCACAATCACACAATCACAATCACACAATCACAATCACACAATCACAATCACACAATCACAATCACACAATCACAATCACACAATCACAATCACACAATCACAATCACACAATCACAATCACACAATCACAATCACACAATCACAATCACACAATCACAATCACACAATCACAATCACACAATCACAATCACACAATCACAATCACACAATCACAATCACACAATCACAATCACACAATCACAATCACACAATCACAATCACACAATCACAATCACACAATCACAATCACACAATCACAATCACACAATCACAATCACACAATCACAATCACACAATCACAATCACACAATCACAATCACACAATCACAATCACACAATCACAATCACACAATCACAATCACACAATCACAATCACACAATCACAATCACACAATCACAATCACACAATCACAATCACACAATCACAATCACACAATCACAATCACACAATCACAATCACACAATCACAATCACACAATCACAATCACACAATCACAATCACACAATCACAATCACACAATCACAATCACACAATCACAATCACACAATCACAATCACACAATCACAATCACACAATCACAATCACACAATCACAATCACACAATCACAATCACACAATCACAATCACACAATCACAATCACACAATCACAATCACACAATCACAATCACACAATCACAATCACACAATCACAATCACACAATCACACAATCACAATCACACAATCACAATCACACAATCACAATCACACAATCACAATCACACAATCACAATCACACAATCACAATCACACAATCACAATCACACAATCACAATCACACAATCACAATCACACAATCACAATCACACAATCACAATCACACAATCACAATCACACAATCACAATCACACAATCACAATCACACAATCACAATCACACAATCACAATCACACAATCACGGTCACACAATCACGATCACACCATCACGATCGCGCAATCACGATCACACAATCTCGATCGCACAATCACAATCACACAGTCACACAATCACAATCACAATCACAATCACACAATCACAATCACACAATCAGAATCACACAATCACAATCACACAATCACAATCACACAATCACAATCACACAATCACAATCACACAATCACAATCACACAATCAGTATCACACAATCACAATCACACAATCTCAATCACGATCACACAATCACACAGTCACAATCCCACAATCACGATCACACAATCACACAATCACAATCACACAATCAGAATCACACAATCACAATAACAAAATCACACAATTACGATCACACAATCACTATCACACAATCACGATCACACAATCACAATCACACATTCACACAATCACAATCACAATCACAATCACACAATCACAATCACGATCACATAATCACGATCACACAATCACAATCACACAATCACAATCACACAATCACAATCACACAATCACAGTCACACGATCACAATCACACAGTCACGATCACACAATCACACAGTCACGATCACACAATCACACAGTCACAATCCCACAATCACGACCACACAGTCACGATCACAAAATCGCAATCACACAATCAGAATCACACAATCACAATAACACAGTCACACAATCACGATCACACAATCACGATCACACATTCACGATCACGCAATCACGATCACGCAATCACAATCACGCAATCACAATCACGCAATCACAATCACGCAATCACAATCACGCAATCACAATCACGCAATCACAATCACGCAATCACAATCACGCAATCACAATCACGCAATCACAATCACGCAATCACAATCACGCAATCAAAATCACGCAATCACAATCACCCAATCACAATCACCCAATCACAATCACCCAATCACAATAACACAATCACAATCACACAATCACAATCACACAATCACAATCACAATCACACAATCACAATCACACAATCACAATCACACAATCACAATCACACAATCACAATCACACAATCACAATCACACAATCACAATCACACAATCTCAATCACGATCACACAATCACACAGTCACAATCCCACAATCACGATCACACAATCACAATCACACAATCACAATCACACAATCACAATCACACAATCGCAATCACACAATCACAATCACACAATCACAATCACACAATCACAATCACACAATCACAATCACACAATCACAATCACACAATCACAATCACACAATCACAATCACACAATCACAATCACACAATCAAAATCACACAATCACAATCACACAATCACAATCTCACAATCACAATCACACCATCACAATCACACAATCACAATCACACAATCTCAATCACGATCACACAATCACACAGTCACAATCCCACAATCACGATCACACAATCACGATCACACAGTCACGATCACACAATCACAATCACACAATCAGAATCACACAATCACAATAACACAATCACACAATCACGATCACACAATCACTATCACACAATCACGATCACACAATCACGATCACACAATCACGATCACACAATCAAGATCACACAATCATGACCACACAATCACAATCACACAATCACAATCACAAAATCACAATCACACAGTCGCACAATCACAATCACAATCACACAATCACGATCACACAATCACGACCACACAATCACAATCACAATCACACAATCACAATCACAAAATTACAATCACACAGTCACACAATCACAATCACAATCACACAGTCACACAATCACAATCACTATCACACAATCACGATCACACAATCACGATCACACAATCACGGTCACACTATCACGATCACACAATCACGATCACACAATCGCGATCACACAATCACAGTCACTCAATCACAACCACGCAGTCACAATCACAATCACGATCACACAAACACGATCACACAATCACGATCACACAATCACAATCACACAATCAGAATCACACAATCACAATCACACAATCACAATCACACAATCACAATCACACAATCACAATCACACAATCACAATCACACAATCACAGTCACACAACCACAATCACACAATCACAATCACACAATCACAATCACACAATCACAATCACACAATCACAATCACACAATCACAATCACACAATCACAATCACACAATCAGTATCACACAATCACAATCACAAATTCACAATCACGATCACATAATCACGATCACACATTCACGATCACGCAATCACACAGTCACAATCCCACAATCACGATCACACAATCACGATCGCACAGTCACGATCACACAATCACAATCACACAATCAGAATCACACAATCACAATAACACAGTCACACAATCATGATCACACAATCACGATGACACAATCACGATCACACAGTCACGATCACTCAATCACAATCACACAATCACCATCACACAATCACCATCACACAATCACGATCACACAATCACAATAACACAATCAAGATCACACTATCACTATCACACAATCACTATCACAAAATCACGATCACACAATCACAATCACACAATCACAATCACACAATCACAATCACACAATCACGATCACACAATCACGATCACACAATCACGATCGCGCAATCACGATCACACAATCTCGATCGCACAATCACAATCACACAGTCACACAATCACAATCACAATCACAATCACACAATCACAATCACACAATCAGAATCACACAATCACAATCACACAATCACAATCACACAATCACAATCACACAATCACAATCACACAATCACAATCACACAATCACAATCACACAATCACAATCACACAATCAGTATCACACAATCACAATCACAAATTCACAATCACGATCACATAATCACGATCACACAATCACAATCACACAATCACAATCACACAATCACAATCATACAATCACAATCATACAATCACAATCATACAATCACAATCATAAAATCACAATCATAGAATCGAAATCATACAATCACAATCATACAACCGCAATCAGACAGTCACAATCATACAATCACAATCATACAATCACAATCATACAATCACAGTCATACAATCACAGTCATACAATCACAATCATACTATCACAATCATACAATCACAATCATACAACCACAATCAGACAATCACAATCATACAATCACAATCATACAATCACAATCATACAATCACAGTCATACAATCACAGTCATACAATCACAGTCATACAATCACAGTTATACAATCACAATCATACTATCACAATCATACAATCACAATCATACAATCACAATCAAACAATCGTAATCATACAATCACAATCATACAATCACAATCATACAATCACAATCATGCAATCACAATCATGCAATCACAATCATGCAATCACAATCATACAATCACAATCATACAATCACAATCATACAATCACAGTCATACAATCACAATCATACAATCACAATCATACAATCGCAATCATACAATCACAATATTACAATCACAATCATACAATCACAATCATACAATCGCAATCATACAATCACAATCATTCAATCACAATCATACAATCACAATCATACGATCGCAATCATACAATCACAATCATACCATCACAATCATACAATCACAATCATACAATCATAATCATACAATTACAATCATACAATCACAATCATACTATCACAATCATACAATCGCAAGCATACAATCACAATCATACAATCACAATCCTACAATCGCAATCATACAATTACAATCTCCCAAATTCGATCATACAATCACAATCGTACAGCCACAATCATACAATCACAATCATACAATCACGATCATACTATCGCAATCATACAATCACAATCAAAAAGTCACAATCATACAATCACAATCATACAATCATAATCATACAAAGACAATCATACAATCACAATCATACAATCACAATCATACTATCACAATCATACAATCACAATCATACAATCACAATCATACAATCACAATCATACAATCATAATCATACAATCACAATCATACAATCGCAATCATACAATCACAATCATACAATCACAATCATACAATCACAATCATACAATCAATATCATACAATCACAATCATACAATCACAATCATGCAATCACAATCATACAATCACATACATACAATCGCAATCATACAATCACAATCATACAATCACAATCATACAATCGCAATCATACAATTACAATCTCCCAAATACAATCATACAATCACAATCATGCAATCACAATCATACAATCACAATCATACAATCACGATCATACAATCACAATCATACAATCACAATCATACAATTGCAATCATACAATTACAATCTCCAAAATACAATCTCCCAAATACAATCATACAATCAGAATCATACAATCACAATCATACAATCACAATCATACAATCATAATCATACAATCACAATCATACAATCGCAATCATACAATCACAATATTACAATCACAATCATACAATCACAATCATACTATCGCAATCATACAATCACAATCATACCATCACCATCATACAATCACAATCATACAATCAGAATCATACAATCACAATCATACAATCACAATCATACAATCACAATCATACAATCACAATCATACAATCACAATCATGCAATCACAATCATGCAATCACAATCATACAATCACAATCATACAATCACAATCATACAATCACAGTCATACAATCACAATCATACAATCACAATCATACAATCGCAATCATACAATCACAATATTACAATCACAATCATACAATCACAATCATACAATCGCAATCATACAATCACAATCATTCAATCACAATCATACAATCACAATCATACGATCGCAATCATACAATCACAATCATACCATCACAATCATACAATCACAATCATACAATCATAATCATACAATTACAATCATACAATCACAATCATACTATCACAATCATACAATCGCAAGCATACAATCACAATCATACAATCACAATCCTACAATCGCAATCATACAATTACAATCTCCCAAATTCAATCATACAATCACAATCATACAGCCACAATCATACAATCACAATCATACAATCACGATCATACTATCGCAATCATGCAATCACAATCAAAAAGTCACAATCATACAATCACAATCATACAATCATAATCATACAAAGACAATCATACAATCACAATCATACAATCACAATCATACTATCACAATCATACAATCACAATCATACAATCACAATCATACAATCACAATCATACAATCATAATCATACAATCACAATCATACAATCGCAATCATACAATCACAATCATACAATCACAATCATACAATCACAATCATACAATCAATATCATACAATCACAATCATACAATCACAATCATGCAATCACAATCATACAATCACATACATACAATCGCAATCATACAATCACAATCGTACAATCACAATCATACAATCGCAATCATACAATTACAATCTCCCAAATACAATCATACAATCACAATCATGCAATCACAATCATACAATCACAATCATACAATCACGATCATACAATCACAATCATACAATCACAATCATACAATTGCAATCATACAATTACAATCTCCAAAATACAATCTCCCAAATACAATCATACAATCAGAATCATACAATCACAATCATACAATCACAATCATACAATCATAATCATACAATCACAATCATACAATCGCAATCATACAATCACAATATTACAATCACAATCATACAATCACAATCATACTATCGCAATCATACAATCACAATCATACCATCACCATCATACAATCACAATCATACAATCATAATCATACAATTACAATCATACAATCACAGTCATACAATCACAATCATACAATCACAATCACACAGTCACAATCATACAATCGCAATCATACAATTACAATCTCCAAAATACAATCTCCCAAATACAATCAGACAATCAGAATCATACAATCACAACCATACAATCACAATCATACAATCACAATCATACTATCACAATCATACAATCATAATCGTACTATCACAATCATACAATCACAATCATACCATCACAATCATACAATCAGAATCATACAATCACAATCATACAATCACAATCGTACAATCGCAATCATACAATCACAATATTACAATCACAATCATACAATCACAATCATACTATCGCAATCATACAATCACAACCATACCATCACCATCATACAATCACAATCATACAATCATAATCATACAATTACAATCATACAATCACAGTCATACAATCACAATCATACAATCACAATCACACAATCACAATCATACAATCGCAATCATACAATTACAATCTCCAAAATACAATCTCCCAAATACAATCATACAATCAGAATCATACAATCACAACCATACAATCACAATCATACAATCACAATCATACTATCACAATCATACAATCATAATCATACTATCACAATCATACAATCACAATCATACCATCACAATCATACAATCAGAATCATACAATCACAATCATACAATCACAATCATACAATCAATATCATACAATCACAATCATACAATCACAATCATGCAATCACAATCATACAATCGCATTCACACAATCGCAATCATACAATCACAATCATACAATCACAATCATACAATCACAATCATACAATCGCAATCATACAATTACAATCTCCCAAATACAATCATACAATCACAATCATACAATCACAATCATACAATCACAATCATACAATCACAATCATACAATCAGAATCATACAATCACAATCATACAATCACAATCACACAATCACAATCACACAATCACAATCACACAATCACAGTCACACAACCACAATCACACAATCACAATCACACAATCACAATCACACTATCTCAATCACGATCACACAATCACACAGTCTCAATCCCACAATCACGATCACACAAACACGATCACACAGTCACGATCACACAATCACACAGTCACAATCCCACAATCACGATCACACAATCACGATCGCACAGTCACGATCACACAATCACAATCACACAATCAGAATCACACAATCACAATAACACAGTCACACAATCATGATCACACAATCACGATGACACAATCACGATCACACAGTCACGATCACTCAATCACAATCACACAATCACCATCACACAATCACCATCACACAATCACGATCACACAATCACAATAACACAATCACAATAACACAATCACACAATCACGATCACGCAATCACGATCACAAAATCACGACCACACAATCACAATCACACAATCGCGGTCGCACCATCACGGTCGCACAATCACACAATCACAATCACTCAATCACAATCACACAATTACAATCACACAATCACGATCACTCAATCACGATCACACAATCACGGTCACACAATTACGATCACACAATCACAATCACACAATCACAGTCACACAATCACAATCACGCAGTCACAGTCACAATCACGGTCACACAAACACGATCACACAATCACGATCACACAATCACGACCACACAATCACGATCACACAATCACGATCACACAATCAAGATCACACTATCACTATCACACAATCACTATCACAAAATCACAATCACACAATCACAATCACACAATCACAATCACAATCACAAACACACAATCACAATCACACAATCAGAATCACACAATCACAATCACACAATCACAATAACACAGTCACACAATCACGATCACACAATCACGATCACACATTCACGATCACGCAATCACGATCACGCAATCACGATCACGCAATCACGATCACAAAATCACGACCACACAATCACAATCACACA
This sequence comes from Megachile rotundata, assembly GCF_050947335.1. Lineage (NCBI taxonomy): Eukaryota > Metazoa > Arthropoda > Insecta > Hymenoptera > Megachilidae > Megachile > Megachile rotundata. The sequence goes on along the minus strand of NW_027473352.1, from coordinate 392,367 downwards.
ATCACGATCACACAATCACAATCACACAATCTCAATCACGATCACACAATCACACAGTCACAATCCCACAATCACGATCACACAATCACGATCACACCGTCACGATCACACAATCACACAGTCACAATCCCACAATCACGATCACACAGTCACGATCACACAACCACAATCACACAATCACAGTAACACAGTCACACAATCATGATCACACAATCACGATGACACAATCACGATCACACAGTCACGATCACACAATCACAATCACACCATCACCATCACACAATCACCATCACACAATCACGATCACACAATCACAATAACACAATCACACAATCACGATCACGCAATCACGATCACGTAATCACGATCACAAAATCACGACCACACAATCACAATCACACAATCGCGATCGCACAATCACGATCGCACAATCACACAATCACAATCACACAATCACAATCACACAATCAGAATCACACAATCACAATCACACAATCACAATCACACAATCACAATCACACAATCACAATCACACAATCACAATCACACAATCAGTATCACACAATCACAATCACACATTCACAATCACGATCACAAAATCACGATCACACAATCACAATCACACAATCACAATCACACAATCACAATCACACAATCACAATCACACAATCACAATCACACAATCACAATCACACAATCACAATCACACAATCACACAATCACAATCACACAATCACATTCACACAATCACAATCACACAATCACAATCAGACAATCACAATCACACAATCACAATCACACAATCACGATCACACAATCACAATCACACAATCACAATCACACAATCACAATCACACAATCACAATCACACAATCACAATCACACAATCACAATCACACAATCACAATCACACAATCACAATCACACAATCACAATCACACAATCACAATCACACAATCACAATCACACAATCACAATCACACAATCACAATCACACAATCACAATCACACAATCACAATCACACAATCACAATCACACAATCACAATCACTCAATCACAATCACACAATCACAATCACACAATCACAATCACACAATCACAATCACACAATCACAATCACACAATCACAATCACACAATCACAATCACACAATCACAATCACACAATCACAATCACACAATCACAATCACACAATCACAATCACACAATCACAATCACACAATCAGTATCACACAATCACAATCACAAATTCACAATCACGATCACATAATCACGATCACACAATCACAATCACACAATCACAATCACACAATCACAATCACACAATCACAATCATACAATCACAATCATACAATCACAATCATACAATCACAATCATACAATCACAATCATAAAATCACAATCATAGAATCGAAATCATACAATCACAATCATACAACCGCAATCAGACAGTCACAATCATACAATCACAATCATACAATCACAGTCATACAATCACAGTCATACAATCACAATCATACTATCACAATCATACAATCACAATCATACAACCACAATCAGACAATCACAATCATACAATCACAATCATACAATCACAATCATACAATCACAGTCATACAATCACAGTCATACAATCACAGTCATACAATCAGTTATACAATCACAATCATACTATCACAATCATACAATCACAATCATACAATCACAATCAAACAATCGTAATCATACAATCACAATCATACAATCGCAATCATACAATCACAATATTATAATCACAATCATACAATCACAATAATACAATCACAATCATTCAATCACAATCATACAATCACAATCATACGATCGCAATCATACAATCACAATCATACCATCACAATCATACAATCAGAATCATACAATCACAATCATACAATCACAATCATACAATCACAATCATACAATCACAATCATACAATCACAATCATGCAATCACAATCATGCAATCACAATCATACAATCAGAATCATACAATCACAATCATACAATCACAGTCATACAATCACAATCATACAATCACAATCATACAATCGCAATCATACAATCACAATATTACAATCACAATCATACAATCACAATCATACAATCGCAATCATACAATCACAATCATTCAATCACAATCATACAATCACAATCATACGATCGCAATCATACAATCACAATCATACCATCACAATCATACAATCACAATCATACAATCATAATCATACAATTACAATCATACAATCACAATCATACTATCACAATCATACAATCGCAAGCATACAATCACAATCATACAATCACAATCCTACAATCGCAATCATACAATTACAATCTCCCAAATTCAATCATACAATCACAATCATACAGTCACAATCATACAATCACAATCATACAATCACGATCATACTATCGCAATCATACAATCACAATCAAAAAGTCACAATCATACAATCACAATCATACAATCATAATCATACAAAGACAATCATACAATCACAATCATACAATCACAATCATACTATCACAATCAGACAATCACAATCATACAATCACAATCAAACAAGTGTAATCATACAATCACAATCATACAATCGCAATCATACAATCACAATATTATAATCACAATCATACAATCACAATAATACAATCACAATCATTCAATCACAATCATACAATCACAATCATACGATCGCAATCATACAATCACAATCATACCATCACAATCATACAATCAGAATCATACAATCACAATCATACAATCACAATCATACAATCACAATCATACAATCACAATCATACAATCACAATCATGCAATCACAATCATGCAATCACAATCATACAATCAGAATCATACAATCACAATCATACAATCACAGTCATACAATCACAATCATACAATCACAATCATACAATCGCAATCATACAATCACAATATTACAATCACAATCATACAATCACAATCATACAATCGCAATCATACAATCACAATCATTCAATCACAATCATACAATCACAATCATACGATCGCAATCATACAATCACAATCATACCATCACAATCATACAATCACAATCATACAATCATAATCATACAATTACAATCATACAATCACAATCATACTATCACAATCATACAATCGCAAGCATACAATCACAATCATACAATCACAATCCTACAATCGCAATCATACAATTACAATCTCCCAAATTCAATCATACAATCACAATCATACAGTCACAATCATACAATCACAATCATACAATCACGATCATACTATCGCAATCATACAATCACAATCAAAAAGTCACAATCATACAATCACAATCATACAATCATAATCATACAAAGACAATCATACAATCACAATCATACAATCACAATCATACTATCACAATCAGACAATCACAATCATACAATCACAATCATACAATCACAATCATACAATCATAATCATACAATCACAATCATACAATCGCAATCATACAATCACAATCATACAATCACAATCATACAATCACAATCATACAATCAATATCATACAATCACAATCATACAATCACAATCATGCAATCACAATCATACAATCACATACATACAATCGCAATCATACAATCACAATCATACAATCACAATCATACAATCGCAATCATACAATTACAATCTCCCAAATACAATCATACAATCACAATCATGCAATCACAATCATACAATCACAATCATACAATCACGATCATACAATCACAATCATACAATCACAATCATACAATCGCAATCATACAATTACAATCTCCAAAATACAATCTCCCAAATACAATCATACAATCAGAATCATACAATCACAATCATACAATCACAATCATACAATCATAATCATACAATCACAATCATACAATCGCAATCATACAATCACAATATTACAATCACAATCATACAATCACAATCATACTATCGCAATCATACAATCACAATCATACAATCACAATCATACAATCACAATCATACAATCATAATCATACAATCACAATCATACAATCGCAATCATACAATCACAATCATACAATCACAATCATACAATCACAATCATACAATCAATATCATACAATCACAATCATACAATCACAATCATGCAATCACAATCATACAATCACATACATACAATCGCAATCATACAATCACAATCATACAATCACAATCATACAATCGCAATCATACAATTACAATCTCCCAAATACAATCATACAATCACAATCATACAATCAGAATCATACAATCACAACCATACAATCACAATCATACAATCACAATCATACTATCACAATCATACAATCATAATCATACTATCACAATCATACAATCACAATCATACCATCACAATCATACAATCAGAATCATACAATCACAATCATACAATCACAATCATACAATCGCAATCATACAATCACAATATTACAATCACAATCATACAATCACAATCATACTATCGCAATCATACAATCACAATCATACCATCACCATCATACAATCACAATCATACAATCATAATCATACAATTACAATCATACAATCACAGTCATACAATCACAATCATACAATCACAATCACACAATCACAATCATACAATCGCAATCATACAATTACAATCTCCAAAATACAATCTCCCAAATACAATCATACAATCAGAATCATACAATCACAACCATACAATCACAATCATACAATCACAATCATACTATCACAATCATACAATCATAATCATACTATCACAATCATACAATCACAATCATACCATCACAATCATACAGTCAGAATCATACAATCACAATCATACAATCACAATCATACAATCACAATCATACAATCACAATCATGCAATCACAATCATACAATCACAATCATACAATCACAATCATACAATCACAGTCATACAATCACAATCATACAATCACAATCATATTATCACAATCATACAATCACAATCATACCATCACAATCATACAATAACAACCATACAATCATAATCATACAATCACAATCATACAATCATAATCATACAATCACAATCATACAATCGCAATCATACAATCACAATATTACAATCACAATCATACAATCACAATCATACTATCGCAATCATACAATCACAATCATACCATCACCATCATACAATCACAATTGTACAATCATAATCATACAATTACAATCATACAATCACAATCATACAATCACAATCATACAATCGCAATCATACAATTACAATCTCCAAAATACAATCTCCCAAATACAATCATACAATCAGAATCATACAATCACAATCATACAATCACAATCATACAATCACAATCATACTATCACAATCATACAATCATAATCATACAATCACAATCATAGAATCACAATCATACAATCACAGTCATACAATCACAATCTTACAATCACAATCATACTATCACAATCACACAATCACAATCATACAATCACAATCATACAATCACAATCATGCAATCACAATCATACAATCATAATCATACAATGACAATCATACAATCACAATCATACAATCACAATCATACATTCACAATCATACATCCACAATCAGACAATCACAATCATACAATCACAATCATACAACCACAATCATACATTCACAATCATACAACCACAATCAGACAATCACAATCATACAATCACAATCATACAATCACAATCATACAATCACAATCATACAATCAATATCATACAATCACAATCATACAATCACAATCATGCAATCACAATCATACAATCGCATTCACACAATCGCAATCATACAATCACAATCATACAATCACAATCATACAATCACAATCATACAATCGCAATCATACAATTACAATCTCCCAAATACAATCATACAATCACAATCATACAATCACAATCATACAATCAGAATCATACAATCACAATCATACAATCACAATCACACAATCACAATCACACAATCACAATCACACAATCACAGTCACACAACCACAATCACACAATCACAATCACACAATCACAATCACACTATCTCAATCACGATCACACAATCACACAGTCTCAATCCCACAATCACGATCACACAAACACGATCACACAGTCACGATCACACAATCACACAGTCACAATCCCACAATCACGATCACACAATCACGATCGCACAGTCACGATCACACAATCACAATCACACAATCAGAATCACACAATCACAATAACACAGTCACACAATCATGATCACACAATCACGATGACACAATCACGATCACACAGTCACGATCACTCAATCACAATCACACAATCACCATCACACAATCACCATCACACAATCACGATCACACAATCACAATAACACAATCACAATAACACAATCACACAATCACGATCACGCAATCACGATCACAAAATCACGACCACACAATCACAATCACACAATCGCGATCGCACCATCACGGTCGCACAATCACACAATCACAATCACTCAATCACAATCACACAATTACAATCACACAATCACGATCACTCAATCACGATCACACAATCACGGTCACACAATTACGATCACACAATCACAATCACACAATCACAGTCACACAATCACAATCACGCAGTCACAGTCACAATCACGATCACACAAACACGATCACACAATCACGATCACACAATCACGACCACACAATCACGATCACACAATCACGATCACACAATCAAGATCACACTATCACTATCACACAATCACTATCACAAAATCACAATCACACAATCACAATCACACAATCACAATCACAATCACAAACACACAATCACAATCACACAATCAGAATCACACAATCACAATCACACAATCACAATAACACAGTCACACAATCACGATCACACAATCACGATCACACATTCACGATCACGCAATCACGATCACGCAATCACGATCACGCAATCACGATCACAAAATCACGACCACACAATCACAATCACACAATCACGATCACACAATCACAATCACACAATCTCAATCACGATCACACAATCACACAGTCACAATCCCACAATCACGATCACACAATCACGATCACACCGTCACGATCACACAATCACACAGTCACAATCCCACAATCACGATCACACAGTCACGATCACACAACCACAATCACACAATCACAGTAACACAGTCACACAATCATGATCACACAATCACGATGACACAATCACGATCACACAGTCACGATCACACAATCACAATCACACCATCACCATCACACAATCACCATCACACAATCACGATCACACAATCACAATAACACAATCACAATAACACAATCACACAATCACGATCACGCAATCACGATCACGTAATCACGATCACAAAATCACGACCACACAATCACAATCACACAATCGCGATCGCACAATCACGATCGCACAATCACACAATCACAATCACACAATCACAATCACACAATCAGAATCACACAATCACAATCACACAGTCACGATCACACAATCACAATCACACCATCACCATCACACAATCACCATCACACAATCACGATCACACAATCACAATAACACAATCACAATAACACAATCACACAATCACGATCACGCAATCACGATCACGTAATCACGATCACAAAATCACGACCACACAATCACAATCACACAATCGCGATCGCACAATCACGATCGCACAATCACACAATCACAATCACACAATCACAATCACACAATCAGAATCACACAATCACAATCACACAATCACAATCACACAATCACAATCACACAATCACAATCACACAATCACAATCACACAATCAGTATCACACAATCACAATCACACATTCACAATCACGATCACAAAATCACGATCACACAATCACAATCACACAATCACAATCACACAATCACAATCACACAATCACAATCACACAATCACAATCACACAATCACAATCACACAATCACAATCACACAATCACAATCACACAATCACACAATCACAATCACACAATCACATTCACACAATCACAATCACACAATCACAATCAGACAATCACAAACACACAACCACAATCACACAATCACAATCACACGATCACAATCACACGATCACAATCACACGATCACAATCACACGATCACAATCACACGATCACAATCACACGATCACAATCACACGATCACAATCACACGATCACAATCACACGATCACAATCACACGATCACAATCACACGATCACAATCACACGATCACAATCACACGATCACAATCACACGATCACAATCACACGATCACAATCACACGATCACAATCACACGATCACAATCACACGATCACAATCACACGATCACAATCACACGATCACAATCACACGATCACAATCACACGATCACAATCACACGATCACAATCACACGATCACAATCACACGATCACAATCACACGATCACAATCACACGATCACAATCACACGATCACAATCACACGATCACAATCACACAATCACAATCACACAATCACAATCACACAATCACAATCACACAATCACAATCACACAATCACAATCACACAATCACAATCACACAATCACAATCACACAATCACAATCACACAATCACAATCACACAATCACAATCACACAATCACAATCACACAATCACAATCACACAATCACAATCACACAATCACAATCACACAATCACAATCACACAATCACAATCACACAATCACAATCACACAATCACAATCACACAATCACAATCACACAATCACAATCACACAATCACAATCACACAATCACAATCACACAATCACAATCACACAATCACAATCACACAATCACAATCACACAATCACAATCACACAATCACAATCACACAATCACAATCACACAATCACAATCACACAATCACAATCACACAATCACAATCACACAATCACAATCACACAATCACAATCACACAATCACAATCACACAATCACAATCACACAATCACAATCACACAATCACAATCACACAATCACAATCACACAATCACAATCACACAATCACAATCACACAATCACAATCACACAATCACAATCACACAATCACAATCACACAATCACAATCACACAATCACAATCACACAATCACAATCACACAATCACAATCACACAATCACAATCACACAATCACAATCACACAATCACAATCACACAATCACAATCACACAATCACAATCACACAATCACAATCACACAATCACAATCACACAATCACAATCACACAATCACAATCACACAATCACAATCACACAATCACAATCACACAATCACAATCACACAATCACAATCACACAATCACAATCACACAATCACAATCACACAATCACAATCACACAATCACAATCACACAATCACAATCACACAATCACAATCACACAATCACAATCACACAATCACAATCACACAATCACAATCACACAATCACAATCACACAATCACAATCACACAATCACAATCACACAATCACAATCACACAATCACAATCACACAATCACAATCACACAATCACAATCACACAATCACAATCACACAATCACAATCACACAATCACAATCACACAATCACAATCACACAATCACAATCACAATCACAATCACACAATCACAATCACACAATCACAATCACACAATCACAATCACACAATCACAATCACACAATCACAATCACACAATCACAATCACACAATCACAATCACACAATCACAATCACACAATCACAATCACACAATCACAATCACACAATCACAATCACACAATCACAATCACACAATCACAATCACACAATCACAATCACACAATCACAATCACACAATCACAATCACACAATCACAATCACACAATCACAATCACACAATCACAATCACACAATCACAATCACACAATCACAATCACACAATCACAATCACACAATCACAATCACACAATCACAATCACACAATCACAATCACACAATCACAATTACACAATCACAATCACACAATCACAATCACACAATCACAATCACACAATCACAATCACACAATCACAATCACACAATCACAATCACACAATCACAATCACACAATCACAATCACACAATCACAATCACACAATCACAATCACACAATCACAATCACACAATCACAGTCACACGATCACAATCACACAGTCACGATCACACAATCACACAGTCACAATCCCACAATCACGACCACACAGTCACGATCACACAATCACAATCACACAATCTCAATCACGATCACACAATCACACAGTCACAATCCCACAATCACGATCACACAATCACGATCACACCGTCATGATCACACAATCACACAGTCACAATCCCACAATCACGATCACACAATCACGATCACACAGTGACGATCACACAACCACAATCACACAATCAGAATCACACAATCACAATAACACAGTCACACAATCATGATCACACAATCACGATGACACAATCACGATCACACAGTCACGATCACACAATCACAATCACACCATCACCATCACACAATCACCATCACACAATCACGATCACACAATCACAATAACACAATCACAATAAAACAATCACAATAACACAATCACACAATCACGATCACGCAATCACGATCACGCAATCACGATCACAAAATCACGACCACACAATCACAATCACACAATCAGTATCACACAATCACAATCACACATTCACAATCACGATCACAAAATCACGATCACACAATCACAATCACACAATCACAATCACACAATCACAATCACACAATCACAATCACACAATCACAATCACACAATCACAATCACACAATCACAATCACACAATCACAATCACACAATCACAATCACACAATCACAATCACACAATCACAATCACACAATCATACAATCACAATCACACAATCACATTCACACAATCACAATCACACAATCACAATCACACAATCACAAACACACAACCACAATCACACAACCACAATCACACAATCACAATCACACAATCACAATCACACAATCACAATCACACAATCACAATCACACAATCACAATCACACAATCACAATCGCACAATCGCAATCGCACAATCACAATCACACAATCACAATCACACAATCACAATCACACAATCACAATCACACAATCACAATCACACAATCACAATCACACAATCACAATCACACAATCACAATCACACAATCACAATCACACAATCACAATCACACAATCACAATCACACAATCACAATCACACAATCACAATCACACAATCACAATCACACAATCACAATCACACAATCACAATCACACAATCACAATCACACAATCACAATCACACAATCACAATCACACAATCACAATCACACAATCACAATCACACAATCACAATCACACAATCACAATCACACAATCACAGTCACACGATCACAATCACACAGTCACGATCACACAATCACACAGTCACAATCCCACAATCACGACCACACAGTCACGATCACACAATCACAATCACACAATCTCAATCACGATCACACAATCACACAGTCACAATCCCACAATCACGATCACACAATCACGATCACACCGTCATGATCACACAATCACACAGTCACAATCCCACAATCACGATCACACAGTGACGATCACACAACCACAATCACACAATCAGAATCACACAATCACAATAACACAGTCACACAATCATGATCACACAATCACGATGACACAATCACGATCACACAGTCACGATCACACAATCACAATCACACCATCACCATCACACAATCACCATCACACAATCACGATCACACAATCACAATAACACAATCACAATAACACAATCACAATAACACAATCACACAATCACGATCACGCAATCACAATCACACAATCGCGATCGCACAATCACGATCGCACAATCACACAATCACAATCACTCAATCACAATCACACAATTACAATCACACAATCACGATCACTCAATCACGATCACACAATCACGGTCACACAATCACTATCACACAATCACGATCACACAATCACAGTCACACAATCACAATCACGCAGTCACAGTCACAATCACGATCACGCAATCACGATCACAAAATCACGACCACACAATCACAATCACACAATCACAATCACACAATCACAGTCACAAGAATCACAATCACACAATCTCAATCACGATCACACAATCACACAGTCACAATCCCACAACCATGATCACACAGTCACGATCACACAATCACACAGTCACAATCCCACAATCACGACCACACAGTTACGATCACACAATCACAATCACACAATCAGAATCACACAATCACAATAACACAGTCGCACAATGACGATCACACAATCACGGTCACACAATCACGATCACGCAATCACGATCACGCAATCACCATCACGCAATCACGATCACAAAATCACGACCACACAATCACAGTCACACAATCGCGATCACACAATCACAATCACACAATCTCAATCACGATCACACAATCACACAGTCACAATCCCACAATCACGATCACACAATCACGATCACACCGTCACGATCACACAATCACACAGTCACAATCCCACAATCACGATCACACAATCACGATCACACAGTGACGATCACACAACCACAATCACACAATCAGAATCACACAATCACAATAACACAGTCACACAATCATGATCACACAATCACGATGACACAATCACGATCACACAGTCACGATCACACAATCACAATCACACCATCACCATCACACAATCACCATCACACAATCACGATCACACAATCACAATAACACAATCACAATCACACAATCACAATCACACAATCACAATCACACAATCACAATCACACAATCACAATCACACAATCACAATCACACAATCACAATCACACAATCACAATCACACAATCACAATCACACAATCACAATCACACAATCACAATCACACAATCACAATCACACAATCACAATCACACAATCACAATCACACAATCACAATCACACAATCACAATCACACAATCACAGTCACACGATCACAATCACACAGTCACGATCACACAATCACACAGTCACAATCCCACAATCACGATCACACAGTCACGATCACACAATCACAATCACACAATCTCAATCACGATCACACAATCACACAGTCACAATCCCACAATCACGATCACACAATCACGATCACACCGTCACGATCACACAATCACACAGTCACAATCCCACAATCACGATCACACAATCACGATCACACAATCACGATCACACAGTGACGATCACACAACCACAATCACACAATCAGAATCACACAATCACAATAACACAGTCACACAATCATGATCACACAATCACGATGACACAATCACGATCACACAGTCACGATCACACAATCACAATCACACCATCACCATCACACAATCACCATCACACAATCACGATCACACAATCACAATAACACAATCACAATAACACAATCACAATAACACAATCACACAATCACGATCACGCAATCACGATCACGCAATCACGATCACAAAATCACGACCACACAATCACAATCACACAATCGCAAACGCACAATCACGATCGCACAATCACACAATCACAATCACTCAATCACAATCACACAATTACAATCACAAAATCACGATCACTCAATCACGATCACACAATCACGGTCACACAATCACGATCACACAATCACGATCACACAATCACGATCACACAATCACAGTCACACAATCACAATCACGCAGTCACAGTCACAATCACGATCACGCAATCACGATCACAAAATCACGACCACACAATCACAATCACACAATCGCGATCGCACAATCACTATCGCACAATCACACAATCACAATCACTCAATCACAATCACACAATTACAATCACACAATCACGATCACTCAATCACGATCACACAATCACGGTCACACAATTACGATCACACAATCACATTCACACAATCACAGTCACACAATCACAATCACGCAGTCACAGTCACAATCACGATCACACAAACACGAACACACAATCACGATCACACAATCACGACCACACAATCACGATCACACAATCACGATCACACAATCAAGATCACACTATCACTATCACACAATCACTATCACAAAATCACGATCACACAATCACAATCACACAATCACTATCTCACAATCACGATCACACAATCACAATCACACATTCACACAATCACAATCACAATCACACATTCACAATCACGATCACATAATCACGATCACACAATCACAATCACACAATCACACAATCACAATCACAAAATCACAGTCACACAATCACAATCACACAATCACAGTCACACGATCACAATCACACAGTCACGATCATACAATCACACAGTCACAATCCCACAATCACGACCACACAGTCACGATCACACAATCACAATCACACAATCAGAATCACACAATCACAATAACACAGTCACACAATCACGATCACACAATCACGATCACACATTCACGATCACGCAATCACGATCACGCAATCACGATCACGCAATCACGATCACAAAATCACGACCACACAATCACAATCACACAATCACGATCACGCAATCACAATCACACAATCTCAATCACGATCACACAATCACACAGTCACAATCCCACAATCACGATCACACAATCACGATCACACCGTCACGATCACACAATCACACAGTCACAATCCCACAATCACGATCACACAATCACGATCACACAGTGACGATCACACAACCACAATCACACAATCAGAATCACACAATCACAATAACACAGTCACACAATCATGATCACACAATCACGATGACACAATCACGATCACACAGTCACGATCACACAATCACAATCACACCATCACCATCACACAATCACCATCACACAATCACGATCACAAAATCACAATAACACAATCACAATAACACAATCACACAATCACGATCGCGCAATCACGATCACGCAATCACGATCACAAAATCACGACCACACAATCACAATCACACAATCGCGATCGCACAATCACGATCGCACAATCACACAATCACAATCACTCAATCACAATCACACAATTACAATCACACAATCACGATCACTCAATCACGATCACACAATCACGGTCACACAATCACGATCACACAATCACGATCACACAATCACAGTCACACAATCACAATCACGCAGTCACAGTCACAATCACGATCACGCAATCACGATCGCAAAATCACGACCACACAATCACAATCACACAATCACAATCACACAATCACAGTCACAAGAATCACAATCACACAATCTCAATCACGATCACACAATCACACAGTCACAATCCCACAACCATGATCACACAGTCACGATCACACAATCACACAGTCACAATCCCACAATCACGACCACACAGTTACGATCACACAATCACAATCACACAATCAGAATCACACAATCACGATCACACAATCACAATAACACAATCACAATCACACAATCAGTATCACGCAATCACAATCACACAATCTCAATCACGATCACACAATCACACAGTCACAATCCCACAATCACGATCACACAATCACGATCACACCGTCACGATCACACAATCACACAGTCACAATCCCACAATCACGATCACACAATCACGATCACACAGTGACGATCACACAACCACAATCACACAATCAGAATCACACAATCACAATAACACAGTCACACAATCATGATCACACAATCACGATGACACAATCACGATCACACAGTCACGATCACACAATCACAATCACACCATCACCATCACACAATCACCATCACACAATCACGATCACAAAATCACAATAACACAATCACAATAACACAATCACACAATCACGATCGCGCAATCACGATCACGCAATCACGATCACAAAATCACGACCACACAATCACAATCACACAATCGCGATCGCACAATCACGATCGCACAATCACACAATCACAATCACTCAATCACAATCACACAATTACAATCACACAATCACGATCACTCAATCACGATCACACAATCACGGTCACACAATCACGATCACACAATCACGATCACACAATCACAGTCACACAATCACAATCACGCAGTCACAGTCACAATCACGATCACGCAATCACGATCACAAAATCACGACCACACAATCACAATCACACAATCACAATCACACAATCACAGTCACAAGAATCACAATCACACAATCTCAATCACGATCACACAATCACACAGTCACAATCCCACAACCATGATCACACAGTCACGATCACACAATCACACAGTCACAATCCCACAATCACGACCACACAGTTACGATCACACAATCACAATCACACAATCAGAATCACACAATCACGATCACACAATCACAATAACACAATCACAATAACACAATCGCACAATCACGATCACGCAATCACGATCACAAAATCACACAATCACAATCACACAATCAGAATCACACAATCACAATAACACAATCACACAATCACGATCACACAATCACTATCTCACAATCACGATCACACAATCACAATCACACATTCACACAATCACAATCACAATCACACATTCACAATCACGATCACATAATCACGATCACACAATCACAATCACACAATCACAATCACACAATCACAATCACACAATCACAGTCACACAATCACAATCACACAATCACAATCACACAATCACATTCACACAATCACAATCACACAATCACAATCACACAATCACACAATCACAATCACACAATCACAATCACACAATCACAATCACACAATCACAATCACACAATCACAATCACACAATCACAATCACACAATCACAATCACACAATCACAATCACACAATCACAATCACACAATCACAATCACACAATCACAATCACACAATCACAATCACACAATCACAATCACACAATCACAATCACACAATCACAATCACACAATCACAATCACACAATCACAATCACACAATCACAATCACACAATCACAATCACACAATCACAATCACACAATCACAATCACACAATCACAATCACACAATCACAATCACACAATCACAATCACACAATCACAATCACACAATCACAATCACACAATCAGTATCACAGAATCACAATCACAAATTCACAATCACGATCACATAATCACGATCACACAATCACAATCACACAATCACAATCACACAATCACAATCACACAATCACAATCATACAATCACAATCATACAATCACAATCATACAATCACAATCATAAAATCACAATCATAGAATCGAAATCATACAATCACAATCATACAACCGCAATCAGACAATCACAATCATACAATCACAATCATACAATCACAATCATACAATCACAGTCATACAATCACAGTCATACAATCACAATCATACTATCACAATCATACAATCACAATCATACAACCACAATCAGACAATCACAATCATACAATCACAATCATACAATCACAATCATACAATCACAGTCATACAATCACAGTCATACATTCACAGTCATACAATCACAGTTATACAATCACAATCATACTATCACAATCATACAATCACAATCATACAATCACAATCAAACAATCGTAATCATACAATCACAATCATACCATCACAATCATACAATCAGAATCATACAATCACAATCATACAATCACAATCATACAATCACAATCATACAATCACAATCATACAATCACAATCATGCAATCACAATCATACAATCACAATCATACAATCATAATCATACAATCACAATCATACAATCGCAATCATACAATCACAATATTACAATCACAATCATACAATCACAATCATACTATCGCAATCATACAATCACAATCGTACAATCATAATCATACAATTACAATCATACAATCACAATCATACAATCACTATCATACAATCGCAATCATACAATTACAATCTCCAAAATACAATCTCCCCAATACAATCATACAATCAGAATCATACAATCACAATCACACAATCTCAATCACGATCACACAATCACACAGTCACAATCCCACAATCACGATCACACCGTCACGATCACACAATCACACAGTCACAATCCCACAATCACGATCACACAATCACGATCACACAGTCACGATCACACAACCACAATCACACAATCACAATAACACAGTCACACAATCATGATCACACAATCACGATGACACAATCACGATCACACAGTCACGATCACACAATCACAATCACACCATCACCATCACACAATCACCATCACACAATCACAATCACACAATCACAATCACACAATCACAATCACACAATCACAATCACACAATCACAATCACACAATCACAATTACACAATCACAATCACACAATCACAATCACACAATCACAATCACACAATCACAATCACACAATCACAATCACACAATCACAATCACACAATCACAATCACACAATCACAATCACACAATCACACAATCACAATCACACAATCACAATCACACAATCACAATCACACAATCACAATCACACAATCACAATCACACAATCACAATCACACAATCACAATCACACAATCACAATCACACAATCACAATCACACAATCACAATCACACAATCACAATCACACAATCACAATCACACAATCACAATCACACAATCACAATCACACAATCACAATCACACAATCACAATCACACAATCACAATCACACAATCACAATCACACAATCACAATCACACAATCACAATCACACAATCACAATCACACAATCACAATCACACAATCACAATCACACAATCACAATCACACAATCACAATCACACAATCACAATCACACAATCACAATCACACAATCACAATCACACAATCACAATCACACAATCACAATCACAAAATCACAATCACACAATCACAATCACACAATCACAGTCACACGATCACAATCACACAGTCACGATCACACAATCACACAGTCACAATCCCACAATCACGACCACACAGTCACGATCACACAATCACAATCACACAATCAGAATCACACAATCACAATAACACAGTCACACAATCACGATCACACAATCACGATCACACATTCACGATCACGCAATCACGATCAAGCAATCACGATCACGCAATCACGATCACAAAATCACGACCACACAATCACAATCACACAATCACGATCACGCAATCACAATCACACAATCTCAATCACGATCACACAATCACACAGTCACAATCCCACAATCACGATCACACAATCACGATCACACCATCACCATCACACAATCACCATCACACAATCACGATCACACAATCACAATAACACAATCACACAATCACGATCGCGCAATCACGATCACGCAATCACGATCACAAAATCACGACCACACAATCACAATCACACAATCGCGATCACACAATCAAGATCACACTATCACTATCACACAATCACTATCACAAAATCACGATCACACAATCACAATCACACAATCACAATCACACAATCACAATCACACAATCACGATCACACAATCACGATCACACAATCACGATCGCGCAATCACGATCACACAATCTCGATCGCACAATCACAATCACACAGTCACACAATCACAATCACAATCACAATCACACAATCACAATCACACAATCAGAATCACACAATCACAATCACACAATCACAATCACACAATCACAATCACACAATCACAATCACACAATCACAATCACACAATCACAATCACACAATCACAATCACACAATCACAATCACACAATCACAATCACACAATCACAATCACACAATCACAATCACACAATCACAATCACACAATCACAATCACACAATCAGTATCACAGAATCACAATCACAAATTCACAATCACGATCACATAATCACGATCACACAATCACAATCACACAATCACAATCACACAATCACAATCACACAATCACAATCATACAATCACAATCATACAATCACAATCATACAATCACAATCATAAAATCACAATCATAGAATCGAAATCATACAATCACAATCATACAACCGCAATCAGACAATCACAATCATACAATCACAATCATACAATCACAATCATACAATCACAGTCATACAATCACAGTCATACAATCACAATCATACTATCACAATCATACAATCACAATCATACAACCACAATCAGACAATCACAATCATACAATCACAATCATACAATCGCAATCATACAATCACAGTCATACAATCACAGTCATACAATCACAGTCATACAATCACAGTTATACAATCACAATCATACTATCACAATCATACAATCACAATCATACAATCACAATCAAACAATCGTAATCATACAATCACAATCATACCATCACAATCATACAATCAGAATCATACAATCGCAATCATACAATCACAATCATACAATCACAATCATACAATCACAATCATACAATCACAATCATGCAATCACAATCATACAATCACAATCATACAATCATAATCATACAATCACAATCATACAATCGCAATCATACAATCACAATATTACAATCACAATCATACAATCACAATCATACTATCGCAATCATACAATCACAATCGTACAATCATAATCATACAATTACAATCATACAATCACAATCATACAATCACTATCATACAATCGCAATCATACAATTACAATCTCCAAAATACAATCTCCCCAATACAATCATACAATCAGAATCATACAATCACAATCATACAATCACAATCATACAATCACAATCATACTATCACAATCATACAATCATAATCATACAATCACAATCATACAATCACAATCATACAATCACAGTCATACAATCACAATCTTAGAATCACAATCATACTATCACAATCACACAATCACAATCATACAATCACAATCATACAATCACAATCATGCAATCACAATCATACAATCATAATCATACAATGACAATCATACAATCACAATCATACAATCACAATCATACATTCACAATCATACATCCACAATCAGACAATCACAATCATACAATCACAATCATACAACCACAATCATACATTCACAATCATACAACCACAATCAGACAATCACAATCATACAATCACAATCATACAATCACAATCATACAATCACAATCATACAATCAATATCATACAATCACAATCATACAATCACAATCATGCAATCACAATCATACAATCGCATTCACACAATCGCAATCATACAATCACAATCATACAATCACAATCATACAATCACAATCATACAATCGCAATCATACAATTACAATCTCCCAAATACAATCATACAATCACAATCATACAATCACAATCATACAATCACAATCATACAATCAGAATCATACAATCACAATCATACAATCACAATCACACAATCACAATCACACAATCACAATCACACAATCACAGTCACACAACCACAATCACACAATCACAATCACACAATCACAATCACACTATCTCAATCACGATCACACAATCACACAGTCTCAATCCCACAATCACGATCACACAGTCACAATCCCACAATCACGACCACACAGTCACGGTCACACAATCACAATCACGCAATCAGAATCACACAATCACAATTACACAATCACACAATCACGATCACACAATCACGATCACACATTCACGACCACACAATCACGATCACACAATCACGATCACACAATCAAGATCACACTATCACTATCACACAATCACTATTACAAAATCACAATCACACAATCACAATCACACAATCACAATCACAATCACAAACACACAATCACAATCACACAATCAGAATCACACAATCACAATCACACAATCACAATAACACAGTCACACAATCACGATCACACAATCACGATCACACAATCACGATCACGCAATCACGATCACGCAATCACGATCACGCAATCACGATCACAAAATCACGACCACACAATCACAATCACACAATCACGATCACACAATCACAATCACACAATCTCAATCACGATCACACAATCACACAGTCACAATCCCACAATCACGATCACACAATCACGATCACACCGTCACGATCACACAATCACACAGTCACAATCCCACAATCACGATCACACAGTCACGATCACACATCCACAATCACACAATCACAATAACACAGTCACACAATCATGATCACACAATCACGATGACACAATCACGATCACACAGTCACGATCACACAATCACAATCACACCATCACCATCACACAATCACCATCACACAATCACGATCACACAATCACAATAACACAATCACAATAACACAATCACACAATCACGATCACGCAATCACGATCACGTAATCACGATCACAAAATCACGACCACACAATCACAATCACACAATCGCGATCGCACAATCACGATCGCACAATCACACAATCACAATCACACAATCACAATCACACAATCAGAATCACACAATCACAATCACACAATCACAATCACACAATCACAATCACACAATCACAATCACACAATCACAATCACACAATCACAATCACACAACCACAATCACACAATCAGTATCACACAATCACAATCACACATTCACAATCACACAATCACAATCACACAATCACATTCACACAATCACAATCACACAATCACAATCACACAATCACAAACACACAACCACAATCACACAATCACAATCACACAATCACAATCACACAATCACAATCACACAATCACAATCACACAATCAGTATCACACAATCACAATCACACAATCACAATCACACAATCACAATCACACAATCACAATAACACAGTCACACAATCACGATCACACAATCACGATCACAAAATCACGATCACACAATCACGATCACACAATCACAATCACACAATCACAATCACACAATCACAATCACACAATCACAATCACACAATCACAATCACACAATCACAATCACACAATCACAATCACACAATCACAATCACACAATCACAATCACACAATCACAATCACACAATCACAATCACACAATCACAATCACACAATCACAATCACACAATCACAATCACACAATCACATTCACACAATCACAATCACACAATCCCAATCACACAATCACAAACACACAACCACAATCACACAATCACAATCACACAATCACAATCACAATCACACAATCACAATCACACAATCACAATCACACAATCAGTATCACACAATCACAATCACACAATCACAATCACACAATCACAATCACACAATCACAATCACACAATCACAATCACACAATCACAGTCACACGATCACAATCACACAGTCACGATCACACAATCACACAGTCACAATCCCACAATCACGACCACACAGTCACGATCACACAATCACAATCACACAATCAGAATCACACAATCACAATAACACAGTCGCACAATCACGATCACACAATCACGGTCACACAATCACGATCACGCAATCACGATCACGCAATCACCATCACGCAATCACGATCACAAAATCACGACCACACAATCACAATCACACAATCACGATCACACAATCACAATCACACAATCTCAATCACGATCACACAATCACACAGTCACAATCCCACAATCACGATCACACAATCACGATCACACCGTCATGATCACACAATCACACAGTCACAATCCCACAATCACGATCACACAATCACGATCACACAGTGACGATCACACAACCACAATCACACAATCAGAATCACACAATCACAATAACACAGTCACACAATCATGATCACACAATCACGATGACACAATCACGATCACACAGTCACGATCACACAATCACAATCACACCATCACCATCACACAATCACCATCACACAATCACGATCACACAATCACAATAACGCAATCACAATAACACAATCACAATAACACAATCACACAATCACGATCACGCAATCACGATCACGCAATCACGATCACAAAATCACGACCACACAATCACAATCACACAATCGCGATCGCACAATCACGATCGCACAATCACACAATCACAATCACTCAATCACAATCACACAATTACAATCACACAATCACGATCACTCAATCACGATCACACAATCACGGTCACACAATCACGATCACACAATCACGATCACACAATCACAGTCACACAATCACAATCACGCAGTCACAGTCACAATCACGATCACGCAATCACGATCACAAAATCACGACCACACAATCACAATCACACAATCACTATCACACAATCACAGTCACAAGAATCACAATCACACAATCTCAATCACGATCACACAATCACACAGTCACAATCCCACAACCATGATCACACAGTCACGATCACACAATCACACAGTCACAATCCCACAATCACGACCACACAGTTACGATCACACAATCACAATCACACAATCAGAATCACACAATCACAATAACACAGTCGCACAATCACGATCACACAATCACGGTCACACAATCACGATCACGCAATCACGATCACGCAATCACCATCACGCAATCACGATCACAAAATCACGACCACACAATCACAATCACACAATCACGATCACACAATCACAATCACACAATCTCAATCACGATCACACAATCACACAGTCACAATCCCACAATCACGATCACACAATCACGATCACACCGTCACGATCACACAATCACACAGTCACAATCCCACAATCACGATCACACAGTCACGATCACACAACCACAATCACACAATCACAATAACACAGTCACACAATCATGATCACACAATCACGACGACACAATCACGATCACACAGTCACGATCACACAATCACAATCACACCATCACCATCACACAATCACCATCACACAATCACGATCACACAATCACAATAACACAATCACAATAACACAATCACAATAACACAATCACAATAACACAATCACACAATCACGATCACGCAATCACGATCACGCAATCACGATCACGCAATCACGATCACAAAATCACGCCCACACAATCACAATCACACAATCGCGACCGCACAATCACGATCGCACAATCACACAATCACAATCACACAATCACAATCACACAATCAGAATCACACAATCACAATCACACAATCACAATCACACAATCACAATCACACAATCACAATCACACAATCACAATCACACAATCACAATCACACAATCACAATCACACAATCACAATCACACAATCACAATCACACAATCACAATCACACAATCACACAATCACACAATCACAATCACACAATCACATTCACACAATCACAATCACACAATCACAATCACACAATCACAAACACACAACCACAATCACACAATCGCAATCACACAATCGCAATCACACAATCGCAATCACACAATCACAATCACACAATCACAATCACACAATCACAATCACACAATCACAATCACACAATCACAATCACACAATCACAATCACACAATCACAATCACACAATCACAATCACACAATCACAATCACACAATCACAATCACACAATCACAATCACACAATCACAATCACACAATCACAATCACACAATCACAATCACACAATCACAATCACACAATCACAATCACACAATCACAATCACACAATCACAATCACACAATCACAATCACACAATCACAATCACACAATCACAATCACACAATCACAATCACACAATCACAATCACACAATCACAATCACACAATCACACAATCACAATCACACAATCACAATCACACAATCACAATCACACAATCACAATCACACAATCACAATCACACAATCACAATCACACAATCACAATCACACAATCACAATCACACAATCACAATCACACAATCACAATCACACAATCACAATCACACAATCACAATCACACAATCACAATCACACAATCACAATCACACAATCACAATCACACAATCACAATCACACAATCACAATCACACAATCACAATCACACAATCACAATCACACAATCACAATCACACAATCACAATCACACAATCACAATCACACAATCACAATCACACAATCACAATCACACAATCACAATCACACAATCACAATCACACAATCACAATCACACAATCACAATCACACAATCACAGTCACACGATCACAATCACACAGTCACGATCACACAATCACACAGTCACAATCCCACAATCACGACCACACAGTCACGATCTCACAATCACAATCACACAATCTCAATCACGATCACACAATCACACAGTCACAATCCCACAATCACGATCACACAATCACGGTCACACCGTCATGATCACACAATCACACAGTCACAATCCCACAATCACGATCACACAATCACGATCACACAGTGACGATCACACAACCACAATCACACAATCAGAATCACACAATCACAATAACACAGTCACACAATCATGATCACACAATCACGATGACACAATCACGATCACACAGTCACGATCACACAATCACAATAACACAATCACAATAACACAATCACAATAACACAATCACACAATCACACAATCACGATCACGCAATCACAATCACACAATCGCGATCGCACAATCACGATCGCACAATCACACAATCACAATCACTCAATCACAATCACACAATTACAATCACACAATCACGATCACTCAATCACGATCACACAATCACGGTCACACAATCACGATCACACAATCACACAGTCACAATCCCACAATCACGACCACACAGTTACGATCACACAATCACAATCACACAATCAGAATCACACAATCACAATAACACAGTCGCACAATCACGATCACACAATCACGGTCACACAATCACGATCACGCAATCACGATCACGCAATCACCATCACGCAATCACGATCACAAAATCACGACCACACAATCACAGTCACACAATCGCGATCACACAAGCACAATCACACAATCTCAATCACGATCACACACTCACACAGTCACAATCCCACAATCACGATCACACAATCACGATCACACAGTCACGATCACACAATCACACAGTCACAATCCCACAATCACGATCACACAATCACGATCACACATTCACGATCACGCAATCACGATCACGCAATCACGATCACGCAATCACGATCACAAAATCACGACCACACAATCACAATCACACAATCACACAATCTCAATCACGATCACACAATCACACAGTCACAATCCCACAATCACGATCACACAATCACGATCACACCGTCACGATCACACATACACACAGTCACAATCCCACAATCACGATCACACAATCACGATCACACAGTGACGATCACACAACCACAATCACACAATCAGAATCACACAATCACAATAACACAGTCACACAATCATGATCACACAATCACGATGACACAATCACGATCACACAGTCACGATCACACAATCACAATCACACCATCACCATCACACAATCACCATCACACAATCACGATCACACAATCACAATAACACAATCACAATAACACAATCACAATAACACAATCACACAATCACAATCACACAATCACAATCACACAATCACAATCACACAATCAGTATCACACAATCACAATCACACATTCACAATCACGATCACAAAATCACGATCACACAATCACAATCACACAATCACAATCACACAATCACAATCACACAATCACAATCACACAATCACAATCACACAATCACAATCACACAATCACGATCACACAATCACAATAACACAATCACAATAACACAATCACACAATCACACAATCACGATCACGCAATCACAATCACACAATCGCGATCGCACAATCACGATCGCACAATCACACAATCACAATCACTCAATCACAGTCACACAATTACAATCACACAATCACGATCACTCAATCACGATCACACAATCACGGTCACACAATCACGATCACACAATCACGATCACACAATCACAGTCACACAATCAAATCACGCAGTCACAGTCACAATCACGATCACGCAATCACGATCACAAAATCACGACCACACAATCACAATCACACAATCACAATCACACAATCACAGTCACAAGAATCACAATCACACAATCTCAATCACGATCACACAATCACACAGTCACAATCCCACAACCATGATCACACAGTCACGATCACACAATCACACAGTCACAATCCCACAATCACGACCACACAATCGCGAACACACAATCACAATCACACAGTCAGAATCACACAATCACAATAACACAGTCGCACAATCACGATCACACAATCACGGTCACACAATCACGATCACGCAATCACGATCACGCAATCACCATCACGCAATCACGATCACAACATCACGACCACACAATCACAGTCACACAATCGCGATCACACAAGCACAATCACACAATCTCAATCACGATCACACAATCACACAGTCACAATCCCACAATCACGATCACACAATCACGATCACACAGTCACGATCACACAATCACACAGTCACAATCCCACAATCACGATCACACAATCACGAACACACATTCACGATCACGCAATCACGATCACGCAATCACGATCACGCAATCACGATCACAAAATCACGACCACACAATCACAATCACACAATCACACAATCTCAATCACGATCACACAATCACACAGTCACAATCCCACAATCACGATCACACAATCACGATCACACCGTCACGATTACACATACACACAGTCACAATCCCACAATCACGATCACACAATCACGATCACACAGTGACGATCACACAACCACAATCACACAATCAGAATCACACAATCACAATAACACAGTCACACAATCATGATCACACAATCACGATGACACAATCACGATCACACAGTCACGATCACACAATCACAATCACACCATCACCATCACACAATCACCATCACACAATCACGATCACACAATCACAATAACACAATCACAATAACACAATCACAATAACACAATCACACAATCACGATCACGCAATCACGATCACGCAATCACGATCACAAAATCACGACCACACAATCACAATCACACAATCGCGATCGCACAATCACGATCGCACAATCACACAATCACAATCACTCAATCATAATCACACAATTACAATCACACAATCACGATCACACAATCACGATCACACCGTCACGATCACACATACACACAGTCACAATCCCACAATCACGATCACACAATCACGATCACACAGTGACGATCACACAACCACAATCACACAATCAGAATCACACAATCACAATAACACAGTCACACAATCATGATCACACAATCACGATGACACAATCACGATCACACAGTCACGATCACACAATCACAATCACACCATCACCATCACACAATCACCATCACACAATCACGATCACACAATCACAATAACACAATCACAATAACACAATCACAATAACACAATCACACAATCACAGTCACACAATCACAATCACACAATCACAATCACACAATCAGTATCACACAATCACAATCACACATTCACAATCACGATCACAAAATCACGATCACACAATCACAATCACACAATCACAATCACACAATCACAATCACACAATCACAATCACACAATCACAATCACACAATCACAATCACACAATCACAATCACACAATCACAATCACACAATCACAATCACACAATCACAATCACACAATCACAATCACACAATCACAATCACACAATCACAATCACACAATCACAATCACACAATCACAATCACACAATCACAATCACACAATCACAATCACACAATCACAATCACACAATCACACAATCACAATCACACAATCACATTCACACAATCACAATCACACAATCACAATCACACAATCACAAACACACAACCACAATCACACAATCACAATCACACAATCACAATCACACAATCACAATCACACAATCACAATCACACAATCAGTATCACACAATCACAATCACACAATCACAATCACACAATCACAACCACACAATCACAATCACACAATCACAGTCACACGATCACAATCACACAGTCACGATCACACAATCACACAGTCACAATCCCACAATCACGACCACACAGTCACGATCACACAATCACAATCACACAATCAGAATCACACAATCACAATAACACAGTCGCACAATCACGATCACACAATCACGGTCACACAATCACGATCACGCAATCACGATCACGCAATCACCATCACGCAATCACGATCACAAAATCACGACCACACAATCACAATCACACAATCACGATCACACAATCACAATCACACAATCTCAATCACGATCACACAATCACACAGTCACAATCCCACAATCACGATCACACAATCACGATCACACCGTCATGATCACACAATCACACAGTCACAATCCCACAATCACGATCACACAATCACGATCACACAGTGACGATCACACAACCACAATCACACAATCAGAATCACACAATCACAATAACACAGTCACACAATCATGATCACACAATCACGATGACACAATCACGATCACACAGTCACGAGCACACAATCACAATCACACCATCACCATCACACAATCACCATCACACAATCACGATCACACAATCACAATAACACAATCACAATAACACAATCACAATAACACAATCACAATAACACAATCACAATAACACAATCACACAATCACGATCACGCAATCACGATCACGCAATCACGATCACAAAATCACGACCACACAATCACAATCACACAATCGCGATCGCACAATCACGATCGCACAATCACACAATCACAATCACTCAATCACAATCACACAATTACAATCACACAATCACGATCACTCAATCACGATCACACAATCACGGTCACACAATCACGATCACACAATCACGATCACACAATCACAGTCACACAATCACAATCACGCAGTCACAGTCACAATCACGATCACGCAATCACGATCACAAAATCACGACCACACAATCACAATCACACAATCACTATCACACAATCACAGTCACAAGAATCACAATCACACAATCTCAATCACGATCACACAATCACACAGTCACAATCCCACAACCATGATCACACAGTCACGATCACACAATCACACAGTCACAATCCCACAATCACGACCACACAGTTACGATCACACAATCACAATCACACAATCAGAATCACACAATCACAATAACACAGTCGCACAATCACGATCACACAATCACAATCACACAATCACAATCACACAGTCACAATCACACAATCACAATCACACAATCACAATCACACAATCACAATCACACAATCACAATCACACAATCACAATCACACAATCACAATCACACAATCACAATCACACAATCACAATCACACAATCACAATCACACAATCACAATCACACAATCACAATCACACAATCACAATCACACAATCACAATCACACAATCACAATCACACAATCACAATCACACAATCACAGTCACACGATCACAATCACACAGTCACGATCACACAATCACACAGTCACAATCCCACAATCACGACCACACAGTCACGATCACACAATCACAATCACACAATCTCAATCACGATCACACAATCACACAGTCACAATCCCACAATCACGATCACACAATCACGGTCACACCGTCATGATCACACAATCACACAGTCACAATCCCACAATCACGATCACACAATCACGATCACACAGTGACGATCACACAACCACAATCACACAATCAGAATCACACAATCACAATAACACAGTCACACAATCATGATCACACAATCACGATGACACAATCACGATCACACAGTCACGATCACACAATCACAATCACACCATCACCATCACACAATCACCATCACACAATCACGATCACACAATCACAATAACACAATCACAATAACACAATCACAATAACACAATCACACAATCACACAATCACGATCACGCAATCACAATCACACAATCGCGATCGCACAATCACGATCGCACAATCACACAATCACAATCACTCAATCACAGTCACACAATTACAATCACACAATCACGATCACTCAATCACGATCACACAATCACGGTCACACAATCACGATCACACAATCACGATCACACAATCACAGTCACACAATCAAATCACGCAGTCACAGTCACAATCACGATCACGCAATCACGATCACAAAATCACGACCACACAATCACAATCACACAATCACAATCACACAATCACAGTCACAAGAATCACAATCACACAATCTCAATCACGATCACACAATCACACAGTCACAATCCCACAACCATGATCACACAGTCACGATCACACAATCACACAGTCACAATCCCACAATCACGACCACACAGTTACGATCACACAATCACAATCACACAGTCAGAATCACACAATCACAATAACACAGTCGCACAATCACGATCACACAATCACGGTCACACAATCACGATCACGCAATCACGATCACGCAATCACCATCACGCAATCACGATCACAAAATCACGACCACACAATCACAGTCACACAATCGCGATCACACAAGCACAATCACACAATCTCAATCACGATCACACAATCACACAGTCACAATCCCACAATCACGATCACACAATCACGATCACACAGTCACGATCACACAATCACACAGTCACAATCCCACAATCACGATCACACAATCACGAACACACATTCACGATCACGCAATCACGATCACGCAATCACGATCACAAAATCACGACCACACAATCACAATCACACAATCGCGATCGCACAATC
Organism: Megachile rotundata; assembly: GCF_050947335.1. Taxonomy (NCBI): domain Eukaryota; kingdom Metazoa; phylum Arthropoda; class Insecta; order Hymenoptera; family Megachilidae; genus Megachile; species Megachile rotundata. The sequence continues at coordinate 359,421 of NW_027473352.1, read as the reverse complement.
ACGATCGCACAATCACACAATCACAATCACTCAATCATAATCACACAATTACAATCACACAATCACGATCACTCAATCACGATCACACAATCACGGTCACACAATCACGATCACACAATCACGATCACACAATCACAATCACACAATCACAATCACACAATCACAATCACAATCACACAATCACAATCACACAATCACAATCACACAATCACAATCACACAATCACAATCACACAATCACAATCACACAATCACAATCACAAAATCACAATCACACAATCACAATCACACAATCACAATCACACAATCACAATCACACAATCACAATCACACAATCACAATCACACAATCACAATCACACAATCACAATCACACAATCAAAATCACACAATCACAATCACACAATCACAATCACACAATCACAGTCACACGATCACAATCACACAGTCACGATCACACAATCACACAGTCACAATCCCACAATCACGACCACACAGTTACGATCACACAATCACAATCACACAATCAGAATCACACAATCACAATAACACAGTCGCACAATCACGATCACACAATCACGGTCACACAATCACGATCACGCAATCACGATCACGCAATCACCATCACGCAATCACGATCACAAAATCACGACCACACAATCACAGTCACACAATCGCGATCACACAATCACAATCACACAATCTCAATCACGATCACACAATCACACAGTCACAATCCCACAATCACGGTCACACAATCACGATCACACAGTCACGATCACACAATCACACAGTCGCAATCCCACAATCACGATCACACAATCACGATCACACATTCACGATCACGCAATCACGATCACGCAATCACGATCACGCAATCACGATCACAAAATCACGACCACACAATCACAATCACACAATCACGACCACACAATCACAATCACACAATCTCAATCACGATCACACAATCACACAGTCACAATCCCACAATCACGATCACACAATCACGATCACATCGTCACGATCACACAATCACACAGTCACAATCCCACAATCACGATCACACAATCACGATCACACAGTGACGATCACACAACCACAATCACACAATCACCATCACACAATCACGATCACACAATCACAATAACACAATCGCGCAATCACGATCACGCAATCACGATCACAAAATCACGACCACACAATCACAATCACACAATCGCGATCGCACAATCACGATCGCACAATCACACAATCACAATCACTCAATCACAATCACACAATTACAATCACACAATCACGATCACTCAATCACGATCACACAATCACGGTCACACAATTACGATCACACAATCACAATCACACAATCACAGTCACACAATCACAATCACGCAGTCACAGTCACAATCACGATCACACAAACACGAACACACAATCACGATCACACAATCACGACCACACAATCACGATCACACAATCACGATCACACAATCAAGATCACACTATCACTATCACACAATCACTATCACAAAATCACGATCACACAATCACAATCACACAATCACAATCACACAATCACAATCACACAATCACGATCACACAATCACGATCACACAATCACGATCGCCCAATCACGATCACACAATCTCGATCGCACAATCACAATCACACAGTCACACAATCACAATCACAATCACAATCACAATCACACAATCACAACCACACAATCAGAATCACACAATCACAATCCCACAATCACAATCACACAATCACAATCACACAATCACAATCACACAATCACAATCACACAATCAGTATCACGCAATCACAATCACACAATCTCAATCACGATCACACAATCACACAGTCACAATCCCACAATCACGATCACACAATCACACAATCACAATCACACAATCAGAATCACACAATCACAATAACACAATCACACAATCACGATCACACAATCACTATCCCACAATCACGATCACACAATCACAATCACACATTCACACAATCACAATCACAATCACACATTCACAATCACGATCACATAATCACGATCACACAATCACAATCACACAATCACAATCACACAATCATAATCACACAATCACAGTCACACAATCACAATCACACAATCACAATCACACAATCACATTCACACAATCACAATCACACAATCACAATCACACAATCACAATCACACAATCAGAATCACACAATCACAATAACACAATCACACAATCACGATCACACAATCACTATCTCACAATCACGATCACACAATCACAATCACACATTCACACAATCACAATCACAATCACACATTCACAATCACGATCACATAATCACGATCACACAATCACAATCACACAATCACAATCACACAATCACAATCACACAATCACAATCACACAATCACAATCACACAATCACAATCACACAATCACAATCACACAATCACAATCACACAATCACAATCACACAATCACAATCACACAATCACAATCACACAGTCACAATCACACAGTCACAATCACACAGTCACAATCACACAATCACAATCACACAATCACAATCACACAATCACAATCACACAATCACAATCACACAATCACAATCACACAATCACAATCACACAATCACAATCACACAATCACAATCACACAATCACAATCACACAATCACAATCACACAATCACAATCACACAATCACAATCACACAATCACAATCACACAATCACAATCACACAATCACAATCACACAATCACAATCACACAATCACAATCACACAATCACAATCACACAATCACAATCACACAATCACAATCACACAATCACAATCACACAATCACAATCACACAATCACAATCACACAATCACAATCACACAATCACAATCACACAATCACAATCACACAATCACAATCACACAATCACAATCACACAATCACAATCACACAATCACAATCACACAATCACAATCACACAATCACAATCACACAATCACAATCACACAATCACAATCACACAATCACAATCACACAATCACAATCACACAATCACAATCACACAATCACAATCACACAATCACAGTCACACGATCACAATCACACAGTCACGATCACACAATCACACAGTCACAATCCCACAATCACGACCACACAGTCACGATCACACAATCACAATCACACAATCACAATCACACAATCACAATCACACAATCACAATCACACAATCACAATCACACAATCACAATCACACAATCACAATCACACAATCACAATCACACAATCACAATCACACAATCACAATCACACAATCACAATCACACAATCACAATCACACAATCACAATCACACAATCACAATCACACAATCACAATCACACAATCACAATCACACAATCACAATCACACAATCACAATCACACAATCACAATCACACAGTCACAATCACACAATCACAATCACACAATCACAATCACACAATCACAATCACACAATCACAATCACACAATCACAATCACACAATCACAATCACACAATCACAATCACACAATCACAATCACACAATCCCAATCACACAATCACAATCACACAATCACAGTCACACGATCACAATCACACAGTCACGATCACACAATCACACACTCACAATCCCACAATCACGACCACACAGTCACGATCACACAATCACAATCACACAATCTCAATCACGATCACACAATCACACAGTCACAATCCCACAATCACGATCACACAATCACGGTCACACCGTCATGATCACACAATCACACAGTCACAATCCCACAATCACGATCACACAATCACTATCCCACAATCACGATCACACAATCACAATCACACATTCACACAATCACAATCACAATCACACATTCACAATCACGATCACATAATCACGATCACACAATCACAATCACACAATCACAATCACACAATCACAATCACACAATCACAGTCACACAATCACAATCACACAATCACAATCACACAATCACATTCACACAATCACAATCACACAATCACAATCACACAATCACAATCACACAATCAGAATCACACAATCACAATAACACAATCACACAATCACGATCACACAATCACTATCTCACAATCACGATCACACAATCACAATCACACATTCACACAATCACAATCACAATCACACATTCACAATCACGATCACATAATCACGATCACACAATCACAATCACACAATCACAATCACACAATCACAATCACACAATCACAATCACACAATCACAATCACACAATCACAATCACACAATCACAATCACACAATCACAATCACACAATCACAATCACACAATCACACAATCACAATCACACAATCACAATCACACAATCACAATCACACAGTCACAATCACACAGTCACAATCACACAGTCACAATCACACAATCACAATCACACAATCACAATCACACAATCACAATCACACAATCACAATCACACAATCACAATCACACAATCACAATCACACAATCACAATCACACAATCACAATCACACAATCACAATCACACAATCACAATCACACAATCACAATCACACAATCACAATCACACAATCACAATCACACAATCACAATCACACAATCACAATCACACAATCACAATCACACAATCACAATCACACAATCACAATCACACAATCACAATCACACAATCACAATCACACAATCACAATCACACAATCACAATCACACAATCACAATCACACAATCACAATCACACAATCACAGTCACACGATCACAATCACACAGTCACGATCACACAATCACACAGTCACAATCCCACAATCACGACCACACAGTCACGATCACACAATCACAATCACACAATCACAATCACACAATCACAATCACACAATCACAATCACACAATCACAATCACACAATCACAATCACACAATCACAATCACACAATCACAATCACACAATCACAATCACACAATCACAATCACACAATCACAATCACACAATCACAATCACAATCACACAATCACAATCACACAATCACAATCACACAATCACAATCACACAATCACAATCACACAATCACAATCACACAATCACAATCACAAAATCACAATCACACAATCACAATCACACAATCACAATCACACAATCACAATCACACAATCACAATCACACAATCACAATCACACAATCACAATCACACAATCACAATCACACAATCAAAATCACACAATCACAATCACACAATCACAATCACACAATCACAGTCACACGATCACAATCACACAGTCACGATCACACAATCTCACAGTCACAATCCCACAATCACGACCACACAGTTACGATCACACAATCACAATCACACAATCAGAATCACACAATCACAATAACACAGTCGCACAATCACGATCACACAATCACGGTCACACAATCACGATCACGCAATCACGATCACGCAATCACGATCACGCAATCACCATCACGCAATCACGATCACAAAATCACGACCACACAATCACGATCACGCAATCACGATCACGCAATCACGATCACGCAATCACCATCACGCAATCACGATCACAAAATCACGACCACACAATCACAGTCACACAATCGCGATCACACAAGCACAATCACACAATCTCAATCACGATCACACAATCACACAGTCACAATCCCACAATCACGATCACACAATCACGATCACACAGTCACGATCACACAATCACACAGTCACAATCCCACAATCACGATCACACAATCACAATCACACAATCACAATCACTCAATCATAATCACACAATTACAATCACACAATCACGATCACTCAATCACGATCACACAATCACGGTCACACAATCACGATCACACAATCACGATCACACAATCACAATCACACAATCACAATCACACAATCACAATCACAATCACACAATCACAATCACACAATCACAATCACACAATCACAATCACACAATCACAATCACACAATCACAATCACACAATCACAATCACAAAATCACAATCACACAATCACAATCACACAATCACAATCACACAATCACAATCACACAATCACAATCACACAATCACAATCACACAATCACAATCACACAATCACAATCACACAATCAAAATCACACAATCACAATCACACAATCACAATCACACAATCACAGTCACACGATCACAATCACACAGTCACGATCACACAATCACACAGTCACAATCCCACAATCACGACCACACAGTTACGATCACACAATCACAATCACACAATCAGAATCACACAATCACAATAACACAGTCGCACAATCACGATCACACAATCACGGTCACACAATCACGATCACGCAATCACGATCACGCAATCACCATCACGCAATCACGATCACAAAATCACGACCACACAATCACAGTCACACAATCGCGATCACACAATCACAATCACACAATCTCAATCACGATCACACAATCACACAGTCACAATCCCACAATCACGGTCACACAATCACGATCACACAGTCACGATCACACAATCACACAGTCGCAATCCCACAATCACGATCACACAATCACGATCACACATTCACGATCACGCAATCACGATCACGCAATCACGATCACGCAATCACGATCACAAAATCACGACCACACAATCACAATCACACAATCACGACCACACAATCACAATCACACAATCTCAATCACGATCACACAATCACACAGTCACAATCCCACAATCACGATCACACAATCACGATCACATCGTCACGATCACACAATCACACAGTCACAATCCCACAATCACGATCACACAATCACGATCACACAGTGACGATCACACAACCACAATCACACAATCACCATCACACAATCACGATCACACAATCACAATAACACAATCGCGCAATCACGATCACGCAATCACGATCACAAAATCACGACCACACAATCACAATCACACAATCGCGATCGCACAATCACGATCGCACAATCACACAATCACAATCACTCAATCACAATCACACAATTACAATCACACAATCACGATCACTCAATCACGATCACACAATCACGGTCACACAATTACGATCACACAATCACAATCACACAATCACAGTCACACAATCACAATCACGCAGTCACAGTCACAATCACGATCACACAAACACGAACACACAATCACGATCACACAATCACGACCACACAATCACGATCACACAATCACGATCACACAATCAAGATCACACTATCACTATCACACAATCACTATCACAAAATCACGATCACACAATCACAATCACACAATCACAATCACACAATCACAATCACACAATCACGATCACACAATCACGATCACACAATCACGATCGCCCAATCACGATCACACAATCTCGATCGCACAATCACAATCACACAGTCACACAATCACAATCACAATCACAATCACAATCACACAATCACAACCACACAATCAGAATCACACAATCACAATCCCACAATCACAATCACACAATCACAATCACACAATCACAATCACACAATCACAATCACACAATCAGTATCACGCAATCACAATCACACAATCTCAATCACGATCACACAATCACACAGTCACAATCCCACAATCACGATCACACAATCACACAATCACAATCACACAATCAGAATCACACAATCACAATAACACAATCACACAATCACGATCACACAATCACTATCCCACAATCACGATCACACAATCACAATCACACATTCACACAATCACAATCACAATCACACATTCACAATCACGATCACATAATCACGATCACACAATCACAATCACACAATCACAATCACACAATCATAATCACACAATCACAGTCACACAATCACAATCACACAATCACAATCACACAATCACATTCACACAATCACAATCACACAATCACAATCACACAATCACAATCACACAATCAGAATCACACAATCACAATAACACAATCACACAATCACGATCACACAATCACTATCTCACAATCACGATCACACAATCACAATCACACATTCACACAATCACAATCACAATCACACATTCACAATCACGATCACATAATCACGATCACACAATCACAATCACACAATCACAATCACACAATCACAATCACACAATCACAATCACACAATCACAATCACACAATCACAATCACACAATCACAATCACACAATCACAATCACACAATCACAATCACACAATCACAATCACACAATCACAATCACACAGTCACAATCACACAGTCACAATCACACAGTCACAATCACACAATCACAATCACACAATCACAATCACACAATCACAATCACACAATCACAATCACACAATCACAATCACACAATCACAATCACACAATCACAATCACACAATCACAATCACACAATCACAATCACACAATCACAATCACACAATCACAATCACACAATCACAATCACACAATCACAATCACACAATCACAATCACACAATCACAATCACACAATCACAATCACACAATCACAATCACACAATCACAATCACACAATCACAATCACACAATCACAATCACACAATCACAATCACACAATCACAATCACACAATCACAATCACACAATCACAATCACACAATCACAATCACACAATCACAATCACACAATCACAATCACACAATCACAATCACACAATCACAATCACACAATCACAATCACACAATCACAATCACACAATCACAATCACACAATCACAATCACACAATCACAATCACACAATCACAATCACACAATCACAATCACACAATCACAATCACACAATCACAATCACACAATCACAGTCACACGATCACAATCACACAGTCACGATCACACAATCACACAGTCACAATCACACAGTCACAATCACACAGTCACAATCACACAATCACAATCACACAATCACAATCACACAATCACAATCACACAATCACAATCACACAATCACAATCACACAATCACAATCACACAATCACAATCACACAATCACAATCACACAATCACAATCACACAATCACAATCACACAATCACAATCACACAATCACAATCACACAATCACAATCACACAATCACAATCACACAATCACAATCACACAATCACAATCACACAATCACAATCACACAATCACAATCACACAATCACAATCACACAATCACAATCACACAATCACAATCACACAATCACAATCACACAATCACAATCACACAATCACAATCACACAATCACAATCACACAATCACAATCACACAATCACAATCACACAATCACAATCACACAATCACAATCACACAATCACAATCACACAATCACAATCACACAATCACAATCACACAATCACAATCACACAATCACAATCACACAATCACAATCACACAATCACAATCACACAATCACAATCACACAATCACAATCACACAATCACAGTCACACGATCACAATCACACAGTCACGATCACACAATCACACAGTCACAATCCCACAATCACGACCACACAGTCACGATCACACAATCACAATCACACAATCACAATCACACAATCACAATCACACAATCACAATCACACAATCACAATCACACAATCACAATCACACAATCACAATCACACAATCACAATCACACAATCACAATCACACAATCACAATCACACAATCACAATCACACAATCACAATCACACAATCACAATCACACAATCACAATCACACAATCACAATCACACAATCACAATCACACAATCACAATCACACAGTCACAATCACACAATCACAATCACACAATCACAATCACACAATCACAATCACACAATCACAATCACACAATCACAATCACACAATCACAATCACACAATCACAATCACACAATCACAATCACACAATCACAATCACACAATCCCAATCACACAATCACAATCACACAATCACAGTCACACGATCACAATCACACAGTCACGATCACACAATCACACACTCACAATCCCACAATCACGACCACACAGTCACGATCACACAATCACAATCACACAATCTCAATCACGATCACACAATCACACAGTCACAATCCCACAATCACGATCACACAATCACGGTCACACCGTCATGATCACACAATCACACAGTCACAATCCCACAATCACGATCACACAATCACGATCACACAGTGACGATCACACAACCACAATCACACAATCAGAATCACACAATCACAATAACACAGTCACACAATCATGATCACACAATCACGATGACACAATCACGATGACACAATCACGATCACACAGTCACGATCACACAATCACAATCACACCATCACCATCACACAATCACCATCACACAATCACGATCACACAATCACAATAACACAATCACAATAACACAATCACAATAACACAATCACACAATCACGATCACGCAATCACAATCACACAATCGCGATCGCACAATCACACAATCACAATCACTCAATCACAATCACACAATTACAATCACACAATCACGATCACTCAATCACGATCACACAATCACGGTCACACAATGACGATCACACAATCACGATCACACAATCACAGTCACACAATCAAATCACGCAGTCACAGTCACAATCACGATCACACAATCACGATCACAAAATCACGACCACACAATCACAATCACACAATCACAATCACACAATCACAGTCACAAGAATCACAATCACACAATCTCAATCACGATCACACAATCACACAGTCACAATCCCACAACCATGATCACACAGTCACGATCACACAATCACACAGTCACAATCCCACAATCACGACCACACAGTTACGATCACACAATCACAATCACACAATCAGAATCACACAATCACAATAACACAATCACACAATCACGATCACGCAATCACGATCACGCAATCACGATCACAAAATCACGACCACACAATCACAATCACACAATCGCGATCGCACAATCACGATCGCACAATCACACAATCACAATCACTCAATCATAATCACACAATTACAATCACACAATCACGATCACTCAATCACGATCACACAATCACGGTCACACAATCACGATCACACAATCACGATCACACAATCACAATCACACAATCACAATCACACAATCACAATCACACAATCACAATCACACAATCACAATCACACAATCACAATCACACAATCACAATCACACAATCACAATCACACAATCACAATCACACAATCACAATCACACAATCACAATCACACAATCACAATCACACAATCACAATCACACAATCACAGTCACACGATCACAATCACACAGTCACGATCACACAATCACACAGTCACAATCCCACAATCACGACCACACAGTTACGATCACACAATCACAATCACACAATCAGAATCACACAATCACAATAACACAGTCGCACAATCACGATCACACAATCACGGTCACACAATCACGATCACGCAATCACGATCACGCAATCACCATCACGCAATCACGATCACAAAATCACGACCACACAATCACAGTCACACAATCGCGATCACACAATCACAATCACACAATCTCAATCACGATCACACAATCACACAGTCACAATCCCACAATCACGATCACACAATCACGATCACACAGTCACGATCACACAATCACACAGTCGCAATCCCACAATCACGATCACACAATCACGATCACACATTCACGATCACGCAATCACGATCACGCAATCACGATCACGCAATCACGATCACAAAATCACGACCACACAATCACAATCACACAATCACGACCACACAATCACAATCACACAATCTCAATCACGATCACACAATCACACAGTCACAATCCCACAATCACGATCACACAATCACGATCACATCGTCACGATCACACAATCACACAGTCACAATCCCACAATCACGATCACACAATCACGATCACACAGTGACGATCACACAACCACAATCACACAATCACCATCACACAATCACGATCACACAATCACAATAACACAATCGCACAATCACGATCACGCAATCACGATCACAAAATCACGACCACACAATCACAATCACACAATCGCGATCGCACAATCACGATCGCACAATCACACAATCACAATCACTCAATCACAATCACACAATTACAATTACACAATCACGATCACTCAATCACGATCACACAATCACGGTCACACAATTACGATCACACAATCACAATCACACAATCACAGTCACACAATCACAATCACGCAGTCACAGTCACAATCACGATCACACAAACACGAACACACAATCACGATCACACAATCACGACCACACAATCACGATCACACAATCACGATCACACAATCACGATCACACAATCAAGATCACACTATCACTATCACACAATCACTATCACAAAATCACGATCACACAATCACAATCACACAATCACAATCACACAATCACAATCACACAATCACGATCACACAATCACGATCACACAATCACGATCGCCCAATCACGATCACACAATCTCGATCGCACAATCACAATCACACAGTCACACAATCACAATCACAATCACAATCACACAATCACAACCACACAATCAGAATCACACAATCGCAATCCCACAATCACAATCACACAATCACAATCACACAATCACAATCACACAATCAGTATCACGCAATCACAATCACACAATCTCAATCACGATCACACAATCACACAGTCACAATCCCACAATCACGATCACACAATCACCCAATCACAATCACACAATCAGAATCACACAATCACAATAACACAATCACACAATCACGATCACACAATCACTATCTCACAATCACGATCACACAATCACAATCACACATTCACATAATCACAATCACAATCACACATTCACAATCACGATCACATAATCACGATCACACAATCACAATCACACAATCACAATCACACAATCACAATCACACAATCACAATCACACAATCACAGTCACACAATCACAATCACACAATCACAATCACACAATCACATTCACACAATCACAATCACACAATCACAATCACACAATCACAATCACACAATCACAATCACACAATCACAATCACACAATCACAATCACACAATCACAATCACACAATCACAATCACACAATCACAATCACACAATCACAATCACACAATCACAATCACACAATCACAATCACACAATCACAATCACACAATCACAATCACACAATCACAATCACACAATCACAATCACACAATCACAATCACACAATCACAATCACACAATCACAATCACACAATCACAATCACACAATCAGTATCACACAATCACAATCACACATTCACAATCACGATCACATAATCACGATCACACAATCACAATCACACAATCACAATCACACAATCACAATCACACAATCACAATCACAATCACAATCACACAATCACAATCACACAATCAGAATCACACAATCACAATCACACAATCACAATCACACAATCACAAACACACAACCACAATCACACAATCACAATCACACAATCACAATCACACAATCACAATCACACAATCACAATCACACAGTCACAATCACACAATCACAATCACACAATCACAATCACACAATCACAATCACACAATCACAATCACACAATCACAATCACACAATCACAATCACACAATCACAATCACACAATCACAATCACACAATCACAGTCACACGATCACAATCACACAGTCACGATCACACAATCACACAGTCACAATCCCACAATCACGACCACACAGTCACGATCACACAATCACAATCACACAATCACAATCACACAATCACAATCACACAATCACAATCACACAATCACAATCACACAATCACAATCACACAATCACAATCACACAATCACAATCACACAATCACAATCACACAATCACAATCACACAATCACAATCACACAATCACAATCACACAATCACAATCACACAATCACAATCACACAATCACAATCACACAATCACAATCACACAATCACAATCACACAATCACAATCACACAGTCACAATCACACAATCACAATCACACAATCACAATCACACAATCACAATCACACAATCACAATCACACAATCACAATCACACAATCACAATCACACAATCACAATCACACAATCACAATCACACAATCCCAATCACACAATCACAATCACACAATCACAGTCACACGATCACAATCACACAGTCACGATCACACAATCACACACTCACAATCCCACAATCACGACCACACAGTCACGATCACACAATCACAATCACACAATCTCAATCACGATCACACAATCACACAGTCACAATCCCACAATCACGATCACACAATCACGGTCACACCGTCATGATCACACAATCACACAGTCACAATCCCACAATCACGATCACACAATCACTATCCCACAATCACGATCACACAATCACAATCACACATTCACACAATCACAATCACAATCACACATTCACAATCACGATCACATAATCACGATCACACAATCACAATCACACAATCACAATCACACAATCACAATCACACAATCACAGTCACACAATCACAATCACACAATCACAATCACACAATCACATTCACACAATCACAATCACACAATCACAATCACACAATCACAATCACACAATCAGAATCACACAATCACAATAACACAATCACACAATCACGATCACACAATCACTATCTCACAATCACGATCACACAATCACAATCACACATTCACACAATCACAATCACAATCACACATTCACAATCACGATCACATAATCACGATCACACAATCACAATCACACAATCACAATCACACAATCACAATCACACAATCACAATCACACAATCACAATCACACAATCACAATCACACAATCACAATCACACAATCACAATCACACAATCACAATCACACAATCACAATCACACAATCACAATCACACAGTCACAATCACACAGTCACAATCACACAATCACAATCACACAATCACAATCACACAATCACAATCACACAATCACAATCACACAATCACAATCACACAATCACAATCACACAATCACAATCACACAATCACAATCACACAATCACAATCACACAATCACAATCACACAATCACAATCACACAATCACAATCACACAATCACAATCACACAATCACAATCACACAATCACAATCACACAATCACAATCACACAATCACAATCACACAATCACAATCACACAATCACAATCACACAATCACAATCACACAATCACAATCACACAATCACAATCACACAATCACAATCACACAATCACAATCACACAATCACAATCACACAATCACAATCACACAATCACAATCACACAATCACAATCACACAATCACAATCACACAATCACAATCACACAATCACAATCACACAATCACAATCACACAATCACAATCACACAATCACAATCACACAATCACAATCACACAATCACAATCACACAATCACAATCACACAATCACAATCACACAATCACAATCACACAATCACAGTCACACGATCACAATCACACAGTCACGATCACACAATCACACAGTCACAATCCCACAATCACGACCACACAGTCACGATCACACAATCACAATCACACAATCACAATCACACAATCACAATCACACAATCACAATCACACAATCACAATCACACAATCACAATCACACAATCACAATCACACAATCACAATCACACAATCACAATCACACAATCACAATCACACAATCACAATCACACAATCACAATCACACAATCACAATCACACAATCACAATCACACAATCACAATCACACAATCACAATCACACAATCACAATCACACAGTCACAATCACACAGTCACAATCACACAATCACAATCACACAATCACAATCACACAATCACAATCACACAATCACAATCACACAATCACAATCACACAATCACAATCACACAATCACAATCACACAATCACAATCACACAATCACAATCACACAATCCCAATCACACAATCACGATCACACAATCACAGTCACACGATCACAATCACACAGTCACGATCACACAATCACACACTCACAATCCCACAATCACGACCACACAGTCACGATCACACAATCACAATCACACAATCTCAATCACGATCACACAATCACACAGTCACAATCCCACAATCACGATCACACAATCACGGTCACACCGTCATGATCACACAATCACACAGTCACAATCCCACAATCACGATCACACAATCACGATCACACAGTGACGATCACACAACCACAATCACACAATCAGAATCACACAATCACAATAACACAGTCACACAATTTTGATCACACAATCACGATGACACAATCACGATGACACAATCACGATCACACAGTCACGATCACACAATCACAATCACACCATCACCATCACACAATCACCATCACACAATCACGACCACACAATCACAATAACACAATCACAATAACACAATCACAATAACACAATCACACAATCACGATCACGCAATCACAATCACACAATCGCGATCGCACAATCACGATCGCACAATCACACAATCACAATCACTCAATCACAATCACACAATTACAATCACACAATCACGATCACTCAATCACGATCACACAATCACGGTCACACAATGACGATCACACAATCACGATCACACAATCACAGTCACACAATCAAATCACGCAGTCACAGTCACAATCACGATCACACAATCACGATCACAAAATCACGACCACACAATCACAATCACACAATCACAATCACACAATCACAGTCACAAGAATCACAATCACACAATCTCAATCACGATCACACAATCACACAGTCACAATCCCACAACCATGATCACACAGTCACGATCACACAATCACACAGTCACAATCCCACAATCACGACCACACAGTTACGATCACACAATCACAATCACACAATCAGAATCACACAATCACAATAACACAATCACACAATCACGATCACGCAATCACGATCACGCAATCACGATCACAAAATCACGACCACACAATCACAATCACACAATCGCGATCGCACAATCACGATCGCACAATCACACAATCACAATCACTCAATCATAATCACACAATTACAATCACACAATCACGATCACTCAATCACGATCACACAATCACGGTCACACAATCACGATCACACAATCACGATCACACAATCACCATCACACAATCACAATCACACAATCACAATCACACAATCACAATCACACAATCACAATCACACAATCACAATCACACAATCACAATCACACAATCACAATCACACAATCACAATCACACAATCACAATCACACAATCACAATCACACAATCACAATCACACAATCACAGTCACACGATCACAATCACACAGTCACGATCACACAATCACACAGTCACAATCCCACAATCACGACCACACAGTTACGATCACACAATCACAATCACACAATCAGAATCACACAATCACAATAACACAGTCGCACAATCACGATCACACAATCACGGTCACACAATCACGATCACGCAATCACGATCACGCAATCACCATCACGCAATCACGATCACAAAATCACGACCACACAATCACAGTCACACAATCGCGATCACACAATCACAATCACACAATCTCAATCACGATCACACAATCACACAGTCACAATCCCACAATCACGATCACACAATCACGATCACACAGTCACGATCACACAATCACACAGTCGCAATCCCACAATCACGATCACACATTCACGATCACGCAATCACGATCACGCAATCACGATCACGCAATCACGATCACAAAATCACGACCACACAATCACAATCACACAATCACGACCACACAATCACAATCACACAATCTCAATCACGATCACACAATCACACAGTCACAATCCCACAATCACGATCACACAATCACGATCACATCGTCACGATCACACAATCACACAGTCACAATCCCACAATCACGATCACACAATCACGATCACACAGTGACGATCACACAACCACAATCACACAATCACCATCACACAATCACGATCACACAATCACAATAACACAATCGCACAATCACGATCACGCAATCACGATCACAAAATCACGACCACACAATCACAATCACACAATCGCGATCGCACAATCACGATCGCACAATCACACAATCACAATCACTCAATCACAATCACACAATTACAATTACACAATCACGATCACTCAATCACGATCACACAATCACGGTCACACAATTACGATCACACAATCACAATCACACAATCACAGTCACACAATCACAATCACGCAGTCACAGTCACAATCACGATCACACAAACACGAACACACAATCACGATCACACAATCACGACCACACAATCACGATCACACAATCACGATCACACAATCAAGATCACACTATCACTATCACACAATCACTATCACAAAATCACGATCACACAATCACAATCACACAATCACAATCACACAATCACGATCACACAATCACGATCACACAATCACGATCGCCCAATCACGATCACACAATCTCGATCGCACAATCACAATCACACAGTCACACAATCACAATCACAATCACAATCACACAATCACAACCACACAATCAGAATCACACAATCACAATCCCACAATCACAATCACACAATCACAATCACACAATCACAATCACACAATCAGTATCACGCAATCACAATCACACAATCTCAATCACGATCACACAATCACACAGTCACAATCCCACAATCACGATCACACAATCACCCAATCACAATCACACAATCAGAATCACACAATCACAATAACACAATCACACAATCACGATCACACAATCACTATCTCACAATCACGATCACACAATCACAATCACACATTCACATAATCACAATCACAATCACACATTCACAATCACGATCACATAATCACGATCACACAATCACAATCACACAATCACAATCACACAATCACAATCACACAATCACAATCACACAATCACAGTCACACAATCACAATCACACAATCACAATCACACAATCACATTCACACAATCACAATCACACAATCACAATCACACAATCACAATCACACAATCACAATCACACAATCACAATCACACAATCACAATCACACAATCACAATCACACAATCACAATCACACAATCACAATCACACAATCACAATCACACAATCACAATCACACAATCACAATCACACAATCACAATCACACAATCACAATCACACAATCACAATCACACAATCACAATCACACAATCACAAACACACAATCACAATCACACAATCACAATCACACAATCACAATCACACAATCACAATCACACAATCACAAACACACAACCACAATCACACAATCACAATCACACAATCACAATCACACAATCACAATCACACAATCACAATCACACAGTCACAATCACACAATCACAATCACACAATCACAATCACACAATCACAATCACACAATCACAATCACACAATCACAATCACACAATCACAATCACACAATCACAATCACACAATCACAATCACACAATCACAATCACACAATCACAATCACACAATCACAATCACACAATCACAATCACACAATCACAATCACACAATCACAATCACACAATCACAATCACACAATCACAATCACACAATCACAATCACACAATCACAATCACACAATCACAATCACACAATCACAATCACACAATCACAATCACACAATCACAATCACACAATCACAATCACACAATCACAATCACACAATCACAATCACACAATCACAATCACACAATCACAATCACACAATCACAATCACACAATCACAATCACACAATCACAATCACACAATCACAATCACACAATCACAATCACACAATCACAATCACACAATCACAATCACACAATCACAATCACACAATCACAGTCACACAGTCACGATCACACAATCACACAGTCACAATCCCACAATCACGACCACACAGTCACGATCACACAATCACAATCACACAATCACAATCACACAATCACAATCACACAATCACAATCACACAATCACAATCACACAATCACAATCACACAATCACAATCACACAATCACAATCACACAATCACAATCACACAATCACAATCACACAATCACAATCACACAATCACAATCACACAATCACAATCACACAGTCACAATCACACAGTCACAATCACACAATCACAATCACACAATCACAATCACACAATCACAATCACACAATCACAATCACACAATCACAATCACACAATCACAATCACACAATCACAATCACACAATCCCAATCACACAATCACAATCACACAATCACAGTCACACGATCACAATCACACAGTCACGATCACACAATCACACACTCACAATCCCACAATCACGACCACACAGTCACGATCACACAATCACAATCACACAATCTCAATCACGATCACACAATCACACAGTCACAATCCCACAATCACGATCACACAATCACGGTCACACCGTCATGATCACACAATCACACAGTCACAATCCCACAATCACGATCACACAATCACGATCACACAGTGACGATCACACAACCACAATCACACAATCAGAATCACACAATCACAATAACACAGTCACACAATCATGATCACACAATCACGATGACACAATCACGATGACACAATCACGATCACACAGTCACGATCACACAATCACAATCACACCATCACCATCACACAATCACCATCACACAATCACGATCACACAATCACAATAACACAATCACAATAACACAATCACAATAACACAATCACACAATCACGATCACGCAATCACAATCACACAATCGCGATCGCACAATCACGATCGCACAATCACACAATCACAATCACTCAATCACAATCACACAATTACAATCACACAATCACGATCACTCAATCACGATCACACAATCACGGTCACACAATGACGATCACACAATCACGATCACACAATCACAGTCACACAATCAAATCACGCAGTCACAGTCACAATCACGATCACACAATCACGATCACAAAATCACGACCACACAATCACAATCACACAATCACAATCACACAATCACAGTCACAAGAATCACAATCACACAATCTCAATCACGATCACACAATCACACAGTCACAATCCCACAACCATGATCACACAGTCACGATCACACAATCACACAGTCACAATCCCACAATCACGACCACACAGTTACGATCACACAATCACAATCACACAATCAGAATCACACAATCACAATAACACAATCACACAATCACGATCACGCAATCACGATCACGCAATCACGATCACAAAATCACGACCACACAATCACAATCACACAATCGCGATCGCACAATCACGATCGCACAATCACACAATCACAATCACTCAATCATAATCACACAATTACAATCACACAATCACGATCACTCAATCACGATCACACAATCACGGTCACACAATCACGATCACACAATCACGATCACACAATCACCATCACACAATCACAATCACACAATCACAATCACACAATCACAATCACACAATCACAATCACACAATCACAATCACACAATCACAATCACACAATCACAATCACACAATCACAATCACACAATCACAATCACACAATCACAATCACACAATCACAGTCACACGATCACAATCACACAGTCACGATCACACAATCACACAGTCACAATCCCACAATCACGACCACACAGTTACGATCACACAATCACAATCACACAATCAGAATCACACAATCACAATAACACAGTCGCACAATCACGATCACACAATCACGGTCACACAATCACGATCACGCAATCACGATCACGCAATCACCATCACGCAATCACGATCACAAAATCACGACCACACAATCACAGTCACACAATCGCGATCACACAATCACAATCACACAATCTCAATCACGATCACACAATCACACAGTCACAATCCCACAATCACGATCACACAATCACGATCACACAGTCACGATCACACAATCACACAGTCGCAATCCCACAATCACGATCACACAATCACGATCACACATTCACGATCACGCAATCACGATCACGCAATCACGATCACGCAATCACGATCACAAAATCACGACCACACAATCACAATCACACAATCACGACCACACAATCACAATCACACAATCTCAATCACGATCACACAATCACACAGTCACAATCCCACAATCACGATCACACAATCACGATCACATCGTCACGATCACACAATCACACAGTCACAATCCCACAATCACGATCACACAATCACGATCACACAGTGACGATCACACAACCACAATCACACAATCACCATCACACAATCACGATCACACAATCACAATAACACAATCGCACAATCACGATCACGCAATCACGATCACAAAATCACGACCACACAATCACAATCACACAATCGCGATCGCACAATCACGATCGCACAATCACACAATCACAATCACTCAATCACAATCACACAATTACAATTACACAATCACGATCACTCAATCACGATCACACAATCACGGTCACACAATTACGATCACACAATCACAATCACACAATCACAGTCACACAATCACAATCACGCAGTCACAGTCACAATCACGATCACACAAACACGAACACACAATCACGATCACACAATCACGACCACACAATCACGATCACACAATCACGATCACACAATCAAGATCACACTATCACTATCACACAATCACTATCACAAAATCACGATCACACAATCACAATCACACAATCACAATCACACAATCACGATCACACAATCACGATCACACAATCACGATCGCCCAATCACGATCACACAATCTCGATCGCACAATCACAATCACACAGTCACACAATCACAATCACAATCACAATCACACAATCACAACCACACAATCAGAATCACACAATCACAATCCCACAATCACAATCACACAATCACAATCACACAATCACAATCACACAATCAGTATCACGCAATCACAATCACACAATCTCAATCACGATCACACAATCACACAGTCACAATCCCACAATCACGATCACACAATCACCCAATCACAATCACACAATCAGAATCACACAATCACAATAACACAATCACACAATCACGATCACACAATCACTATCTCACAATCACGATCACACAATCACAATCACACATTCACATAATCACAATCACAATCACACATTCACAATCACGATCACATAATCACGATCACACAATCACAATCACACAATCACAATCACACAATCACAATCACACAATCACAATCACACAATCACAGTCACACAATCACAATCACACAATCACAATCACACAATCACATTCACACAATCACAATCACACAATCACAATCACACAATCACAATCACACAATCACAATCACACAATCACAATCACACAATCACAATCACACAATCACAATCACACAATCACAATCACACAATCACAATCACACAATCACAATCACACAATCACAATCACACAATCACAATCACACAATCACAATCACACAATCACAATCACACAATCACAATCACACAATCACAATCACACAATCACAATCACACAATCACAATCACACAATCACAATCACACAATCAGTATCACACAATCACAATCACACATTCACAATCACGATCACATAATCACGATCACACAATCACAATCACACAATCACAATCACACAATCACAATCACACAATCACAATCACACAATCACAATCACAATCACAATCACACAATCACAATCACACAATCACAATCACACAATCACAATCACACAATCACAGTCACACGATCACAATCACACAGTCACGATCACACAATCAGACAGTCACAATCCCACAATCACGACCACACAGTCACGATCACACAATCACAATCACACAATCTCAATCACGATCACACAATCACACAGTCACAATCCCACAATCACGATCACACAATCACGGTCACACCGTCATGATCACACAATCACACAGTCACAATCCCACAATCACGATCACACAATCACGATCACACAGTGACGATCACACAACCACAATCACACAATCAGAATCACACAATCACAATAACACAGTCACACAATCATGATCACACAATCACGATGACACAATCACGATCACACAGTCACGATCACACAATCACAATCACACCATCACCATCACACAATCACCATCACACAATCACGATCACACAATCACAATAACACAATCACAATAACACAATCACAATAACACAATCACACAATCACGATCACGCAATCACAATCACACAATCGCGATCGCACAATCACGATCGCACAATCACACAATCACAATCACTCAATCACAATCACACAATTACAATCACACAATCACGATCACTCAATCACGATCACACAATCACGGTCACACAATCACGATCACACAATCACGATCACACAATCACAGTCACACAATCAAATCACGCAGTCACAGTCACAATCACGATCACGCAATCACGATCACAAAATCACGACCACACAATCACAATCACACAATCACAATCACACAATCACAGTCACAAGAATCACATTCACACAATCTCAATCACGATCACACAATCACACAGTCACAATCCCACAACCATGATCACACAGTCACGATCACACAATCACACAGTCACAATCCCACAATCACGACCACACAGTTACGATCACACAATCACAATCACACAATCAGAATCACACAATCACAATAACACAGTCGCACAATCACGATCACACAATCACGGTCACACAATCACGATCACGCAATCACGATCACGCAATCACCATCACGCAATCACGATCACAAAATCACGACCACACAATCACAGTCACACAATCGCGATCACACAAGCACAATCACACAATCTCAATCACGATCACACAATCACACAGTCACAATCCCACAATCACGATCACACAATCACGATCACACAGTCACGATCACACAATCACACAGTCACAATCCCACAATCACGATCACACAATCACGATCACACATTCACGATCACGGAATCACGATCACGCAATCACGATCACGCAATCACGATCACAAAATCACGACCACACAATCACAATCACACAATCACACAATCTCAATCACGATCACACAATCACACAGTCACAATCCCACAATCACGATCACACAATCACGATCACACCGTCACGATCACACATACACACAGTCACAATCCCACAATCACGATCACACAATCACGATCACACAGTGACGATCACACAACCACAATCACACAATCAGAATCACACAATCACAATAACACAGTCACACAATCATGATCACACAATCACGATGACACAATCACGATCACACAGTCACGATCACACAATCACAATCACACCATCACCATCACACAATCACCATCACACAATCACGATCACACAATCACAATAACACAATCACAATAACACAATCACACAATCACGATCACGCAATCACGATCACGCAATCACGATCACGCAATCACGATCACGCAATCACGATCACAAAATCACGACCACACAATCACAATCACACAATCGCGATCGCACAATCACGATCGCACAATCACACAATCACAATCACTCAATCATAATCACACAATTACAATCACACAATCACGATCACTCAATCACGATCACACAATCACGGTCACACAATCACGATCACACAATCACGATCACACAATCACAATCACACAATCACAATCACACAATCACAATCACACAATCACAATCACACAATCACAATCACACAATCACAATCACACAATCACAATCACACAATCACAATCACACAATCACAATCACACAATCACAATCACACAATCACAATCACACAATCACAATCACACAATCACAATCACACAATCACAGTCACACGATCACAATCACACAGTCACGATCACACAATCACACAGTCACAATCCCACAATCACGACCACACAGTTACGATCACACAATCACAATCACACAATCAGAATCACACAATCACAATAACACAGTCGCACAATCACGATCACACAATCACGGTCACACAATCACGATCACGCAATCACGATCACGCAATCACCATCACGCAATCACGAGCACAAAATCACGACCACACAATCACAGTCACACAATCGCGATCACACAATCACAATCACACAATCTCAATCACGATCACACAATCACACAGTCACAATCCCACAATCACGATCACACAATCACGATCACACAGTCACGATCACACAATCACACAGTCGCAATCCCACAATCACGATCACACAATCACGATCACACATTCACGATCACGCAATCACGATCACGCAATCACGATCACGCAATCACGATCACAAAATCACGACCACACAATCACAATCACACAATCACGATCACACAATCACAATCACACAATCACAATCACACAATCACAATCACACAATCACGATCACACAATCACGATCACACAATCACGATCGCCCAATCACGATCACACAATCTCGATCGCACAATCACAATCACACAGTCACACAATCACAATCACAATCACAATCACACAATCACAACCACACAATCAGAATCACACAATCACAATCCCACAATCACAATCACACAATCACAATCACACAATCACAATCACACAATCAGTATCACGCAATCACAATCACACAATCTCAATCACGATCACACAATCACACAGTCGCAATCCCACAATCACGATCACACAATCACACAATCACAATCACACAATCAGAATCACACAATCACAATAACACAATCACACAATCACGATCACACAATCACTATCTCACAATCACGATCACACAATCACAATCACACATTCACATAATCACAATCACTATCACACATTCACAATCACGATCACATAATCACGATCACACAATCACAATCACACAATCACAATCACACAATCACAATCACACAATCACAGTCACACAATCACAAACACACAATCACAATCACACAATCACATTCACACAATCACAATCACACAATCACAATCACACAATCACAATCACACAATCACAATCACACAATCACAATCACACAATCACAATCACACAATCACAATCACACAATCACAATCACACAATCACAATCACACAATCACAATCACACAATCACAATCACACAATCACAATCACACAATCACAATCACACAATCAGTATCACACAATCACAATCACACATTCACAATCACGATCACATAATCACGATCACACAATCACAATCACACAATCACAATCACACAATCACAATCACACAATCACAATCACACAATCACAATCACACAATCACAATCACAATCACAATCACACAATCACAATCACACAATCAGAATCACACAATCACAATCACACAATCACAATCACACAATCACAACCACACAACCACAATCACACAATCACAATCACACAATCACAATCACACAATCACAATCACACAATCACAATCACACAATCACAATCACACAATCACAATCGCACAATCACAATCGCACAATCACAATCGCACAATCACAATCGCACAATCACAATCGCACAATCACAATCGCACAATCACAATCACACAATCACAATCACACAATCACAATCACACAATCACAATCACACAATCACAATCACACAATCACAATCACACAATCACAATCACACAATCACAATCACACAATCACAATCACACAATCACAATCACACAATCACAATCACACAATCACAATCACACAATCACAATCACACAATCACAATCACACAATCACAATCACACAATCACAATCACACAATCACAATCACACAATCACAATCACACAATCACAATCACACAATCACAATCACACAATCACAATCACACAATCACAATCACACAATCACAATCACACAATCACAATCACACAATCACAATCACACAATCACAATCACACAATCACAATCACACAATCACAATCACACAATCACAATCACACTATCACAATCACACAATCACAATCACACAATCACAATCACACAATCACAATCACACAATCACAATCACACAATCACAATCACACAATCACAATCACACAATCACAGTCACACGATCACAATCACACAGTCACGATCACACAATCACACAGTCACAATCCCACAATCACGACCACACAGTCACGATCACACAATCACAATCACACAATCAGAATCACACAATCACAATAACACAGTCACCCAATCACGATCACACAATCACGATCACACATTCACGATCACGCAATCACGATCACGCAATCACGATCACGCAATCACGATCACAAAATCACGACCACACAATCACAATCACACAATCACGATCACACAATCACAATCACACAATCTCAATCACGATCACACAATCACACAGTCACAATCCCACAATCACGATCACACCGTCACGATCACACAATCACACAGTCACAATCCCACAATCACGATCACACAATCACGATCACACAATCACGATCACACAGTCACGATCACACAACCACAATCACACAATCACAATAACACAGTCACACAATCATGATCACACAATCACGATGACACAATCACGATCACACAGTCACGATCACACAATCACAATCACACCATCACCATCACACAATCACCATCACACAATCACAATCACACAATCACAATCACACAATCACAATCACACAATCACAATCACACAATCACAATAACACAATCACAATCACACAATCACAATCACACAATCACAATCACACAATCACAATCACACAATCACAATCACACAATCACAGTCACACGATCACAATCACACAGTCACGATCACACAATCACACAGTCACAATCCCACAATCACGACCACACAGTCACGATCACACAATCACAATCACACAATCAGAATCACACAATCACAATAACACAGTCACCCAATCACGATCACACAATCACGATCACACATTCACGATCACGCAATCACGATCACGCAATCACGATCACGCAATCACGATCACAAAATCACGACCACACAATCACAATCACACAATCACGATCACACAATCACAATCACACAATCTCAATCACGATCACACAATCACACAGTCACAATCCCACAATCACGATCACACCGTCACGATCACACAATCACACAGTCACAATCCCACAATCACGATCACACAATCACGATCACACAGTCACGATCACACAACCACAATCACACAATCACAATAACACAGTCACACAATCATGATCACACAATCACGATGACACAATCACGATCACACAGTCACGATCACACAATCACAATCACACCATCACCATCACACAATCACCATCACACAATCACAATCACACAATCACAATCACACAATCACAATCACACAATCACAATCACACAATCACAATCACACAATCACAATCACACAATCACAATCACACAATCACAATCACACAATCACAATCACACAATCACAATCACACAATCACAATCACACAATCACAATCACACAATCACAATCACACAATCACAATCACACAATCACAATCACACAATCACAATCACACAATCACAATCACACAATCACAATCACACAATCAAAATCACACAATCACAATCACACAATCACAATCACACAATCACAATCACACAATCACAATCACACAATCACAATCACACAATCACAATCACACAATCACAATCACACAATCACAATCACACAATCACAATCACACAATCACAATCACACAATCACAATCACACAATCACAATCACACAATCACAATCACACAATCACAATCACACAATCACAATCACACAATCACAATCACACAATCACAATCACACAATCACAATCACACAATCACAATCACACAATCACAATCACACAATCACAATCACACAATCACAATCACACAATCACAATCACACAATCACAATCACACAATCACAATCACACAATCACAATCACACAATCACAATCACACAATCACAATCACACAATCACAATCACACAATCACAATCACACAATCACAATCACACAATCACAATCACACAATCACAATCACACAATCACAATCACACAATCACAATCACACAATCACAATCACACAATCACAGTCACACGATCACAATCACACAGTCACGATCACACAATCACACAGTCACAATCCCACAATCACGACCACACAGTCACGATCACACAATCACAATCACACAATCAGAATCACACAATCACAATAACACAGTCACCCAATCACGATCACACAATCACGATCACACATTCACGATCACGCAATCACGATCACGCAATCACGATCACGCAATCACGATCACAAAATCACGACCACACAATCACAATCACACAATCACGATCACACAATCACAATCACACAATCTCAATCACGATCACACAATCACACAGTCACAATCCCACAATCACGATCACACCGTCACGATCACACAATCACACAGTCACAATCCCACAATCACGATCACACAATCACGATCACACAATCACGATCACACAGTCACGATCACACAACCACAATCACACAATCACAATAACACAGTCACACAATCATGATCACACAATCACGATGACACAATCACGATCACACAGTCACGATCACACAATCACAATCACACCATCACCATCACACAATCACCATCACACAATCACAATCACACAATCACAATCACACAATCACAATCACACAATCACAATCACACAATCACAATAACACAATCACAATCACACAATCACAATCACACAATCACAATCACACAATCACAATCACACAATCACAATCACACAATCACAATCACACAATCACAGTCACACGATCACAATCACACAGTCACGATCACACAATCACACAGTCACAATCCCACAATCACGACCACACAGTCACGATCACACAATCACAATCACACAATCAGAATCACACAATCACAATAACACAGTCACCCAATCACGATCACACAATCACGATCACACATTCACGATCACGCAATCACGATCACGCAATCACGATCACGCAATCACGATCACAAAATCACGACCACACAATCACAATCACACAATCACGATCACACAATCACAATCACACAATCTCAATCACGATCACACAATCACACAGTCACAATCCCACAATCACGATCACACCGTCACGATCACACAATCACACAGTCACAATCCCACAATCACGATCACACAATCACGATCACACAGTCACGA
Source organism: Megachile rotundata (assembly GCF_050947335.1). Classification (NCBI taxonomy): domain Eukaryota; kingdom Metazoa; phylum Arthropoda; class Insecta; order Hymenoptera; family Megachilidae; genus Megachile; species Megachile rotundata. The sequence continues at coordinate 327,983 of NW_027473352.1, read as the reverse complement.
TCACACAACCACAATCACACAATCACAATAACACAGTCACACAATCATGATCACACAATCACGATGACACAATCACGATCACACAGTCACGATCACACAATCACAATCACACCATCACCATCACACAATCACCATCACACAATCACAATCACACAATCACAATCACACAATCACAATCACACAATCACAATCACACAATCACAATCACACAATCACAATCACACAATCACAATCACACAATCACAATCACACAATCACAATCACACAATCACAATCACACAATCACAATCACACAATCACAATCACACAATCACAATCACACAATCACAATCACACAATCACAATCACACAATCACAATCACACAATCAAAATCACACAATCACAATCACACAATCACAATCACACAATCACAATCACACAATCACAATCACACAATCACAATCACACAATCACAATCACACAATCACAATCACACAATCACAATCACACAATCACAATCACACAATCACAATCACACAATCACAATCACACAATCACAATCACACAATCACAATCACACAATCACAATCACACAATCACAATCACACAATCACAATCACACAATCACAATCACACAATCACAATCACACAATCACAATCACACAATCACAATCACACAATCACAATCACACAATCACAATCACACAATCACAATCACACAATCACAATCACACAATCACAATCACACAATCACAATCACACAATCACAATCACACAATCACAATCACACAATCACAATCACACAATCACAATCACACAATCACAATCACACAATCACAATCACACAATCACAATCACACAATCACAATCACACAATCACAATCACACAATCACAATCACACAATCACAATCACACAATCACAATCACACAATCACAATCACACAATCACAATCACACAATCACAATCACACAATCACAATCACACAATCACAATCACACAATCACAATCACACAATCACAATCACACAATCACAATCACACAATCACAATCACACAATCACAATCACACAATCACAATCACACAATCACAATCACACAATCACAATCACACAATCACAATCACACAGTCACGATCACACAATCACACAGTCACAATCCCACAATCACGACCACACAGTCACGATCACACAATCACAATCACACAATCTCAATCACGATCACACAATCACACAGTCACAATCCCACAATCACGATCACACAATCACGGTCACACCGCCATGATCACACAATCACACAGTCACAATCCCACAATCACGATCACACAATCACGATCACACAGTGACGATCACACAACCACAATCACACAATCAGAATCACACAATCACAATAACACAGTCACACAATCATGATCACACAATCACGATGACACAATCACGATCACACAGTCACGATCACACAATCACAATCACACCATCACCATCACACAATCACCATCACACAATCACGATCACACAATCACAATAACACAATCACAATAACACAATCACAATAACACAATCACACAATCACGATCACGCAATCACAATCACACAATCGCGATCGCACAATCACGATCGCACAATCACACAATCACAATCACTCAATCACAATCACACAATTACAATCACACAATCACGATCACTCAATCACGATCACACAATCACGGTCACACAATCACGATCACACAATCACGATCACACAATCACAGTCACACAATCAAATCACGCAGTCACATTCACAATCACGATCACGCAATCACGATCACAAAATCACGACCACACAATCACAATCACACAATCACAATCACACAATCACAGTCACAAGAATCACAATCACACAATCTCAATCACGATCACACAATCACACAGTCACAATCCCACAACCATGATCACACAGTCACGATCACACAATCACACAGTCACAATCCCACAATCACGACCACACAGTTACGATCACACAATCACAATCACACAATCAGAATCACACAATCACAATAACACAGTCGCACAATCGCGATCACACAATCACGGTCACAAAATCACGATCACGCAATCACGATCACGCAATCACCATCACGCAATCACGATCACAAAATCACGACCACACAATCACAGTCACACAATCGCGATCACACAAGTACAATCACACAATCTCAATCACGATCACACAATCACACAGTCACAATCCCACAATCACGATCACACAATCACGATCACACAGTCACGATCACACAATCACACAGTCACAATCCCACAATCACGATCACACAATCACGATCACACATTCACGATCACGGAATCACGATCACGCAATCACGATCACGCAATCACGATCACAAAATCACGACCACACAATCACAATCACACAATCACACAATCTCAATCACGATCACACAATCACACAGTCACAATCCCACAATCACGATCACACAATCACGATCACACCGTCACGATCACACATACACACAGTCACAATCCCACAATCACGATCACACAATCACGATCACACAGTGACGATCACACAACCACAATCACACTATCAGAATCACACAATCACAATAACACAGTCACACAATCATGATCACACAATCACGATGACACAATCACGATCACACAGTCACGATCACACAATCACAATCACACCATCACCATCACACAATCACCATCACACAATCACGATCACACAATCACAATAACACAATCACAATAACACAATCACACAATCACGATCACGCAATCACGATCACGCAATCACGATCACGCAATCACGATCACGCAATCACGATCACAAAATCACGACCACACAATCACAATCACACAATCGCGATCGCACAATCACGATCGCACAATCACACAATCACAATCACAATCACACAATCACAATCACACAATCACAATCACACAATCACAATCACACAATCACAATCACACAATCACAATCACACAATCACAATCACACAATCACAATCACACAATCACAATCACACAATCACAATCACACAATCACAATCACACAATCACAATCACACAATCACAATCACACAATCACAATCACACAATCACAATCACACAATCACAATCACACAATCACAATCACACAATCACAATCACACAATCACAATCACACAATCACAATCACACAATCACAATCACACAATCACAATCACACAATCACAATCACACAATCACAATCACACAATCACAATCACACAATCACAATCACACAATCACAATCACACAATCACAATCACACAATCACAATCACACAATCACAATCACACAATCACAATCACACAATCACAATCACACAATCACAATCACACAATCACAATCACACAATCACAATCACACAATCACAATCACACAATCACAATCACACAATCACAATCACACAATCACAATCACACAATCACAATCACACAATCACAATCACACAATCACAATCAGACAATCACAATCACACAATCACAATCACACAATCACAATCACACAGTCACGATCACACAATCACACAGTCACAATCCCACAATCACGACCACACAGTCACGATCACACAATCACAATCACACAATCTCAATCACGATCACACAATCACACAGTCACAATCCCACAATCACGATCACACAATCACGGTCACACCGCCATGATCACACAATCACACAGTCACAATCCCACAATCACGATCACACAATCACGATCACACAGTGACGATCACACAACCACAATCACACAATCAGAATCACACAATCACAATAACACAGTCACACAATCATGATCACACAATCACGATGACACAATCACGATCACACAGTCACGATCACACAATCACAATCACACCATCACCATCACACAATCACCATCACACAATCACGATCACACAATCACAATAACACAATCACAATAACACAATCACAATAACACAATCACACAATCACGATCACGCAATCACAATCACACAATCGCGATCGCACAATCACGATCGCACAATCACACAATCACAATCACTCAATCACAATCACACAATTACAATCACACAATCACGATCACTCAATCACGATCACACAATCACGGTCACACAATCACGATCACACAATCACGATCACACAATCACAGTCACACAATCAAATCACGCAGTCACAGTCACAATCACGATCACGCAATCACGATCACAAAATCACGACCACACAATCACAATCACACAATCACAATCACACAATCACAGTCACAAGAATCACAATCACACAATCTCAATCACGATCACACAATCACACAGTCACAATCCCACAACCATGATCACACAGTCACGATCACACAATCACACAGTCACAATCCCACAATCACGACCACACAGTTACGATCACACAATCACAATCACACAATCAGAATCACACAATCACAATAACACAGTCGCACAATCGCGATCACACAATCACGGTCACAAAATCACGATCACGCAATCACGATCACGCAATCACCATCACGCAATCACGATCACAAAATCACGACCACACAATCACAGTCACACAATCGCGATCACACAAGCACAATCACACAATCTCAATCACGATCACACAATCACACAGTCACAATCCCACAATCACGATCACACAATCACGATCACACAGTCACGATCACACAATCACACAGTCACAATCCCACAATCACGATCACACAATCACGATCACACATTCACGATCACGGAATCACGATCACGCAATCACGATCACGCAATCACGATCACAAAATCACGACCACACAATCACAATCACACAATCACACAATCTCAATCACGATCACACAATCACACAGTCACAATCCCACAATCACGATCACACAATCACGATCACACCGTCACGATCACACATACACACAGTCACAATCCCACAATCACGATCACACAATCACGATCACACAGTGACGATCACACAACCACAATCACACTATCAGAATCACACAATCACAATAACACAGTCACACAATCATGATCACACAATCACGATGACACAATCACGATCACACAGTCACGATCACACAATCACAATCACACCATCACCATCACACAATCACCATCACACAATCACGATCACACAATCACAATAACACAATCACAATAACACAATCACACAATCACGATCACGCAATCACGATCACGCAATCACGATCACGCAATCACGATCACGCAATCACGATCACAAAATCACGACCACACAATCACAATCACACAATCGCGATCGCACAATCACGATCGCACAATCACACAATCACAATCACTCAATCATAATCACACAATTACAATCACACAATCACGATCACTCAATCACGATCACACAATCACGGTCACACAATCACGATCACACAATCACGATCACACAATCACAATCACACAATCACAATCACACAATCACAATCACACAATCACAATCACACAATCACAATCACACAATCACAATCACACAATCACAATCACACAATCACAATCACACAATCACAATCACACAATCACAATCACACAATCACAATCACACAATCACAATCACACAATCACAGTCACACGATCACAATCACACAGTCACGATCACACAATCACACAGTCACAATCCCACAATCACGACCACACAGTTACGATCACACAATCACAATCACACAATCAGAATCACACAATCACAATAACACAGTCGCACAATCACGATCACACAATCACGGTCACACAATCACGATCACGCAATCACGATCACGCAATCACCATCACGCAATCACGATCACAAAATCACGACCACACAATCACAGTCACACAATCGCGATCACACAAGCACAATCACACAATCTCAATCACGATCACACAATCACACAGTCACAATCCCACAATCACGATCACACAATCACGATCACACAGTCACGATCACACAATCACACAGTCACAATCCCACAATCACGATCACACAATCACGATCACACATTCACGATCACGGAATCACGATCACGCAATCACGATCACGCAATCACGATCACAAAATCACGACCACACAATCACAATCACACAATCACACAATCTCAATCACGATCACACAATCACACAGTCACAATCCCACAATCACGATCACACAATCACGATCACACCGTCACGATCACACATACACACAGTCACAATCCCACAATCACGATCACACAATCACGATCACACAGTGACGATCACACAACCACAATCACACTATCAGAATCACACAATCACAATAACACAGTCACACAATCATGATCACACAATCACGATGACACAATCACGATCACACAGTCACGATCACACAATCACAATCACACCATCACCATCACACAATCACCATCACACAATCACGATCACACAATCACAATAACACAATCACAATAACACAATCACACAATCACGATCACGCAATCACGATCACGCAATCACGATCACGCAATCACGATCACGCAATCACGATCACAAAATCACGACCACACAATCACAATCACACAATCGCGATCGCACAATCACGATCGCACAATCACACAATCACAATCACTCAATCATAATCACACAATTACAATCACACAATCACGATCACTCAATCACGATCACACAATCACGGTCACACAATCACGATCACACAATCACGATCACACAATCACGATCACGCAATCACGATCACAAAATCACGACCACACAATCACAATCACACAATCACGACCACACAATCACAATCACACAATCTCAATCACGATCACACAATCACACAGTCACAATCCCACAATCACGATCACACAATCACGATCACATCGTCACGATCACACAATCACACAGTCACAATCCCACAATCACGATCACACAATCACGATCACACAGTGACGATCACACAACCACAATCACACAATCACCATCACACAATCACGATCACACAATCACAATAACACAATCGCACAATCACGATCACGCAATCACGATCACAAAATCACGACCACACAATCACAATCACACAATCGCGATCGCACAATCACGATCGCACAATCACACAATCACAATCACTCAATCACAATCACACAATTACAATTACACAATCACGATCACTCAATCACGATCACACTATCACGGTCACACAATTACGATCACACAATCACAATCACACAATCACAGTCACACAATCACAATCACGCAGTCACAGTCACAATCACGATCACACAAACACGAACACACAATCACGATCACACAATCACGACCACACAATCACGATCACACAATCACGATCACACAATCAAGATCACACTATCACTATCACACAATCACTATCACAAAATCACGATCACACAATCACAATCACACAATCACAATCACACAATCACAATCACACAATCACGATCACACAATCACGATCACACAATCACGATCGCCCAATCACGATCACACAATCTCGATCGCACAATCACAATCACACAGTCACACAATCACAATCACAATCACAATCACACAATCACAACCACACAATCAGAATCACACAATCACAATCCCACAATCACAATCACACAATCACAATCACACAATCACAATCACACAATCAGTATCACGCAATCACAATCACACAATCTCAATCACGATCACACAATCACACAGTCACAATCCCACAATCACGATCACACAATCACACAATCACAATCACACAATCAGAATCACACAATCACAATAACACAATCACACAATCACGATCACGCAATCACTATCTCACAATCACGATCACACAATCACAATCACACATTCACATAATCACAATCACAATCACACATTCACAATCACAATCACATAATCACGATCACACAATCACAATCACACAATCACAATCACACAATCACAGTCACACAATCACAATCACACAATCACAATCACACAATCACATTCACACAATCACAATCACACAATCACAATCACACAATCACAATCACACAATCACAATCACACAATCACAATCACACAATCACAATCACACAATCACAATCACACAATCACAATCACACAATCACAATCACACAATCACAATCACACAATCACAATCACACAATCACAATCACACAATCACAATCACACAATCACAATCACACAATCACAATCACACAATCACAATCACACAATCACAATCACACAATCACAATCACACAATCACAATCACACAATCACAATCACACAATCACAATCACACAATCACAATCACACAATCACAATCACACAATCACAATCACACAATCACAATCACACAATCACAATCACACAATCAGTATCACACAATCACAATCACACATTCACAATCACGATCACATAATCACGATCACACAATCACAATCACACAATCACAATCACACAATCACAATCACACAATCACAATCACACAATCACAATCACAATCACAATCACAATCACACAATCAGAATCACACAATCACAATCACACAATCACAATCACACAATCACAAACACACAACCACAATCACACAATCACAATCACACAATCACAATCACACAATCACAATCACACAGTCACAATCACACAATCACAATCACACAATCACAATCACACAATCACAATCACACAATCACAATCACACAATCACAATCACACAATCACAATCACACAATCACAATCACACAATCACAATCACACAATCACAATCACACAATCACAATCACACAATCACAATCACACAATCACAATCACACAATCACAATCACACAATCACAATCACACAATCACAATCACACAATCACAATCACACAATCACAATCACACAATCACAATCACACAATCACAATCACACAATCACAATCACACAATCACAATCACACAATCACAATCACACAATCACAATCACACAATCACAATCACACAATCACAATCACACAATCACAATCACACAATCACAATCACACAATCACAATCACACAATCACAATCACACAATCACAATCACACAATCACAATCACACAATCACAATCACACAATCACAATCACACAATCACAATCACACAATCACAATCACACAATCACAATCACACAATCACAATCACACAATCACAATCACACAATCACAATCACACAATCACAATCACACAATCACAACCACACAATCACAATCACACAATCACAATCACACAATCACAATCACACAATCACAATCACACAATCACAATCACACAATCACAATCACACAATCACAATCACACAATCACAATCACACAATCACAATCACACAATCACAATCACACAATCACAATCACACAATCACAGTCACACGATCACAATCACACAGTCACGATCACACAATCACACAGTCACAATCCCACAATCACGACCACACAGTCACGATCACACAATCACAATCACACAATCGGAATCACACAATCACAATAACACAGTCACCCAATCACGATCACACAATCACGATCACACATTCACGATCACGCAATCACGATCACGCAATCACGATCACGCAATCACGATCACAAAATCACGACCACACAATCACAATCACACAATCACGATCACACAATCACAATCACACAATCACAATCACACAATCACAATCACACAATCACAATCACACAATCACAATCACACAATCACAATCACACAACCAAAATCACACAATCACAATCACACAATCACAATCACACAATCACAATCACACAATCACAATCACACAATCACAATCACACAATCACAATCACACAATCACAATCACACAATCACAATCACACAATCACAATCACACAATCACAATCACACAATCACAATCACACAATCACAATCACACAATCACAATCACACAATCACAATCACACAATCACAATCACACAATCACAATCACACAATCACAATCACAATCACAAAATCACAATCACACAATCACAATCACACAATCACAGTCACACGATCACAATCACACAGTCACGATCACACCATCACACAGTCACAATCCCACAATCACGACCACACAGTCACGATCACACAATCACAATCACACAATCAGAATCACACAATCACAATCACACAATCACAATCACACAATCACAATCACACAATCACAATCACACAATCACAATCACACAATCACAATCACACAATCACAATCACACAATCACGATCACACAATCACGATCACACAATCACGATCACACATTCACGATCACGCAATCACGATCACGCAATCACGATCACGCAATCACGATCACAAAATCACGACCACACAATCACAATCACACAATCACGATCACGCAATCACAATCACACAATCTCAATCACGATCACACAATCACACAGTCACAATCCCACAATCACGATCACACAATCACGATCACACCGTCACGATCACACAATCACACAGTCACAATCCCACAATCACGATCACACAATCACGATCACACAGTGACGATCACACAACCACAATCACACAATCAGAATCACACAATCACAATAACACAGTCACACAATCATGATCACACAATCACGATGACACAATCACGATCACACAGTCACGATCACACAATCACAATCACACCATCACCATCACACAATCACCATCACACAATCACGATCACAAAATCACAATAACACAATCACAATAACACAATCACACAATCACGATCGCGCAATCACGATCACGCAATCACGATCACAAAATCACTACCACACAATCACAATCACACAATCGCGATCGCACAATCACGATCGCACAATCACACAATCACAATCACTCAATCACAATCACACAATTACAATCACACAATCACGATCACTCAATCACGACCTCACAATCACGGTCACACAATCACGATCACACAATCACGATCACACAATCACAGTCACACAATCACAATCACGCAGTCACAGTCACAATCACGATCACGCAATCACGATCACAAAATCACGACCACACAATCACAATCACACAATCACAATCACACAATCACAGTCACAAGAATCACAATCACACAATCTCAATCACGATCACACAATCACACAGTCACAATCCCACAACCATGATCACACAGTCACGATCACACAATCACACAGTCACAATCCCACAATCACGACCACACAGTTACGATCACACAATCACAATCACACAATCAGAATCACACAATCACAATAACACAGTCGCACAATCACGATCACACAATCACGGTCACACAATCACGATCACGCAATCACGATCACGCAATCACCATCACGCAATCACGATCACAAAATCACGACCACAAAATCACAGTCACACAATCGCGATCACACAATCACAATAACACAATCTCAATCACGATCACACAATCACACAGTCACAATCCCACAATCACGATCACACAATCACGATCACACAGTCACGATCACACAATCACACAGTCACAATCCCACAATCACGATCACACAATCACGATCACACATTCACGATCACGCAATCACGATCACGCAATCACGATCACGCAACACGATCACAAAATCACGACCACACAATCACAATCACACAATCACGATCACACCGTCACAATCACACAATCTCAATCACGATCACACAATCACACAGTCACAATCCCACAATCACGATCACACAATCACGATCACATCGTCACGATCACACAATCACACAGTCACAATCCCACAATCACGATCACACAATCACGATCACACAGTGACGATCACACAACCACAATCACACAATCACCATCACACAATCACGATCACACAATCACAATAACACAATCACAATAACACAATCGCACAATCACGATCACGCAATCACGATCACAAAATCACGACCACACAATCACAATCACACAATCGCGATCGCACAATCACGATCGCACAATCACACAATCACAATCACTCAATCACAATCACACAATTACAATCACACAATCACGATCACTCAATCACGATCACACAATCACGGTCACACAATTACGATCACAAAATCACAATCACACAATCACAGTCACACAATCACAATCACGCAGTCACAGTCACAATCACGATCACACAAACACGAACACACAATCACGATCACACAATCACGACCACACAATCACGATCACACAATCACGATCACACAATCAAGATCACACTATCACTATCACACAATCACTATCACAAAATCACGATCACACAATCACAATCACACAATCACAATCACACAATCACAATCACACAATCACGATCACACAATCACGATCACACAATCACGATCGCCCAATCACGATCACACAATCTCGATCGCACAATCACAATCACACAGTCACACAATCACAATCACAATCACAATCACACAATCACAACCATACAATCAGAATCACACAATCACAATCACACAATCACAATCACACAATCACAATCACACAATCACAATCACACAATCACAATCACACAATCACAATCACACAATCACAATCACACAATCACAATCACACAATCACAATCACACAATCACAATCACACAATCACAATCACACAATCACAATCACACAATCACAATCACACAATCACAATCACACAATCACAATCACACAATCACAATCACACAATCACAATCACACAATCACAATCACACAATCACAATCACACAATCACAATCACACAATCACAATCACACAATCACAATCACACAATCACAATCACACAATCACAATCACACAATCACAATCACACAATCAGTATCACACAATCACAATCACACATTCACAATCACGATCACATAATCACGATCACACAATCACAATCACACAATCACAATCACACAATCACAATCACACAATCACAATCACACAATCACAATCACACAATCACAATCACACAATCACAATCACAATCACAATCACACAATCACAATCACACAATCAGAATCACACAATCACAATCACACAATCACAATCACACAATCACAAACACACAACCACAATCACACAATCACAATCACACAATCACAATCACACAATCGCAATCACACAATCGCAATCACACAATCACAATCACACAATCACAATCACACAATCACAATCACACAATCACAATCACACAATCACAATCACACAGTCACAATCACACAATCACAATCACACAATCACAATCACACAATCACAATCACACAATCACAATCACACAATCACAATCACACAATCACAATCACACAATCACAATCACACAATCACAATCACACAATCACAAACACACAATCACAATCACACAATCACAATCACACAATCACAATCACACAATCACAATCACACAATCACAATCACACAATCACAATCACACAATCACAATCACAAAATCACGACCACACAGTCACGATCACACAATCACAATCACACAATCAGAATCACACAATCACAATAACACAGTCACACAATCACGATCACACAATCACGATCACACATTCACGATCACGCAATCACGATCACGCAATCACGATCACGCAACCACGATCACAAAATCACGACCACACAATCACAATCACACAATCACAATCACGCAATCACAATCACGCAATCACAATCACACAATCTCAATCACGATCACACAATCACACAGTCACAATCCCACAATCACGTTCACACAATCACGATCACACCGTCACGATCACACAATCACACAGTCACAATCCCACAATCACGATCACACAATCACGATCACACAGTGACGATCACACAACCACAATCACACAATCAGAATCACACAATCACAATAACACAGTCACACAATCATGATCACACAATCACGATGACACAATCACGATCACACAATCACAATCACACCATCACCATCACACAATCACCATCACACAATCACGATCACACAATCACAATAACACAATCACAATAACACAATCACACAATCACGATCGCGCAATCACGATCACGCAATCACGATCACAAAATCACGACCACACAATCACAATCACACAATCGCGATCGCACAATCACGATCGCACAATCACACAGTCACAATCCCACAATCACGACCACATCGTCACGATCACACAATCACAATCACACAATCTCAATCACGATCACACAATCACACAGTCACAATCCCACAATCACGATCACACAATCACGATCACACCGTCACGATCACACAATCACACAGTCACAATCCCACAATCACGATCACACAATCACGATCACACAGTGACGATCACACAACCACAATCACACAATCAGAATCACACAATCACAATAACACAGTCACACAACCATGATCACACAATCACGATGACACAATCACGATCACACAGTCACGATCACACAATCACAATCACACCATCACCATCACACAATCACCATCACACAATCACGATCACACAATCACAATAACACAATCACAATAACACAATCGCACAATCACGATCACGCAATCACGATCACGCAATCACGATCACAAAATCACGTCCACACAATCACAATCACACAATCGCGATCGCACAATCACGATCGCACAATCACACAATCACAATCACTCAATCACAATCACACAATTACAATCACACAATCACGATCGCTCAATCACGATCACACAATCACGGTCACACAATCACGATCACACAATCACGATCACACAATCACAGTCACACAATCACAATCACGCAGTCAGAGTCACAATCACGATCACGCAATCACGATCACAAAATCACGACCACACAATCACAATCACACAATCACAATCACACAATCACAGTCACAAGAATCACAATCACACAATCTCAATCACGATCACACAATCACACAGTCACAATCCCACAATCACGATCACACAATCACGATCACACAGTCACGATCACACAGTCACAATCACACAATCAGAATCACACAATCACAATAACACTGTCACACAATCACGATCACACAATCACGATGATACAATCACGATCATACAGTCACGATCACACAATCACAATCACACAATCACCATCACACAATCACGATCACACAATCACAATAACACAATCACAATAACACAATCACACAATCACGATCACGCAATCACGATCACAAAATCACGACCACACAATCACAAACACACAATCGCGATCGCACAATCACGATCGCACAATCACACAATCACTATCACACAATTACAATCACACAATCGCGATCACTCAATCACGATCACACAATCACGGTCACACAATCACGATCACACAATCACGATCACACAATCACAGTCACACAATCACGACCACACAATCACAACCACACAATCACAATCACAAAATCACAATCACACAGTCGCACAATCACAATCACAATCACACAATCACGATCACACAGTCACGACCACACAATCACAATCACAATCACACAATCACAATCACACAATCACAATCACACAATCACGATCACGCAATCACGATCACACAATCTCGATCGCACGATCACAATCACACAATCACACAATCACAATCACAATCACAATCACACAATCACAATCACACAATCACAATCACACAATCACAATCACACAATCACAATCACACAATCACAATCACACAATCACAATCACACAATCACAATCACACAATCACAATCACACTATCACTATCACACAATCACTATCACAAAATCACGATCACACAATCACAATCACACAATCACAATCACACAATCACAATCACACAATCACGATCACACAATCACGATCGCCCAATCACGATCACACAGTCACGACCACACAATCACAATCACAATCACACAATCACAATCACACAATCACAATCACACAATCACGATCACGCAATCACGATCACACAATCTCGATCGCACAATCACAATCACACAATCACACAATCACAATCACAATCACAATCACACAATCACAATCACACAATCACAATCACACAATCACAATCACACAATCAGAATCACACAATCACACAATCACGATCACGCAATCACGATCACAAAATCACGACCACACAATCACAATCACACAATCGCGATCGCACAATCACGATGGCACAATCACACGATCACAATCACACAATCACAATCACACAATTACAATCACACAATCTCAATCACGATCACACAATCACACAGTCACAATTCCACAATCACGATCACACAATCACGATCACACAGTCACTATCACACAATCACACAGTCACAATCCCACAATCACGACCACACAGTCACGATCACACAATCACAATCACACAATCAGAATCACACAATCACAATAACACAGTCACACAATCACAATCACACAACCTCAATCACGATCACAAAATCACACAGTCACAATCCCACAATCACGATCACACAATCACGATCACACAATCACAATCACACAATCACAATCACACAATCACAATCACACAATCACAATCACACAATCACAATCACACAATCACAATCACACAATCACATTCACACCATCACAATCACACAATCACAATCACACAATCTCAATCACGATCACACAATCACACAGTCACAATCCCACAATCACGATCACACAATCACACAATCACAATCACACAATCAGAATCACGCAATCACAATAACACAATCACACAATCACGATCACACAATCACTATCTCACAATCACGATCACACAATCACAATCACACATTCACACAATCACAATCACAATCACACATTCACAATCACGATCACATTATCACGATCACACGATCACAATCACACAATCACAATCACACAATCACAATCACACAATCACAATCACACAATCACAATCACACAATCACAATCACACAATCACAATCACACAATCACATTCACACAATCACAATCACACAATCACAATCACACAATCACAATCACACAATCACAATCACACAATCACAATCACACAATCACAATCACACAATCACAATCACACAATCACAATCACACAATCACAATCACACAATCACAATCACACAATCACAATCACACAATCACAATCACACAATCACAATCACACAATCACAATCACACAATCACAATCACACAATCACAATCACACAATCACAATCACACAATCACAATCACACAATCACAATCACACAATCACAATCACACAATCAGTATCACACAATCACAATCACACATTCACAATCACGATCACATAATCACGATCACACAATCACAATTACACAATCACAATCACACAATCACAATCACACAATCACAATCACAATCACAATCACACAATCACAATCACACAATCACAATCACACAATCACAATCACACAATCACAATCACACAATCACAAACACACAACCACAATCACACAATCACAATCACACAATCACAATCACACAATCACAATCACACAATCACAATCACACAATCACAATCACACAATCACAATCACACAATCACAATCACACAATCACAATCACACTATCACTATCACACAATCACTATCACAAAATCACGATCACACAATCACAATCACACAATCACAATCACACAATCACAATCACACAATCACGATCACACAATCACGATCGCCCAATCACGATCACACAGTCACGACCACACAATCACAATCACAATCACACAATCACAATCACACAATCACAATCACACAATCACGATCACGCAATCACGATCACACAATCTCGATCGCACAATCACAATCACACAATCACACAATCACAATCACAATCACAATCACACAATCACAATCACACAATCACAATCACACAATCACAATCACACAATCAGAATCACACAATCACACAATCACGATCACGCAATCACGATCACAAAATCACGACCACACAATCACAATCACACAATCGCGATCGCACAATCACGATGGCACAATCACACGATCACAATCACACAATCACAATCACACAATTACAATCACACAATCTCAATCACGATCACACAATCACACAGTCACAATTCCACAATCACGATCACACAATCACGATCACACAGTCACTATCACACAATCACACAGTCACAATCCCACAATCACGACCACACAGTCACGATCACACAATCACAATCACACAATCAGAATCACACAATCACAATAACACAGTCACACAATCACAATCACACAACCTCAATCACGATCACAAAATCACACAGTCACAATCCCACAATCACGATCACACAATCACGATCACACAATCACAATCACACAATCACAATCACACAATCACAATCACACAATCACAATCACACAATCACAATCACACAATCACAATCACACAATCACATTCACACCATCACAATCACACAATCACAATCACACAATCTCAATCACGATCACACAATCACACAGTCACAATCCCACAATCACGATCACACAATCACACAATCACAATCACACAATCAGAATCACGCAATCACAATAACACAATCACACAATCACGATCACACAATCACTATCTCACAATCACGATCACACAATCACAATCACACATTCACACAATCACAATCACAATCACACATTCACAATCACGATCACATTATCACGATCACACGATCACAATCACACAATCACAATCACACAATCACAATCACACAATCACAATCACACAATCACAATCACACAATCACAATCACACAATCACAATCACACAATCACATTCACACAATCACAATCACACAATCACAATCACACAATCACAATCACACAATCACAATCACACAATCACAATCACACAATCACAATCACACAATCACAATCACACAATCACAATCACACAATCACAATCACACAATCACAATCACACAATCACAATCACACAATCACAATCACACAATCACAATCACACAATCACAATCACACAATCACAATCACACAATCACAATCACACAATCACAATCACACAATCACAATCACACAATCACAATCACACAATCACAATCACACAATCAGTATCACACAATCACAATCACACATTCACAATCACGATCACATAATCACGATCACACAATCACAATTACACAATCACAATCACACAATCACAATCACACAATCACAATCACAATCACAATCACACAATCACAATCACACAATCACAATCACACAATCACAATCACACAATCACAATCACACAATCACAAACACACAACCACAATCACACAATCACAATCACACAATCACAATCACACAATCACAATCACACAATCACAATCACACAATCACAATCACACAATCACAATCACACAATCACAATCACACAATCACAATCACACAATCACAATCACACAATCACAATCACACAATCACAATCACACAATCACAATCACACAATCACAATCACACAATCACAATCACACAATCACAATCACACAACCACAATCACACAACCACAATCACACAACCACAATCACACAATCACAATCACACAATCACTATCACACAATCACAATCACACAATCACAATCACACAATCACAATCACACAATCACAATCACACAATCACAATCACACAATCACAATCACACAATCACAATCACACAATCACAATCACACAATCACAATCACACAATCACAATCACACAATCACAATCACACAATCACAATCACACAATCACAATCACACAATCACAATCACACAATCACAATCACACAATCACAATCACACAATCACAATCACACAATCACAATCACACAATCACAATCACACAATCACAATCACACAATCACAATCACACAATCACAATCACACAATCACAATCACACAATCACAATCACACAATCACAATCACACAATCACAATCACACAATCACAATCACACAATCACAATCACACAATCACAATCACACAATCACAATCACACAATCACAATCACACAATCACAATCACACAATCACAATCACACAATCACAATCACACAATCACAATCACACAATCACAATCACACAATCACAATCACACAATCACAATCACACAATCACAATCACACAATCACAATCACACAATCACAATCACACAATCACAATCACACAATCACAATCACACAATCACAATCACACAATCACAATCACACAATCACAATCACACAATCACAATCACACAATCACAATCACACAATCACAATCACACAATCACAATCACACAATCACAATCACACAATCACAATCACACAATCACAATCACACAATCACAATCACACAATCACAATCACACAATCACAATCACACAATCACAATCACACAATCACAATCACACAATCACAATCACACAATCACAATCACACAATCACAATCACACAATCACAATCACACAATCACAATCACACAATCACAATCACACAATCACAATCACACAATCACAATCACACAATCACAATCACACAATCACAATCACACAATCACAATCACACAATCACAATCACACAATCACAATCACACAATCACAATCACACAATCACAATCACACAATCACAATCACACAATCACAATCACACAATCACAATCACACAATCACAATCACACAATCACAATCACACAATCACAATCACACAATCACAATCACACAATCACAATCACACAATCACAATCACACAATCACAATCACACAATCACAATCACACAATCACAATCACACAATCACAATCACACAATCACAATCACACAATCACAATCACACAATCACAATCACACAATCACAATCACACAATCACAATCACACAATCACAATCACACAATCACAATCACACAATCACAATCACACAATCACAATCACACAATCACAATCACACAATCACAGTCACACGATCACAATCACACAGTCACGATCACACAATCACACAGTCACAATCCCACAATCACGACCACACAGTCACGATCACACAATCACAATCACACAATCAGAATCACACAATCACAATAACACAGTCACACAATCACGATCACACAATCACGATCACACATTCACGATCACGCAATCACGATCACGCAATCACGATCACGCAATCACGATCACAAAATCACGACCACACAATCACAATCACACAATCACGATCACACAATCACAATCACACAATCTCAATCACGATCACACAATCACACAGTCACAATCCCACTATCACGATCACACAATCACGATCACACCGTCACGATCACACAATCACACAGTCACAATCCCACAATCACGATCACACAATCACGATCACACAGTCACGATCACACAACCACAATCACACAATCACAATAACACAGTCACACAATCACGATCACACAATCACAATCACACAATCACAATAACACAATCACACAATCACAATCACACAATCACAATCACACAATCACAATCACACAATCACAATCACACAATCACAATCACACAATCACTATCACACAATCACAATCACACAATCACAATCACACAATCACAATCACACAATCACAATCACACAATCACAATCACACAATCACAATCACACAATCACAATCACACAATCACAGTCACACGATCACAATCACACAGTCACGATCACACAATCACACAGTCACAATCCCACAATCACGACCACACAGTCACGATCACACAATCACAATCACACAATCAGAATCACACAATCACAATAACACAGTCACACAATCACGATCACACAATCACGATCACACATTCACGATCACGCAATCACGATCACGCAATCACGATCACGCAATCACGATCACAAAATCACGACCGCACAATCACAATCACACAATCACGATCACACAATCACAATCACACAATCTCAATCACGATCACACAATCACACAGTCACAATCCCACAATCACGATCACACAATCACGATCACACCGTCACGATCACACAATCACACAGTCACAATCCCACAATCACGATCACACAATCACGATCACACAGTGACGATCACACAACCACAATCACACAATCAGTATCACACAATCACAATAACACAGTCACACAATCATGATCACAGAATCACGATGACACAATCACGATCACACAGTCACGATCACACAATCACAATCACACCATCCCCATCACACAATCACCATCACACAATCACGATCACACAATCACAATAACACAATCACAATAACACAATCACACAATCACGATCGCGCAATCACGATAACGCAATCACGATCACAAAATCACGACCACACAATCACAATCACACAATCGCGGTCGCACAATCACGATCGCACAATCACACAATCACAATCACTCAATCACAATCACACAATTACAATCACACAATCACGATCACTCAATCACGATCACACAATCCCGGTCACACAATCACGATCACACAATCACGATCACACAATCACAGTCACACAATCACAATCACGCAGTCACAGTCACAATCACGATCACGCAATCACGATCACAAAATCACGACCACACAATCACAATCACACAATCACAATCACACAATCACAGTCACAAGAATCACAATCACACAATCTCAATCACGATCACACAATCACACAGTCACAATCCCACAACCATGATCACACAGTCACGATCACACAATCACACAGTCACAATCCCACAATCACGACCACACAGTTACGATCACACAATCACAATCACACAATCAGAATCACACAATCACAATAACACAGTCGCACAATCACGATCACACAATCACGGTCACACAATCACGATCACGCAATCACGATCACGCAATCACCATCACGCAATCACGATCACAAAATCACGACCACACAATCACAGTCACACAATCGCGATCACACAATCACAATCACACAATTACAATCACACAATCGCGATCACTCAATCACGATCACACAATCACAGTCACACAATCATGATCACACAATCACGATGACACAATCACGATCACACAGTCACGATCACACAATCACAATCACACCATCACCATCACACAATCACCATCACACAATCACGATCACACAATCACAATAACACAATCACAATAACACAATCACAATAACACAATCACACAATCACGATCACGCAATCACGATCACGCAATCACGATCACAAAATCACGACCACACAATCACAATCACACAATCGCGATCGCACAATCACGATCGCACAATCACACAATCACAATCACTCAATCACAATCACACAATTACAATCACACAATCACGATCACTCAATCACGATCACACAATCACGGTCACACAATCACGATCACACAATCACGATCACACAATCACAGTCACACAATCACAATCACGCAGTCAGAGTCACAATCACGATCACGCAATCACGATCACAAAATCACGACCACACAATCACAATCACACAATCACAATCACACAATCACAGTCACAAGAATCACAATCACACAATCTCAATCACGATCACACAATCACACAGTCACAATCCCACAACCATGATCACACAGTCACGATCACACAATCACACAGTCACAATCCCACAATCACGACCACACAGTTACGATCACACAATCACAATCACACAATCAGAATCACACAATCACAATAACACAGTCGCAGAATCACGATCACACAATCACGGTCACACAATCACGATCACGCAATCACGATCACGCAATCACCATCACGCAATCACGATCACAAAATCACGACCACACAATCACAGTCACACAATCGCGATCACACAATCACAATCACACAATCTCAATCACGATCACACAATCACACAGTCACAATCCCACAATCACGATCACACAATCACGATCACACAGTCACGATCACACAATCACACAGTCACAATCCCACAATCACGATCACACAATCACGATCACACATTCACGATCACGCAATCACGATCACGCAATCACGATCACGCAATCACGATCACAAAATCACGACCACACAATCACAATCACACAATCACGATCACACAATCACAATCACACAATCTCAATCACGATCACACAATCACACAGTCACAATCCCACAATCACGATCACACAATCACGATCACACCGTCACGATCACACAATCACACAGTCACAATCCCACAATCACGATCACACAATCACGATCACACAGTGACGATCACACAACCACAATCACACAATCAGAATCACACAATCACAATAACACAGTCACACAATCATGATCACACAATCACCATCACACAATCACGATCACACAATCACAATAACACAATCACAATAACACAATCACAATAACACAATCACACAATCACGATCACGCAATCACGATCACGCAATGACGATCACAAAATCACGACCACACAATCACAATCACACAATCGCGATCGCACAATCACGATCGTACAATCACACAATCACAATCACTCAATCACAATCACACAATTACAATCACACAATCACGATCACTCAATCACGATCACACAATCACGGTCACACAATCACGATCACACAATCACGACCACACAATCACAGTCACACAATCACAATCACGCAGTCACAGTCACAATCACGATCACGCAATCACGATCACAAAATCACGACCACACAATCACAATCACACAATCACAATCACACAATCACAGTCACAAGAATCACAATCACACAATCTCAATCACGATCACACAATCACACAGTCGCAATCCCACAACCATGATCACACAGTCACGATCACACAATCACACAGTCACAATCCCACAATCACGACCACACAGTTACGATCACACAATCACAATCACACAATCAGAATCACACAATCACAATAACACAGTCGCACAATCACGATCACACAATCACGGTCACACAATCACGATCACAAAATCACGACCCACACAATCACAGTCACACAATCGCGATCACACAATCACAATCACACAGTCTCAATCACGATCGCACAATCACACAGTCACAATCCCACAATCACGATCACACAATCACGATCATACAGTCACGATCACACAATCACAATCACACAATCACCATCACACAATCACGATCACACAATCACAATAACACAATCACAATAACACAATCACAATAACACAATCACACAATCACGATCACGCAATCACGATCACAAAATCACGACCACACAATCACAAACGCACAATCGCGATCGCACAATCACGATCGCACAATCACACAATCACAATCACACAATTACAATCACACAATCGCGATCACTCAATCACGATCACACAATCACGGTCACACAATCACGATCACACAATCACGATCACACCATCACAGTCACACAATCACGACCACACAATCACAACCACACAATCACAATCACAAAATCACAATCACACAGTCGCACAATCACAATCACAATCACACAATCACGATCACACAGTCACGACCACACAATCACAATCACACAATCACAGTCACACAATCACAATCACACAATCACGATCACGCAATCACGATCACAAAATCACGACCACACAATCACAAACACACAATCGCGATCGCACAATCACGATGGCACAATCACACGATCACAATCACACAATCATAATCACACAATTACAATCACACAATCTCAATCACGATCACACAATCACACAGTCACAATTCCACAATCACGATCACACAATCACGATCACACAGTCACGATCACACAATCACACAGTCACAATCCCACAATCACGACCACACCGTCACGATCACACAATCACAATCACACAATCTCAATCACGATCACACAATCACACAGTCACAATCCCACAATCACGATCACACAATCACGATCACACCGTCACGATCACACAATCACACAGTCACAATCCCACAATCACGATCACACAATCACGATCACACAGTGACGATCACACAACCACAATCACACAGTCAGAATCACACAATCACAATAACACAGTCACACAACCATGATCACACAATCACGATGACACAATCACGATCACACAGTCACGATCACACAATCACAATCACACCATCACCAACACACAATCACCATCACACAATCACGATCACACAATCACAATAACACAATCACAATAACACAATCACACAATCACGATCACGCAATCACGATCACAAAATCACGACCACACAATCACAATCACACAATCACAATCACACAATCACAGTCACAAGAATCACAATCACACAATCTCAATCACGATCACACAATCACACAGTCACAATCCCACAACCATGATCACACAGTCACGATCACACAATCACACAGTCACAATCCCACAATCACGACCACACAGTTACGATCACACAATCACTATCACACAATCAGAATCACACAATCACAATAACACAGTCGCAGAATCACGATCACACAATCACGGTCACACAATCACGATCACGCAATCACGATCACGCAATCACCATCACGCAATCACGATCACAAAATCACGACCACACAATCACAGTCACACAATCGCGATCACACAATCACAATCACACAATCTCAATCACGATCACACAATCACACAGTCACAATCCCACAATCACGATCACACAATCACGATCACACAGTCACGATCACACAATCACACAGTCACAATCCCACAATCACGATCACACAATCACGATCACACAGTGACGATCACACAACCACAATCACACAATCAGAATCACACAATCACAATAACACAGTCACACAATCATGATCACACAATCACGATGACACAATCACGATCACACAGTCACGACCACACAATCACAATCACACAATCACAATCACACAATCACAGTCACAAGAATCACAATCACACAATCTCAATCACGATCACACAATCACACAGTCACAATCCCACAACCATGATCACACAGTCACGATCACACAATCACACAGTCACAATCACACAATCACGACCACACAGTTACGATCACACAATCACAATCACACAATCAGAATCACACAATCACAATAACACAGTCGCACAATCACGATCACATAATCACGGTCACACAATCACGATCACAAAATCACGACCCACACAATCACAGTGACACAATCGCGATCACACAATCACAATCACACAGTCTCAATCACGATCACACAATCACACAGTCACAATCCCACAATCACGATCACACAATCACGATCACACAGTCACGATCACACAATCACACAGTCACAATCCCACAATCACGATCACACAATCACGATCACACAGTCACGATCACACAGTCACAATCACACAATCAGAATCACACAATCACAATAACACTGTCACACAATCACGATCACACAATCACGATGATACAATCACGATCATACAGTCACGATCACACAATCACAGTCACACAATCACCATCACACAATCACGATCACACAATCACAATAACACAATCACAATAACACAATCACACAATCACGATCACGCAATCACGATCACAAAATCACGACCACACAATCACAAACACACAATCGCGATCGCACAATCACGATCGCACAATCACACAATCACTATCACACAATTACAATCACACAATCGCGATCACTCAATCACGATCACACAATCACGGTCACACAATCACGATCACACAATCACGATCACGCAATCACGATCACACAATCTCGATCGCACAATCACAATCACACAATCACACAATCACAATCACAATCACAATCACACAATCACAATCACACAATCACAATCACACAATCACAATCACACAATCACAATCACACAATCACAATCACACAATCACAATCACACAATCACAATCACACAATCACAATCACACAATCACAATCACACAATCACAATCACACTATCACTATCACACAATCACTATCACAAAATCACGATCACACAATCACAATCACACAATCACAATCACACAATCACAATCACACAATCACGATCACACAATCACGATCGCCCAATCACGATCACACAGTCACGACCACACAATCACAATCACAATCACACAATCACAATCACACAATCACAATCACACAATCACGATCACGCAATCACGATCACACAATCTCGATCGCACAATCACAATCACACAATCACACAATCACAATCACAATCACAATCACACAATCACAATCACACAATCACAATCACACAATCACAATCACACAATCACAATCACACAATCAGAATCACACAATCACACAATCACGATCACGCAATCACGATCACGCAATCACGATCACAAAATCACGACCACACAATCACAATCACACAATCGCGATCGCACAATCACGATGGCACAATCACACGATCACAATCACACAATCACAATCACACAATTACAATCACACAATCTCAATCACGATCACACAATCACACAGTCACAATTCCACAATCACGATCACACAATCACGATCACACAGTCACGATCACACAATCACACAGTCACAATCCCACAATCACGACCACACAGTCACGATCACACAATCACAATCACACAATCAGAATCACACAATCACAATAACACAGTCACACAATCACAATCACACAACCTCAATAACGATCACAAAATCACACAGTCACAATCCCACAATCACGATCACACAATCACGATCACACAATCACAATCACACAATCACAATCACACAATCACAATCACACAATCACAATCACACAATCACAATCACACAATCACAATCACACAATCACAATCACACAATCACATTCACACCATCACAATCACACAATCACAATCACACAATCACACAATCACAAACACACAACCACAATCACACAATCACATTCACACAATCACAATCACACAATCACAGTCACACAATCACAATCACACAATCACAATCACACAATCACAATCACACAATCACAATCACACAATCACAATCACACAATCACAATCACACAATCACAATCACACAATCACAATCACACTATCACTATCACACAATCACTATCACAAAATCACGATCACACAATCACAATCACACAATCACAATCACACAATCACAATCACACAATCACGATCACACAATCACGATCGCCCAATCACGATCACACAATCTCGATCGCACAATCACAATCACACAGTCACACAATCACAATCACAATCACAATCACACAATCACAACCACACAATCAGAATCACACAATCACAATCACACAATCACAATCACACAATCACAATCACACAATCACAATCACACAATCACAATCACACAATCACAATCACACAATCACAATCACACAATCACAATCACACAATCACAATCACACAATCACAATCACACAATCAGTATCACGCAATCACAATCACACAATCTCAATCACGATCACACAATCACACAGTCACAATCCCACAATCACGATCACACAATCACACAATCACAATCACACAATCAGAATCACGCAATCACAATAACACAATCACACAATCACGATCACACAATCACTATCTCACAATCACGATCACACAATCACAATCACACATTCACACAATCACAATCACAACCACACATTCACAATCACGATCACATTATCACGATCACACGATCACAATCACACAATCACAATCACACAATCACAATCACACAATCACAATCACACAATCACAATCACACAATCACAATCACACAATCACAATCACACAATCACATTCACACAATCACAATCACACAATCACAATCACACAATCACAATCACACAATCACAATCACACAATCACAATCACACAATCACAATCACACAATCACAATCACACAATCACAATCACACAATCACAATCACACAATCACAATCACACAATCACAATCACACAATCACAATCACACAATCACAATCACACAATCACAATCACACAATCACAATCACACAATCACAATCACACAATCACAATCACACAATCAGTATCACACAATCACAATCACACATTCACAATCACGATCACATAATCACGATCACACAATCACAATTACACAATCACAATCACACAATCACAATCACACAATCACAATCACAATCACAATCACACAATCACAATCACACAATCACAATCACACAATCACAATCACACAATCACAATCACAATCACAATCACACAATCTCAATCACCCAATCACAATCACGCAATCACAATCACGCAATCACAATAACACAATCGCAATCACACAATCACAATCACACAATCACAATCACACAATCACAATCACACAATCACAATCACACAATCACAATCACACAATCACAATCACACAATCACAATCACACAATCACAATCACACAATCACAATCACACAATCACAATCACACAATCACAATCACACAATCACAATCACACAATCACAATCACAATCACAATCACACAATCACAATCACACAATCACTATCACACAATCACAATCACACAATCACAATCACACAATCACAATCACACAATCACAATCACACAATCACAATCACACAATCACAATCACACAATCACAATCACACAATCACAATCACACAATCACAATCACACAATCACAATCACACAATCACAATCACACAATCACAATCACACAATCACAATCACACAATCACAATCACACAATCACAATCACACAATCACAATCACACAATCACAATCACACAATCACAATCACACAATCACAATCACACAATCACAATCACACAATCACAATCACACAATCACAATCACACAATCACAATCACACAATCACAATCACACAATCACAATCACACAATCACAATCACACAATCACAATCACACAATCACAATCACACAATCACAATCACACAATCACAATCACACAATCACAATCACACAATCACAATCACACAATCACAATCACACAATCACAATCACACAATCACAATCACACAATCACAATCACACAATCACAATCACACAATCACAATCACACAATCACAATCACACAATCACAATCACACAATCACAATCACACAATCACAATCACACAATCACAATCACACAATCACACAGTCACAATCCCACAATCACGACCACACAGTCACGATCACACAATCACAATCACACAATCAGAATCACACAATCACAATAACACAGTCACACAATCACGATCACACAATCACGATCACACATTCACGATCACGCAATCACGATCACGCAATCACGATCACGCAATCACGATCACAAAATCACGACCACACAATCACAATCACACAATCACGATCACACAATCACAATCACACAATCTCAATCACGATCACACAATCACACAGTCACAATCCCACAATCACGATCACACAATCACGATCACACCGTCACGATCACACAATCACACAGTCACAATCCCACAATCACGATCACACAATCACGATCACACAGTCACGATCACACAACCACAATCACACAATCACAATAACACAGTCACACAATCACGATCACACAATCACAATCACACAATCACAATAACACAATCACACAATCACAATCACACAATCACAATCACACAATCACAATCACACAATCACAATCACACAATCACAATCACACAATCACTATCACACAATCACAATCACACAATCACAATCACACAATCACAATCACACAATCACAATCACACAATCACAATCACACAATCACAATCACACAATCACAATCACACAATCACAGTCACACGATCACAATCACACAGTCACGATCACACAATCACACAGTCACAATCCCACAATCACGACCACACAGTCACGATCACACAATCACAATCACACAATCAGAATCACACAATCACAATAACACAGTCACACAATCACGATCACACAATCACGATCACACATTCACGATCACGCAATCACGATCACGCAATCACGATCACGCAATCACGATCACAAAATCACGACCACACAATCACAATCACACAATCACGATCACACAATCACAATCACACAATCTCAATCACGATCACACAATCACACAGTCACAATCCCACAATCACGATCACACAATCACGATCGCACCGTCACGATCACACAATCACACAGTCACAATCCCACAATCACGATCACACAATCACGATCACACAGTGACGATCACACAACCACAATCACACAATCAGTATCACACAATCACAATAACACAGTCACACAATCATGATCACAGAATCACGATGACACAATCACGATCACACAGTCACGATCACACAATCACAATCACACCATCCCCATCACACAATCACCATCACACAATCACGATCACACAATCACAATAACACAATCACAATAACACAATCACACAATCACGATCGCGCAATCACGATAACGCAATCACGATCACAAAATCACGACCACACAATCACAATCACACAATCGCGATCGCACAATCACGATCGCACAATCACACAATCACAATCACTCAATCACAATCACACAATTACAATCACACAATCACGATCACTCAATCACGATCACACAATCCCGGTCACACAATCACGATCACACAATCACGATCACACAATCACAGTCACACAATCACAATCACGCAGTCACAGTCACAATCACGATCACGCAATCACGATCACAAAATCACGACCACACAATCACAATCACACAATCACAATCACACAATCACAGTCACAAGAATCACAATCACACAATCTCAATCACGATCACACAATCACACAGTCACAATCCCACAACCATGATCACACAGTCACGATCACACAATCACACAGTCACAATCCCACAATCACGACCACACAGTTACGATCACACAATCACAATCACACAATCAGAATCACACAATCACAATAACACAGTCGCACAATCACGATCACACAATCACGGTCACACAATCACGATCACGCAATCACGATCACGCAATCACCATCACGCAATCACGATCACAAAATCACGACCACACAATCACAGTCACACAATCGCGATCACACAATCACAATCACACAATCTCAATCACGATCACACAATCACACAGTCACAATCCCACAATCACGATCGCACAATCACGATCACACAGTCACGATCACACAATCACACAGTCACAATCCCACAATCACGATCACACAATCACGATCACACAGTCACGATCACACAGTCACAATCATACAATCAGAATCACACAATCACAATAACACTGTCACACAATCACGATCGCACAATCACGATGATACAATCACGATCATACAGTCACGATCACACAATCACAATCACACAATCACCATCACACAATCACGATCACACAATCACAATAACACAATCACAATAACACAATCACACAATCACGATCACGCAATCACGATCACAAAATCACGACCACACAATCACAAACACACAATCGCGATCGCACAATCACAGTCACACAGTCACGACCACACAATCACAACCACACAATCACAATCACAAAATCACAATCACACAGTCGCACAATCACAATCACAATCACACAATCACGATCACACAGTCACGACCACACAATCACAATCACACAATCACAGTCACACAATCACAATCACACAATCACGATCACGCAATCACGATCACACAATCTCGATCCCACAATCACAATCACACAATCACACAATCACAATCACAATCACAATCACACAATCACAATCACACAATCACAATCACACAATCAGAATCACACAATCACTCAATCACGATCACGCAATCACGATCACAAAATCACGACCACACAATCACAATCACACAATCGCGATAGCACAATCACGATGGCACAATCACACGATCACAATCACACAATCACAATCACACAATTACAATCACACAATCTCAATCACGATCACACAATCACACAGTCACAATTCCACAATCACGATCACACAATCACGATCACACAGTCACGATCACACAATCAGAATCACACAATCACAATAACACAGTCACACAATCACAATCACACAACCTCAATCACGATCACAAAATCACACAGTCACAATCCCACAATCACGATCACACAATCACGATCACACCGTCACGATCACACAATCACACAGTCACAATCCCACAATCACGATCACACAATCACGATCACACAGTCACGATCACACAACCACAATCACACAATCAGAATCACACAATCACAATAACACAGTCACACAATCATGATCACACAATCACGATGACACAATCACGATCACACAGTCACGATCACACAATCACAATCACACCATCACCATCACACAATCACCATCACACAATCACGATCACACAATCACAATAACACAATCACAATAACACAATCACACAATCACGATCACGTAACCACGATCACAAAATCACGACCACACAATCACAATCACACAATCGCGATCGCACAATCACGATCGCACAATCACACAATCCCAATCACTCAATCACAATCACACAATTACAATCACACAATCACGATCACTCAATCACGATCACACAATCACGGTCACACAATTACGATCACACAATCACAGTCACACAATCACAATCACGCAGTCACAGTCACAATCACGATCACACAAACACGATCACACAATCACGATCACACAATCACGACCACACAATCACGATCACACAATCACGATCACACAATCAAGATCACACTATCACTATCACACAATCACTATCACAAAATCACGATCACAAAGTCACAATCACACAATCACAATCACACAATCACAATCACACAATCACGATCACACAATCACGATCACACAATCACGATCGCCCAATCACGATCACACAATCTCGATCGCACAATCACAATCACACAGTCACACAATAACAATCACAATCGCAATCACACAATCACAACCACACAATCAGAATCACACAATCACAATCACACAATCACAATCACACAATCACAATCACACAATCACAATCACACAATCACAATCACACAATCACAATCACACAATCACAATCACACAATCACAATCACACAATCACAATCACACAATCAGAATCACACAATCACTCAATCACGATCACGCAATCACGATCACAAAATCACGACCACACAATCACAATCACACAATCGCGATAGCACAATCACGATGGCACAATCACACGATCACAATCACACAATCACAATCACACAATTACAATCACACAATCTCAATCACGATCACACAATCACACAGTCACAATTCCACAATCACGATCACACAATCACGATCACACAGTCACGATCACACAATCAGAATCACACAATCACAATAACACAGTCACACAATCACAATCACACAACCTCAATCACGATCACAAAATCACACAGTCACAATCCCACAATCACGATCACACAATCACGATCACACCGTCACGATCACACAATCACACAGTCACAATCCCACAATCACGATCACACAATCACGATCACACAGTCACGATCACACAACCACAATCACACAATCAGAATCACACAATCACAATAACACAGTCACACAATCATGATCACACAATCACGATGACACAATCACGATCACACAGTCACGATCACACAATCACAATCACACCATCACCATCACACAATCACCATCACACAATCACGATCACACAATCACAATAACACAATCACAATAACACAATCACACAATCACGATCACGTAACCACGATCACAAAATCACGACCACACAATCACAATCACACAATCGCGATCGCACAATCACGATCGCACAATCACACAATCCCAATCACTCAATCACAATCACACAATTACAATCACACAATCACGATCACTCAATCACGATCACACAATCACGGTCACACAATTACGATCACACAATCACAGTCACACAATCACAATCACGCAGTCACAGTCACAATCACGATCACACAAACACGATCACACAATCACGATCACACAATCACGACCACACAATCACGATCACACAATCACGATCACACAATCAAGATCACACTATCACTATCACACAATCACTATCACAAAATCACGATCACAAAGTCACAATCACACAATCACAATCACACAATCACAATCACACAATCACGATCACACAATCACGATCACACAATCACGATCGCCCAATCACGATCACACAATCTCGATCGCACAATCACAATCACACAGTCACACAATAACAATCACAATCGCAATCACACAATCACAACCACACAATCAGAATCACACAATCACAATCACACAATCACAATCACACAATCACAATCACACAATCACAATCACACAATCACAATCACACAATCACAATCACACAATCACAATCACACAATCACAATCACACAATCACAATCACACAATCACAATCACACAATCAGTATCACGCAATCACAATCACACAATCTCAATCACGATCACACAATCACACAGTCACAATCCCACAATCACGATCACACAATCACACAATCACAATCACACAATCAGAATCACACAATCACAATAACACAATCACACAATCACGATCACACAATCACAATCACACAATCACAATCACACAATCACAATCACACAATCACAGTCACACAATCACAATCACGCAGTCACTATCACAAAATCACGATCACGCAATCACAATCACACAATCACAATCACACAATCACAATCACACAATCACAATCACACAATCACAATCACACAATCACAATCACACAATCACAATCACACAATCACAATCACACAATCACAATCACACAATCACAATCACACAATCACAATCACACAATCACAATCACACAATCACAATCACACAATCACAATCACACAATCACAATCACACAATCACAATCACACAATCACAATCACACAATCACAATCACACAATCACAATCACACAATCACAATCACACAATCACAATCACACAATCACAATCACACAATCACAATCACACAATCACAATCACACAATCACAATCACACAATCACAATCACACAATCACAATCACACAATCACAATCACACAATCACAATCACACAATCACAATCACACAATCACAATCACACAATCACAATCACACAATCACAATCACACAATCACAATCACACAATCACAATCACACAATCACAATCACACAATCACAATCACACAATCACAATCACACAATCACAATCACACAATCACAATCACACAATCACAATCACACAATCACAATCACACAATCACAATCACACAATCACAATCACACAATCACAATCACACAATCACAATCACACAATCACAATCACACAATCACAATCACACAATCACAATCACACAATCACAATCACACAATCACAATCACACAATCACAATCACACAATCACAATCACACAATCACAATCACACAATCACAATCACACAATCACAATCACACAATCACAATCACACAATCACAATCACACAATCACAATCACACAATCACAATCACACAATCACAATCACACAATCACAATCACACAATCACAATCAAACAATCACAATCACACAATCACAATCACACAATCACAATCACACAATCACAATCACACAATCACAATCACACAATCACAATCACACAATCACAATCACACAATCACAATCACACAATCACAATCACACAATCACAATCACACAATCACAATCACACAATCACAATCACACAATCACAATCACACAATCACAATCACACAATCACAATCACACAATCACAATCACACAATCACAATCACACAATCACAATCACACAATCACAATCACACAATCACAATCACACAATCACAATCACACAATCACAATCACACAATCACAATCACACAATCACAATCACACAATCACAATCACACAATCACAATCACACAATCACAATCACACAATCACAATCACACAATCACAATCACACAATCACAATCACACAATCACAATCACACAATCACAATCACACAATCACAATCACACAATCACAATCACACAATCACAATCACACAATCACAATCACACAATCACAATCACACAATCACAATCACACAATCACAATCACACAATCACAATCACACAATCACAATCACACAATCACAATCACACAATCACAATCACACAATCACAATCACACAATCACAATCACACAATCACAATCACACAATCACAATCACACAATCACAATCACACAATCACAATCACACAATCACAATCACACAATCACAATCACACAATCACAATCACACAATCACAATCACACAATCACAATCACACAATCACAATCACACAATCACAATCACACAATCACAATCACACAATCACAATCACACAATCACAATCACACAATCACAATCACACAATCACAATCACACAATCACAATCACACAATCACTGTCACACAATCACAGTCACACAATCACAATCACACAATCACAATCACACAATCACAGTCACACGATCACAATCACACAATCTCAATCACGATCACACAATCACACAGTCACAATCCCACAACCATGATCACACAGTCACGATCACACAATCACACAGTCACAATCCCACAACCACGACCACACAGTTACGATCACACAATCACAATCACACAATCAGAATCACACAATCACAATAACACAGTCGCACAAACACGATCACACAATCACGGTCACACAATCACGATCACGCAATCACGATCACGCAATCACCATCACGCAATCACGATCACAAAATCACGACCACACAATCACAGTCACACAATCGCGATCACACAATCACAATCACACAATCTCAATCACGATCACACAATCACACAGTCACAATCCCACAATCACGATCACACAATCACGATCACACAGTCACGATCACACAATCACACAGTCACAATCCCACAATCACGATCACACAATCACGATCACAGAGTCACGATCACACAGTCACAATCACCCAATCAGAATCACACAATCACAATAACACTGTCACACAATCACGATCACACAATCACGATGATACAATCACGATCACACAATCGCAATCACACAATCACCATCACATAATCACGATCACACAATCACAATAACACAATCACAATAACACAATCACACAATCACGATCCCGCAATCACGATGACAAAATCACGACCACACAATCACAAACACACAATCGCGATCGGACAATCACGATCGCACAATCACACAATCACAATCACTCAATCACAATCACACAATTACAATCACACAATCTCGATCACTCAATCACGATCACACAATCACGGTCACACAATCACGATCACACAATCACGATCACACAATCACAGTCAGACAATCACAATCACGCAGTCACAATCACAATCACGATCACACAAACACGATCACACAATCACGATCACACAATCACGACCACACAATCACGATCACACAATCACGATCACACAATCAAGATCACACAATCACGATCACACAATCACAATCACACAATCACAATCACAAAATCACAATCACACAGTCGCACAATCACAATCACAATCACACAATCACGATCACACAGTCACGACCACACAATCACAATCACACAATCACAGTCACACAATCACAATCACACAATCACGATCACGCAATCACGATCACACAATCTCGATCCCACAATCACAATCACACAATCACACAATCACAATCACAATCACAATCACACAATCACAATCACACAATCACAATCACACAATCACGATCACACAATCAGAATCACACAATCACTCAATCACGATCACGCAATCACGATCACAAAATCACGACCACACAATCACAATCACACAATCGCGATCGCACAATCACGATGGCACAATCACACGATCACAATCACACAATCACAATCACACAATTACAATCACAGAATCTCAATCACGATCACACAATCACACAGTCACAATTCCACAATCACGATCACACAATCACGATCACACAGTCACGATCACACAGTCACCATCCCACAATCACGACCATACAGTCACGATCACACAATCACAATCACACAATCAGAATCACACAATCACAATAACACAGTCACACAATCACAATCACACAACCTCAATCACGATCACAAAATCACACAGTCACAATCCCACA
The DNA here is from genome assembly GCF_050947335.1 of Megachile rotundata. NCBI lineage: Eukaryota > Metazoa > Arthropoda > Insecta > Hymenoptera > Megachilidae > Megachile > Megachile rotundata. Next base: position 288,123 of record NW_027473352.1, on the reverse strand, counting down.
ATCACGATCACACAATCGCGATCACACCGTCACGACCACACAATCACACAGTCACAATCCCACAATCACGATCACACAATCACGATCACACAGTCACGATCACACAACCACAATCACACAATCAGAATCACACAATCACAATAATACAGTCACACAATCATGATCACACAATCACGATGACACAATCACGATCACACAGTCACGATCACACAATCACAATCACACCATCACCATCACACAATCACCATCACACAATCACGATCACATAATCACAATAACACAATCACAATAACACAATCACACAATCACGATCACGCAATCACGATCACAAAATCACGACCACACAATCACAATCACACAATCGCGATCGCACAATCACGATCGCACAATCACACAATCACAATCACTCAATCACAATCACACAATTACAATCACACAATCACGATCACTCAATCACGATCACACAATCACGGTCACACAATTACGATCACACAATTACAATCACACAATCACGATCACTCAATCACGATCACACAATCACGGTCACACAATTACGATCACACAATCACAATCACACAATCACAATCACACAATCACAATCACACAATCACAATCACACAATCACAATCACACAATCACAATCACACAATCACAATCACACAATCACAATCACACAATCACAATCACACAATCACAATCACACAATCACAATCACACAATCACAATCACACAATCACAATCACACAATCACAATCACACAATCACAATCACACAATCACAATCACACAATCACAATCACACAATCACAATCACACAATCACAATCACACAATCACAATCACACAATCACAATCACACAATCAGAATCACACAATCACAATCACACAATCACAATCACACAATCACAATCACACAATCACAATCACACAATCACAATCACACAATCACAATCACACAATCACAATCACACAATCACAATCACACAATCACAATCACACAATCACAATCACACAATCACAATCACACAATCACAATCACACAATCACAATCACGCAATCACAATCACGCAATCACAATCACGCAATCACAATCACACAATCACAATCACACAATCACAATCACACAATCACAATCACACAATCACAATCACACAATCACAATCACACAATCACAATCACACAATCACAGTCACACAAGCACAATCACACAATCACAATCACACAATCACAATCACACAATCACAATCACACAATCACAATCACACAATCACAATCACACAATCACAATCACACAATCACAATCACACAATCACAATCACACAATCACAATCACACAATCACAATCACACAATCACAATCACACAATCACAATCACACAATCACAATCACACAATCACAATCACACAATCACAATCACACAATCACAATCACACAATCACAATCACACAATCACAATCACACAATCACAATCACACAATCACAATCACACAATCACAATCACACAATCACAATCACACAATCACAATCACACAATCACAATCACACAATCACAATCACACAATCACAATCACACAATCACAATCACACAATCACAATCACACAATCACAATCACACAATCACAATCACACAATCACAATCACACAATCACAATCACACAATCACAATCACACAATCACAATCACACAATCACAATCACACAATCACAATCACACAATCACAATCACACAATCACAATCACACAATCACTGTCACACAATCACAATCACACAATCACAATCACACAATCACAGTCACACGATCACAATCACACAAACTCAATCACGATCACACAATCACACAGTCACAATCCCACAACCATGATCACACAGTCACGATCACACAATCACACAGTCACAATCCCACAACCACGACCACACAGTTACGATCGCACAATCACAATCACACAATCAGAATCACACAATCACAATAACACAGTCGCACAAACACGATCACACAATCACGGTCACACAATCACGATCACGCAATCACCATCACGCAATCACGATCACAAAATCACGACCACACAATCACAGTCACACAATCGCGATCACACAATCACAATCACACAATCTCAATCACGATCACACAATCACACAGTCACAATCCCACAATCACGATCACACAATCACGATCACACAGTCACGATCACACAATCACACAGTCACAATCCCACAATCACGATCACACAATCACGATCACAGAGTCACGATCACACAGTCACAATCACCCAATCAGAATCACACAATCACAATAACACTGTCACACAATCACGATCACACAATCACGATGATACAATCACGATCACACAATCGCAATCACACAATCACCATCACATAATCACGATCACACAATCACAATAACACAATCACAATAACACAATCACACAATCACGATCCCGCAATCACGATCACAAAATCACGACCACACAATCACAAACACACAATCGCGATCGGACAATCACGATCGCACAATCACACAATCACAATCACTCAATCACAATCACACAATTACAATCACACAATCTCGATCACTCAATCACGATCACACAATCACGGTCACACAATCACGATCACACAATCACGATCACACAATCACAGTCAGACAATCACAATCACGCAGTCACAATCACAATCACGATCACACAAACACGATCACACAATCACGATCACACAATCACGACCACACAATCACGATCACACAATCACGATCACACAATCAAGATCACACAATCACGATCACACAATCACAATCACACAATCACAATCACAAAATCACAATCACACAGTCGCACAATCACAATCACAATCACACAATCACGATCACACAGTCACGACCACACAATCACAATCACACAATCACAGTCACACAATCACAATCACACAATCACGATCACGCAATCACGATCACACAATCTCGATCCCACAATCACAATCACACAATCACACAATCACAATCACAATCACAATCACACAATCACAATCACACAATCACAATCACACAATCACGATCACACAATCAGAATCACACAATCACTCAATCACGATCACGCAATCACGATCACAAAATCACGACCACACAATCACAATCACACAATCGCGATCGCACAATCACGATGGCACAATCACACGATCACAATCACACAATCACAATCACACAATTACAATCACACAATCTCAATCACGATCACACAATCACACAGTCACAATTCCACAATCACGATCACACAATCACGATCACACAGTCACGATCACACAGTCACGATCCCACAATCACGACCATACAGTCACGATCACACAATCACAATCACACAATCAGAATCACACAATCACAATAACACAGTCACACAATCACAATCACACAACCTCAATCACGATCACAAAATCACACAGTCACAATCCCACAATCACGATCACACAATCGCGATCACACCGTCACGACCACACAATCACACAGTCACAATCCCACAATCACGATCACACAATCACGATCACACAGTCACGATCACACAACCACAATCACACAATCAGAATCACACAATCACAATAATACAGTCACACAATCATGATCACACAATCACGATGACACAATCACGATCACACAGTCACGATCACACAATCACAATCACACCATCACCATCACACAATCACCATCACACAATCACGATCACATAATCACAATAACACAATCACAATAACACAATCACACAATCACGATCACGCAATCACGATCACAAAATCACGACCACACAATCACAATCACACAATCGCGATCGCACAATCACGATCGCACAATCACACAATCACAATCACTCAATCACAATCACACAATTACAATCACACAATCACGATCACTCAATCACGATCACACAATCACGGTCACACAATTACGATCACACAATTACAATCACACAATCACGATCACTCAATCACGATCACACAATCACGGTCACACAATTACGATCACACAATCACAATCACACAATCACAATCACACAATCACAATCACACAATCACAATCACACAATCACAATCACACAATCACAATCACACAATCACAATCACACAATCACAATCACACAATCACAATCACACAATCACAATCACACAATCACAATCACACAATCACAATCACACAATCACAATCACACAATCACAATCACACAATCACAATCACACAATCACAATCACACAATCACAATCACACAATCACAATCACACAATCACAATCACACAATCACAATCACACAATCACAATCACACAATCACAATCACACAATCACAATCACACAATCACAATCACACAATCACAATCACACAATCAGAATCACACAATCAGAATCACACAATCAGAATCACACAATCACAATCACACAATCACAATCACACAATCACAATCACACAATCACAATCACACAATCACAATCACACAATCACAATCACACAATCACAATCACACAATCACAATCACACAATCACAATCACACAATCACAATCACACAATCACAATCACACAATCACAATCACACAATCACAATCACACAATCACAATCACACAATCACAATCACACAATCACAATCACACAATCACAGTCACACAATCACAGTCACACAAGCACAGTCACACAATCACAATCACACAATCACAATCACACAATCACAATCACACAATCACAATCACACAATCACAATCACACAATCACAATCACACAATCACAATCACACAATCACAATCACACAATCACAATCACACAATCACAATCACACAATCACAATCACACAATCACAATCACACAATCACAATCACACAATCACAATCACACAATCACAATCACACAATCACAATCACACAATCACAATCACACAATCACAATCACACAATCACAATCACACAATCACAATCACACAATCACAATCACACAATCACAATCACACAATCACAATCACACAATCACAATCACACAATCACAATCACACAATCACAATCACACAATCACAATCACACAATCACAATCACACAATCACAATCACACAATCACAATCACACAATCACAGTCACACGATCACAATCACACAGTCACGATCACACAATCACACAGTCACAATCCCACAATCACGACCACACAGTCACGATCACACAATCACAATCACACAATCACAATCACACAATCACAATCACACAATCACAATCACACAATCACAATCACACAATCACAATCACACAATCACAATCACACAATCACAATCACACAATCACAATCACACAATCACAATCACACAATCACAATCACACAATCACAATCACACAATCACAATCACACAATCACAATCACACAGTCACAATCACACAGTCACAATCACACAATCACAATCACACAATCACAATCACACAATCACAATCACACAATCACAATCACACAATCACAATCACACAATCACAATCACACAATCACAATCACACAATCACAATCACACAATCACAATCACACAATCACAATCACACAATCACAATCACACAATCACAGTCACACGATCACAATCACACAGTCACGATCACACAATCAGACAGTCACAATCCCACAATCACGACCACACAGTCACGATCACACAATCACAATCACACAATCTCAATCACGATCACACAATCACACAGTCACAATCCCACAATCACGATCACACAATCACGGTCACACCGTCATGATCACACAATCACACAGTCACAATCCCACAATCACGATCACACAATCACGATCACACAGTGACGATCACACAACCACAATCACACAATCAGAATCACACAATCACAATAACACAGTCACACAATCATGATCACACAATCACGATGACACAATCACGATCACACAGTCACGATCACACAATCACAATCACACCATCACCATCACACAATCACCATCACACAATCACGATCACACAATCACAATAACACAATCACAATAACACAATCACAATAACACAATCACACAATCACGATCACGCAATCACAATCACACAATCGCGATCGCACAATCACGATCGCACAATCACACAATCACAATCACTCAATCACAATCACACAATTACAATCACACAATCACGATCACTCAATCACGATCACACAATCACGGTCACACAATCACGATCACACAATCACGATCACACAATCACAGTCACACAATCAAATCACGCAGTCACAGTCACAATCACGATCACGCAATCACGATCACAAAATCACGACCACACAATCACAATCACACAATCACAATCACACAATCACAGTCACAAGAATCACAATCACACAATCTCAATCACGATCACACAATCACACAGTCACAATCCCACAACCATGATCACACAGTCACGATCACACAATCACACAGTCACAATCCCACAATCACGACCACACAGTTACGATCACACAATCACAATCACACAATCAGAATCACACAATCACAATAACACAGTCGCACAATCACGATCACACAATCACGGTCACACAATCACGATCACGCAATCACGATCACGCAATCACCATCACGCAATCACGATCACAAAATCACGACCACACAATCACAGTCACACAATCGCGATCACACAAGCACAATCACACAATCTCAATCACGATCACACAATCACACAGTCACAATCCCACAATCACGATCACACAATCACGATCACACAGTCACGATCACACAATCACACAGTCACAATCCCACAATCACGATCACACAATCACGATCACACATTCACGATCACGGAATCACGATCACGCAATCACGATCACGCAATCACGATCACAAAATCACGACCACACAATCACAATCACACAATCACACAATCTCAATCACGATCACACAATCACACAGTCACAATCCCACAATCACGATCACACAATCACGATCACACCGTCACGATCACACATACACACAGTCACAATCCCACAATCACGATCACACAATCACGATCACACAGTGACGATCACACAACCACAATCACACAATCAGAATCACACAATCACAATAACACAGTCACACAATCATGATCACACAATCACGATGACACAATCACGATCACACAGTCACGATCACACAATCACAATCACACCATCACCATCACACAATCACCATCACACAATCACGATCACACAATCACAATAACACAATCACAATAACACAATCACACAATCACGATCACGCAATCACGATCACGCAATCACGATCACGCAATCACGATCACGCAATCACGATCACAAAATCACGACCACACAATCACAATCACACAATCGCGATCGCACAATCACGATCGCACAATCACACAATCACAATCACTCAATCATAATCACACAATTACAATCACACAATCACGATCACTCAATCACGATCACACAATCACGGTCACACAATCACGATCACACAATCACGATCACACAATCACAATCACACAATCACAATCACACAATCACAATCACACAATCACAATCACACAATCACAATCACACAATCACAATCACACAATCACAATCACACAATCACAATCACACAATCACAATCACACAATCACAATCACACAATCACAATCACACAATCACAATCACACAATCACAATCACACAATCACAGTCACACGATCACAATCACACAGTCACGATCACACAATCACACAGTCACAATCCCACAATCACGACCACACAGTTACGATCACACAATCACAATCACACAATCAGAATCACACAATCACAATAACACAGTCGCACAATCACGATCACACAATCACGGTCACACAATCACGATCACGCAATCACGATCACGCAATCACCATCACGCAATCACGAGCACAAAATCACGACCACACAATCACAGTCACACAATCGCGATCACACAATCACAATCACACAATCTCAATCACGATCACACAATCACACAGTCACAATCCCACAATCACGATCACACAATCACGATCACACAGTCACGATCACACAATCACACAGTCGCAATCCCACAATCACGATCACACAATCACGATCACACATTCACGATCACGCAATCACGATCACGCAATCACGATCACGCAATCACGATCACAAAATCACGACCACACAATCACAATCACACAATCACGATCACACAATCACAATCACACAATCACAATCACACAATCACAATCACACAATCACGATCACACAATCACGATCACACAATCACGATCGCCCAATCACGATCACACAATCTCGATCGCACAATCACAATCACACAGTCACACAATCACAATCACAATCACAATCACACAATCACAACCACACAATCAGAATCACACAATCACAATCCCACAATCACAATCACACAATCACAATCACACAATCACAATCACACAATCAGTATCACGCAATCACAATCACACAATCTCAATCACGATCACACAATCACACAGTCGCAATCCCACAATCACGATCACACAATCACACAATCACAATCACACAATCAGAATCACACAATCACAATAACACAATCACACAATCACGATCACACAATCACTATCTCACAATCACGATCACACAATCACAATCACACATTCACATAATCACAATCACTATCACACATTCACAATCACGATCACATAATCACGATCACACAATCACAATCACACAATCACAATCACACAATCACAATCACACAATCACAGTCACACAATCACAAACACACAATCACAATCACACAATCACATTCACACAATCACAATCACACAATCACAATCACACAATCACAATCACACAATCACAATCACACAATCACAATCACACAATCACAATCACACAATCACAATCACACAATCACAATCACACAATCACAATCACACAATCACAATCACACAATCACAATCACACAATCACAATCACACAATCACAATCACACAATCAGTATCACACAATCACAATCACACATTCACAATCACGATCACATAATCACGATCACACAATCACAATCACACAATCACAATCACACAATCACAATCACACAATCACAATCACACAATCACAATCACACAATCACAATCACAATCACAATCACACAATCACAATCACACAATCAGAATCACACAATCACAATCACACAATCACAATCACACAATCACAACCACACAACCACAATCACACAATCACAATCACACAATCACAATCACACAATCACAATCACACAATCACAATCACACAATCACAATCACACAATCACAATCACACAATCACAATCACACAATCACAATCGCACAATCACAATCGCACAATCACAATCACACAATCACACAATCACAATCACACAATCACAATCACACAATCACAATCACACAATCACAATCACACAATCACAATCACACAATCACAATCACACAATCACAATCACACAATCACAATCACACAATCACAATCACACAATCACAATCACACAATCACAATCACACAATCACAATCACACAATCACAATCACACAATCACAATCACACAATCACAATCACACAATCACAATCACACAATCACAATCACACAATCACAATCACACAATCACAATCACACAATCACAATCACACAATCACAATCACACAATCACAATCACACAATCACAATCACACAATCACAATCACACAATCACAATCACACAATCACAATCACACTATCACAATCACACAATCACAATCACACAATCACAACCACACAATCACAATCACACAATCACAATCACACAATCACAATCACACAATCACAATCACACAATCACAATCACACAATCACAGTCACACGATCACAATCACACAGTCACGATCACACAATCACACAGTCACAATCCCACAATCACGACCACACAGTCACGATCACACAATCACAATCACACAATCAGAATCACACAATCACAATAACACAGTCACCCAATCACGATCACACAATCACGATCACACATTCACGATCACGCAATCACGATCACGCAATCACGATCACGCAATCACGATCACAAAATCACGACCACACAATCACAATCACACAATCACGATCACACAATCACAATCACACAATCTCAATCACGATCACACAATCACACAGTCACAATCCCACAATCACGATCACACCGTCACGATCACACAATCACACAGTCACAATCCCACAATCACGATCACACAATCACGATCACACAATCACGATCACACAGTCACGATCACACAACCACAATCACACAATCACAATAACACAGTCACACAATCATGATCACACAATCACGATGACACAATCACGATCACACAGTCACGATCACACAATCACAATCACACCATCACCATCACACAATCACCATCACACAATCACAATCACACAATCACAATCACACAATCACAATCACACAATCACAATCACACAATCACAATAACACAATCACAATCACACAATCACAATCACACAATCACAATCACACAATCACAATCACACAATCACAATCACACAATCACAGTCACACGATCACAATCACACAGTCACGATCACACAATCACACAGTCACAATCCCACAATCACGACCACACAGTCACGATCACACAATCACAATCACACAATCAGAATCACACAATCACAATAACACAGTCACCCAATCACGATCACACAATCACGATCACACATTCACGATCACGCAATCACGATCACGCAATCACGATCACGCAATCACGATCACAAAATCACGACCACACAATCACAATCACACAATCACGATCACACAATCACAATCACACAATCTCAATCACGATCACACAATCACACAGTCACAATCCCACAATCACGATCACACCGTCACGATCACACAATCACACAGTCACAATCCCACAATCACGATCACACAATCACGATCACACAGTCACGATCACACAACCACAATCACACAATCACAATAACACAGTCACACAATCATGATCACACAATCACGATGACACAATCACGATCACACAGTCACGATCACACAATCACAATCACACCATCACCATCACACAATCACCATCACACAATCACAATCACACAATCACAATCACACAATCACAATCACACAATCACAATCACACAATCACAATCACACAATCACAATCACACAATCACAATCACACAATCACAATCACACAATCACAATCACACAATCACAATCACACAATCACAATCACACAATCACAATCACACAATCACAATCACACAATCACAATCACACAATCACAATCACACAATCACAATCACACAATCACAATCACACAATCACAATCACACAATCAAAATCACACAATCACAATCACACAATCACAATCACACAATCACAATCACACAATCACAATCACACAATCACAATCACACAATCACAATCACACAATCACAATCACACAATCACAATCACACAATCACAATCACACAATCACAATCACACAATCACAATCACACAATCACAATCACACAATCACAATCACACAATCACAATCACACAATCACAATCACACAATCACAATCACACAATCACAATCACACAATCACAATCACACAATCACAATCACACAATCACAATCACACAATCACAATCACACAATCACAATCACACAATCACAATCACACAATCACAATCACACAATCACAATCACACAATCACAATCACACAATCACAATCACACAATCACAATCACACAATCACAATCACACAATCACAATCACACAATCACAATCACACAATCACAATCACACAATCACAATCACACAATCACAATCACACAATCACAATCACACAATCACAATCACACAATCACAATCACACAATCACAATCACACAATCACAATCACACAATCACAATCACACAATCACAATCACACAATCACAATCACACAATCACAATCACACAATCACAATCACACAATCACAATCACACAATCACAATCACACAATCACAATCACACAATCACAATCACACAATCACAATCACACAATCACAATCACACAATCACAATCACACAATCACAATCACACAATCACAATCACACAATCACAATCACACAATCACAATCACACAATCACAATCACACAGTCACGATCACACAATCACACAGTCACAATCCCACAATCACGACCACACAGTCACGATCACACAATCACAATCACACAATCTCAATCACGATCACACAATCACACAGTCACAATCCCACAATCACGATCACACAATCACGGTCACACCGCCATGATCACACAATCACACAGTCACAATCCCACAATCACGATCACACAATCACGATCACACAGTGACGATCACACAACCACAATCACACAATCAGAATCACACAATCACAATAACACAGTCACACAATCATGATCACACAATCACGATGACACAATCACGATCACACAGTCACGATCACACAATCACAATCACACCATCACCATCACACAATCACCATCACACAATCACGATCACACAATCACAATAACACAATCACAATAACACAATCACAATAACACAATCACACAATCACGATCACGCAATCACAATCACACAATCGCGATCGCACAATCACGATCGCACAATCACACAATCACAATCACTCAATCACAATCACACAATTACAATCACACAATCACGATCACTCAATCACGATCACACAATCACGGTCACACAATCACGATCACACAATCACGATCACACAATCACAGTCACACAATCAAATCACGCAGTCACATTCACAATCACGATCACGCAATCACGATCACAAAATCACGACCACACAATCACAATCACACAATCACAATCACACAATCACAGTCACAAGAATCACAATCACACAATCTCAATCACGATCACACAATCACACAGTCACAATCCCACAACCATGATCACACAGTCACGATCACACAATCACACAGTCACAATCCCACAATCACGACCACACAGTTACGATCACACAATCACAATCACACAATCAGAATCACACAATCACAATAACACAGTCGCACAATCGCGATCACACAATCACGGTCACAAAATCACGATCACGCAATCACGATCACGCAATCACCATCACGCAATCACGATCACAAAATCACGACCACACAATCACAGTCACACAATCGCGATCACACAAGTACAATCACACAATCTCAATCACGATCACACAATCACACAGTCACAATCCCACAATCACGATCACACAATCACGATCACACAGTCACGATCACACAATCACACAGTCACAATCCCACAATCACGATCACACAATCACGATCACACATTCACGATCACGGAATCACGATCACGCAATCACGATCACGCAATCACGATCACAAAATCACGACCACACAATCACAATCACACAATCACACAATCTCAATCACGATCACACAATCACACAGTCACAATCCCACAATCACGATCACACAATCACGATCACACCGTCACGATCACACATACACACAGTCACAATCCCACAATCACGATCACACAATCACGATCACACAGTGACGATCACACAACCACAATCACACTATCAGAATCACACAATCACAATAACACAGTCACACAATCATGATCACACAATCACGATGACACAATCACGATCACACAGTCACGATCACACAATCACAATCACACCATCACCATCACACAATCACCATCACACAATCACGATCACACAATCACAATAACACAATCACAATAACACAATCACACAATCACGATCACGCAATCACGATCACGCAATCACGATCACGCAATCACGATCACGCAATCACGATCACAAAATCACGACCACACAATCACAATCACACAATCGCGATCGCACAATCACGATCGCACAATCACACAATCACAATCACAATCACACAATCACAATCACACAATCACAATCACACAATCACAATCACACAATCACAATCACACAATCACAATCACACAATCACAATCACACAATCACAATCACACAATCACAATCACACAATCACAATCACACAATCACAATCACACAATCACACAGTCACAATCCCACAATCACGACCACACAGTCACGATCACACAATCACAATCACACAATCTCAATCACGATCACACAATCACACAGTCACAATCCCACAATCACGATCACACAATCACGGTCACACCGCCATGATCACACAATCACACAGTCACAATCCCACAATCACGATCACACAATCACGATCACACAGTGACGATCACACAACCACAATCACACAATCAGAATCACACAATCACAATAACACAGTCACACAATCATGATCACACAATCACGATGACACAATCACGATCACACAGTCACGATCACACAATCACAATCACACCATCACCATCACACAATCACCATCACACAATCACGATCACACAATCACAATAACACAATCACAATAACACAATCACAATAACACAATCACACAATCACGATCACGCAATCACAATCACACAATCGCGATCGCACAATCACGATCGCACAATCACACAATCACAATCACTCAATCACAATCACACAATTACAATCACACAATCACGATCACTCAATCACGATCACACAATCACGGTCACACAATCACGATCACACAATCACGATCACACAATCACAGTCACACAATCAAATCACGCAGTCACAGTCACAATCACGATCACGCAATCACGATCACAAAATCACGACCACACAATCACAATCACACAATCACAATCACACAATCACAGTCACAAGAATCACAATCACACAATCTCAATCACGATCACACAATCACACAGTCACAATCCCACAACCATGATCACACAGTCACGATCACACAATCACACAGTCACAATCCCACAATCACGACCACACAGTTACGATCACACAATCACAATCACACAATCAGAATCACACAATCACAATAACACAGTCGCACAATCGCGATCACACAATCACGGTCACAAAATCACGATCACGCAATCACGATCACGCAATCACCATCACGCAATCACGATCACAAAATCACGACCACACAATCACAGTCACACAATCGCGATCACACAAGCACAATCACACAATCTCAATCACGATCACACAATCACACAGTCACAATCCCACAATCACGATCACACAATCACGATCACACAGTCACGATCACACAATCACACAGTCACAATCCCACAATCACGATCACACAATCACGATCACACATTCACGATCACGGAATCACGATCACGCAATCACGATCACGCAATCACGATCACAAAATCACGACCACACAATCACAATCACACAATCACACAATCTCAATCACGATCACACAATCACACAGTCACAATCCCACAATCACGATCACACAATCACGATCACACCGTCACGATCACACATACACACAGTCACAATCCCACAATCACGATCACACAATCACGATCACACAGTGACGATCACACAACCACAATCACACTATCAGAATCACACAATCACAATAACACAGTCACACAATCATGATCACACAATCACGATGACACAATCACGATCACACAGTCACGATCACACAATCACAATCACACCATCACCATCACACAATCACCATCACACAATCACGATCACACAATCACAATAACACAATCACAATAACACAATCACACAATCACGATCACGCAATCACGATCACGCAATCACGATCACGCAATCACGATCACGCAATCACGATCACAAAATCACGACCACACAATCACAATCACACAATCGCGATCGCACAATCACGATCGCACAATCACACAATCACAATCACTCAATCATAATCACACAATTACAATCACACAATCACGATCACTCAATCACGATCACACAATCACGGTCACACAATCACGATCACACAATCACGATCACACAATCACAATCACACAATCACAATCACACAATCACAATCACACAATCACAATCACACAATCACAATCACACAATCACAATCACACAATCACAATCACACAATCACAATCACACAATCACAATCACACAATCACAATCACACAATCACAATCACACAATCACAATCACACAATCACAGTCACACGATCACAATCACACAGTCACGATCACACAATCACACAGTCACAATCCCACAATCACGACCACACAGTTACGATCACACAATCACAATCACACAATCAGAATCACACAATCACAATAACACAGTCGCACAATCACGATCACACAATCACGGTCACACAATCACGATCACGCAATCACGATCACGCAATCACCATCACGCAATCACGATCACAAAATCACGACCACACAATCACAGTCACACAATCGCGATCACACAAGCACAATCACACAATCTCAATCACGATCACACAATCACACAGTCACAATCCCACAATCACGATCACACAATCACGATCACACAGTCACGATCACACAATCACACAGTCACAATCCCACAATCACGATCACACAATCACGATCACACATTCACGATCACGGAATCACGATCACGCAATCACGATCACGCAATCACGATCACAAAATCACGACCACACAATCACAATCACACAATCACACAATCTCAATCACGATCACACAATCACACAGTCACAATCCCACAATCACGATCACACAATCACGATCACACCGTCACGATCACACATACACACAGTCACAATCCCACAATCACGATCACACAATCACGATCACACAGTGACGATCACACAACCACAATCACACAATCAGAATCACACAATCACAATAACACAGTCACACAATCATGATCACACAATCACGATGACACAATCACGATCACACAGTCACGATCACACAATCACAATCACACCATCACCATCACACAATCACCATCACACAATCACGATCACACAATCACAATAACACAATCACAATAACACAATCACACAATCACGATCACGCAATCACGATCACGCAATCACGATCACGCAATCACGATCACGCAATCACGATCACAAAATCACGACCACACAATCACAATCACACAATCGCGATCGCACAATCACGATCGCACAATCACACAATCACAATCACTCAATCATAATCACACAATTACAATCACACAATCACGATCACTCAATCACGATCACACAATCACGGTCACACAATCACGATCACACAATCACGATCACACAATCACGATCACACAATCACAATCACACAATCACAATCACACAATCACAATCACACAATCACAATCACACAATCACAATCACACAATCACAATCACACAATCACAATCACACAATCACAATCACACAATCACAATCACACAATCACAATCACACAATCACAATCACACAATCACAATCACACAATCACAATCACACAATCACAGTCACACGATCACAATCACACAGTCACGATCACACAATCACACAGTCACAATCCCACAATCACGACCACACAGTTACGATCACACAATCACAATCACACAATCAGAATCACACAATCACAATAACACAGTCGCACAATCACGATCACACAATCACGGTCACACAATCACGATCACGCAATCACGATCACGCAATCACCATCACGCAATCACGATCACAAAATCACGACCACACAATCACAGTCACACAATCGCGATCACACAATCACAATCACACAATCTCAATCACGATCACACAATCACACAGTCACAATCCCACAATCACGATCACACAATCACGATCACACAGTCACGATCACACAATCACACAGTCGCAATCCCACAATCACGATCACACAATCACGATCACACATTCACGATCACGCAATCACGATCACGCAATCACGATCACGCAATCACGATCACAAAATCACGACCACACAATCACAATCACACAATCACGACCACACAATCACAATCACACAATCTCAATCACGATCACACAATCACACAGTCACAATCCCACAATCACGATCACACAATCACGATCACATCGTCACGATCACACAATCACACAGTCACAATCCCACAATCACGATCACACAATCACGATCACACAGTGACGATCACACAACCACAATCACACAATCACCATCACACAATCACGATCACACAATCACAATAACACAATCGCACAATCACGATCACGCAATCACGATCACAAAATCACGACCACACAATCACAATCACACAATCGCGATCGCACAATCACGATCGCACAATCACACAATCACAATCACTCAATCACAATCACACAATTACAATTACACAATCACGATCACTCAATCACGATCACACTATCACGGTCACACAATTACGATCACACAATCACAATCACACAATCACAGTCACACAATCACAATCACGCAGTCACAGTCACAATCACGATCACACAAACACGAACACACAATCACGATCACACAATCACGACCACACTATCACGATCACACAATCACGATCACACAATCAAGATCACACTATCACTATCACACAATCACTATCACAAAATCACGATCACACAATCACAATCACACAATCACAATCACACAATCACAATCACACAATCACGATCACACAATCACGATCACACAATCACGATCGCCCAATCACGATCACACAATCTCGATCGCACAATCACAATCACACAGTCACACAATCACAATCACAATCACAATCACACAATCACAACCACACAATCAGAATCACACAATCACAATCCCACAATCACAATCACACAATCACAATCACACAATCACAATCACACAATCAGTATCACGCAATCACAATCACACAATCTCAATCACGATCACACAATCACACAGTCACAATCCCACAATCACGATCACACAATCACACAATCACAATCACACAATCAGAATCACACAATCACAATAACACAATCACACAATCACGATCACGCAATCACTATCTCACAATCACGATCACACAATCACAATCACACATTCACATAATCACAATCACAATCACACATTCACAATCACGATCACATAATCACGATCACACAATCACAATCACACAATCACAATCACACAATCACAGTCACACAATCACAATCACACAATCACAATCACACAATCACATTCACACAATCACAATCACACAATCACAATCACACAATCACAATCACACAATCACAATCACACAATCACAATCACACAATCACAATCACACAATCACAATCACACAATCACAATCACACAATCACAATCACACAATCACAATCACAATCACAATCACAATCACACAATCAGAATCACACAATCACAATCACACAATCACAATCACACAATCACAAACACACAACCACAATCACACAATCACAATCACACAATCACAATCACACAATCACAATCACACAGTCACAATCACACAATCACAATCACACAATCACAATCACACAATCACAATCACACAATCACAATCACACAATCACAATCACACAATCACAATCACACAATCACAATCACACAATCACAATCACACAATCACAATCACACAATCACAATCACACAATCACAATCACACAATCACAATCACACAATCACAATCACACAATCACAATCACACAATCACAATCACACAATCACAATCACACAATCACAATCACACAATCACAATCACACAATCACAATCACACAATCACAATCACACAATCACAATCACACAATCACAATCACACAATCACAATCACACAATCACAATCACACAATCACAATCACACAATCACAATCACACAATCACAATCACACAATCACAATCACACAATCACAATCACACAATCACAATCACACAATCACAATCACACAATCACAATCACACAATCACAATCACACAATCACAATCACACAATCACAATCACACAATCACAATCACACAATCACAATCACACAATCACAATCACACAATCACAATCACACAATCACAATCACACAATCACAATCACACAATCACAATCACACAATCACAATCACACAATCACAATCACACAATCACAATCACACAATCACAATCACACAATCACAATCACACAATCACAATCACACAATCACAATCACACAATCACAATCACACAATCACAATCACACAATCACAATCACACAATCACAGTCACACGATCACAATCACACAGTCACGATCACACAATCACACAGTCACAATCCCACAATCACGACCACACAGTCACGATCACACAATCACAATCACACAATCGGAATCACACAATCACAATAACACAGTCACCCAATCACGATCACACAATCACGATCACACATTCACGATCACGCAATCACGATCACGCAATCACGATCACGCAATCACGATCACAAAATCACGACCACACAATCACAATCACACAATCACGATCACACAATCACAATCACACAATCACAATCACACAATCACAATCACACAATCACAATCACACAATCACAATCACACAATCACAATCACACAACCAAAATCACACAATCACAATCACACAATCACAATCACACAATCACAATCACACAATCACAATCACACAATCACAATCACACAATCACAATCACACAATCACAATCACACAATCACAATCACACAATCACAATCACACAATCACAATCACACAATCACAATCACACAATCACAATCACACAATCACAATCACACAATCACAATCACACAATCACAATCACACAATCACAATCACAATCACAAAATCACAATCACACAATCACAATCACACAATCACAGTCACACGATCACAATCACACAGTCACGATCACACCATCACACAGTCACAATCCCACAATCACGACCACACAGTCACGATCACACAATCACAATCACACAATCAGAATCACACAATCACAATCACACAATCACAATCACACAATCACAATCACACAATCACAATCACACAATCACAATCACACAATCACAATCACACAATCACAATCACACAATCACGATCACACAATCACGATCACACAATCACGATCACACATTCACGATCACGCAATCACGATCACGCAATCACGATCACGCAATCACGATCACAAAATCACGACCACACAATCACAATCACACAATCACGATCACGCAATCACAATCACACAATCTCAATCACGATCACACAATCACACAGTCACAATCCCACAATCACGATCACACAATCACGATCACACCGTCACGATCACACAATCACACAGTCACAATCCCACAATCACGATCACACAATCACGATCACACAGTGACGATCACACAACCACAATCACACAATCAGAATCACACAATCACAATAACACAGTCACACAATCATGATCACACAATCACGATGACACAATCACGATCACACAGTCACGATCACACAATCACAATCACACCATCACCATCACACAATCACCATCACACAATCACGATCACAAAATCACAATAACACAATCACAATAACACAATCACACAATCACGATCGCGCAATCACGATCACGCAATCACGATCACAAAATCACTACCACACAATCACAATCACACAATCGCGATCGCACAATCACGATCGCACAATCACACAATCACAATCACTCAATCACAATCACACAATTACAATCACACAATCACGATCACTCAATCACGATCTCACAATCACGGTCACACAATCACGATCACACAATCACGATCACACAATCACAGTCACACAATCACAATCACGCAGTCACAGTCACAATCACGATCACGCAATCACGATCACAAAATCACGACCACACAATCACAATCACACAATCACAATCACACAATCACAGTCACAAGAATCACAATCACACAATCTCAATCACGATCACACAATCACACAGTCACAATCCCACAACCATGATCACACAGTCACGATCACACAATCACACAGTCACAATCCCACAATCACGACCACACAGTTACGATCACACAATCACAATCACACAATCAGAATCACACAATCACAATAACACAGTCGCACAATCACGATCACACAATCACGGTCACACAATCACGATCACGCAATCACGATCACGCAATCACCATCACGCAATCACGATCACAAAATCACGACCACAAAATCACAGTCACACAATCGCGATCACACAATCACAATAACACAATCTCAATCACGATCACACAATCACACAGTCACAATCCCACAATCACGATCACACAATCACGATCACACAGTCACGATCACACAATCACACAGTCACAATCCCACAATCACGATCACACAATCACGATCACACATTCACGATCACGCAATCACGATCACGCAATCACGATCACGCAACACGATCACAAAATCACGACCACACAATCACAATCACACAATCACGATCACACCGTCACAATCACACAATCTCAATCACGATCACACAATCACACAGTCACAATCCCACAATCACGATCACACAATCACGATCACATCGTCACGATCACACAATCACACAGTCACAATCCCACAATCACGATCACACAATCACGATCACACAGTGACGATCACACAACCACAATCACACAATCACCATCACACAATCACGATCACACAATCACACAATCACAATCACTCAATCACAATCACACAATTACAATCACACAATCACGATCACTCAATCACGATCACACAATCACGGTCACACAATTACGATCACAAAATCACAATCACACAATCACAGTCACACAATCACAATCACGCAGTCACAGTCACAATCACGATCACACAAACACGAACACACAATCACGATCACACAATCACGACCACACAATCACGATCACACAATCACGATCACACAATCAAGATCACACTATCACTATCACACAATCACTATCACAAAATCACGATCACACAATCACAATCACACAATCACAATCACACAATCACAATCACACAATCACGATCACACAATCACGATCACACAATCACGATCGCCCAATCACGATCACACAATCTCGATCGCACAATCACAATCACACAGTCACACAATCACAATCACAATCACAATCACACAATCACAACCATACAATCAGAATCACACAATCACAATCACACAATCACAATCACACAATCACAATCACACAATCACAATCACACAATCACAATCACACAATCACAATCACACAATCACAATCACACAATCACAATCACACAATCACAATCACACAATCACAATCACACAATCACAATCACACAATCACAATCACACAATCACAATCACACAATCACAATCACACAATCACAATCACACAATCACAATCACACAATCACAATCACACAATCACAATCACACAATCACAATCACACAATCACAATCACACAATCACAATCACACAATCACAATCACACAATCACAATCACACAATCACAATCACACAATCACAATCACACAATCAGTATCACACAATCACAATCACACATTCACAATCACGATCACATAATCACGATCACACAATCACAATCACACAATCACAATCACACAATCACAATCACACAATCACAATCACACAATCACAATCACACAATCACAATCACAATCACAATCACACAATCACAATCACACAATCAGAATCACACAATCACAATCACACAATCACAATCACACAATCACAAACACACAACCACAATCACACAATCACAATCACACAATCACAATCACACAATCGCAATCACACAATCGCAATCACACAATCACAATCACACAATCACAATCACACAATCACAATCACACAATCACAATCACACAATCACAATCACACAGTCACAATCACACAATCACAATCACACAATCACAATCACACAATCACAATCACACAATCACAATCACACAATCACAATCACACAATCACAATCACACAATCACAATCACACAATCACAATCACACAATCACAAACACACAATCACAATCACACAATCACAATCACACAATCACAATCACACAATCACAATCACACAATCACAATCACACAATCACAATCACAAAATCACGACCACACAGTCACGATCACACAATCACAATCACACAATCAGAATCACACAATCACAATAACACAGTCACACAATCACGATCACACAATCACGATCACACATTCACGATCACGCAATCACGATCACGCAATCACGATCACGCAACCACGATCACAAAATCACGACCACACAATCACAATCACACAATCACAATCACGCAATCACAATCACGCAATCACAATCACACAATCTCAATCACGATCACACAATCACACAGTCACAATCCCACAATCACGTTCACACAATCACGATCACACCGTCACGATCACACAATCACACAGTCACAATCCCACAATCACGATCACACAATCACGATCACACAGTGACGATCACACAACCACAATCACACAATCAGAATCACACAATCACAATAACACAGTCACACAATCATGATCACACAATCACGATGACACAATCACGATCACACAATCACAATCACACCATCACCATCACACAATCACCATCACACAATCACGATCACACAATCACAATAACACAATCACAATAACACAATCACACAATCACGATCGCGCAATCACGATCACGCAATCACGATCACAAAATCACGACCACACAATCACAATCACACAATCGCGATCGCACAATCACGATCGCACAATCACACAGTCACAATCCCACAATCACGACCACATCGTCACGATCACACAATCACAATCACACAATCTCAATCACGATCACACAATCACACAGTCACAATCCCACAATCACGATCACACAATCACGATCACACAGTGACGATCACACAACCACAATCACACAATCAGAATCACACAATCACAATAACACAGTCACACAACCATGATCACACAATCACGATGACACAATCACGATCACACAGTCACGATCACACAATCACAATCACACCATCACCATCACACAATCACCATCACACAATCACGATCACACAATCACAATAACACAATCACAATAACACAATCGCACAATCACGATCACGCAATCACGATCACGCAATCACGATCACAAAATCACGTCCACACAATCACAATCACACAATCGCGATCGCACAATCACGATCGCACAATCACACAATCACAATCACTCAATCACAATCACACAATTACAATCACACAATCACGATCGCTCAATCACGATCACACAATCACGGTCACACAATCACGATCACACAATCACGATCACACAATCACAGTCACACAATCACAATCACGCAGTCAGAGTCACAATCACGATCACGCAATCACGATCACAAAATCACGACCACACAATCACAATCACACAATCACAATCACACAATCACAGTCACAAGAATCACAATCACACAATCTCAATCACGATCACACAATCACACAGTCACAATCCCACAATCACGATCACACAATCACGATCACACAGTCACGATCACACAGTCACAATCACACAATCAGAATCACACAATCACAATAACACTGTCACACAATCACGATCACACAATCACGATGATACAATCACGATCATACAGTCACGATCACACAATCACAATCACACAATCACCATCACACAATCACGATCACACAATCACAATAACACAATCACAATAACACAATCACACAATCACGATCACGCAATCACGATCACAAAATCACGACCACACAATCACAAACACACAATCGCGATCGCACAATCACGATCGCACAATCACACAATCACTATCACACAATTACAATCACACAATCGCGATCACTCAATCACGATCACACAATCACGGTCACACAATCACGATCACACAATCACGATCACACAATCACAGTCACACAATCACGACCACACAATCACAACCACACAATCACAATCACAAAATCACAATCACACAGTCGCACAATCACAATCACAATCACACAATCACGATCACACAGTCACGACCACACAATCACAATCACAATCACACAATCACAATCACACAATCACAATCACACAATCACGATCACGCAATCACGATCACACAATCTCGATCGCACGATCACAATCACACAATCACACAATCACAATCACAATCACAATCACACAATCACAATCACACAATCACAATCACACAATCACAATCACACAATCACAATCACACAATCACAATCACACAATCACAATCACACAATCACAATCACACAATCACAATCACACTATCACTATCACACAATCACTATCACAAAATCACGATCACACAATCACAATCACACAATCACAATCACACAATCACAATCACACAATCACGATCACACAATCACGATCGCCCAATCACGATCACACAGTCACGACCACACAATCACAATCACAATCACACAATCACAATCACACAATCACAATCACACAATCACGATCACGCAATCACGATCACACAATCTCGATCGCACAATCACAATCACACAATCACACAATCACAATCACAATCACAATCACACAATCACAATCACACAATCACAATCACACAATCACAATCACACAATCAGAATCACACAATCACACAATCACGATCACGCAATCACGATCACAAAATCACGACCACACAATCACAATCA
Organism: Megachile rotundata; assembly: GCF_050947335.1. Classification (NCBI taxonomy): domain Eukaryota; kingdom Metazoa; phylum Arthropoda; class Insecta; order Hymenoptera; family Megachilidae; genus Megachile; species Megachile rotundata. The sequence continues at coordinate 261,564 of NW_027473352.1, read as the reverse complement.
CACAATCGCGATCGCACAATCACGATGGCACAATCACACGATCACAATCACACAATCACAATCACACAATTACAATCACACAATCTCAATCACGATCACACAATCACACAGTCACAATTCCACAATCACGATCACACAATCACGATCACACAGTCACTATCACACAATCACACAGTCACAATCCCACAATCACGACCACACAGTCACGATCACACAATCACAATCACACAATCAGAATCACACAATCACAATAACACAGTCACACAATCACAATCACACAACCTCAATCACGATCACAAAATCACACAGTCACAATCCCACAATCACGATCACACAATCACGATCACACAATCACAATCACACAATCACAATCACACAATCACAATCACACAATCACAATCACACAATCACAATCACACAATCACAATCACACAATCACATTCACACCATCACAATCACACAATCACAATCACACAATCTCAATCACGATCACACAATCACACAGTCACAATCCCACAATCACGATCACACAATCACACAATCACAATCACACAATCAGAATCACGCAATCACAATAACACAATCACACAATCACGATCACACAATCACTATCTCACAATCACGATCACACAATCACAATCACACATTCACACAATCACAATCACAATCACACATTCACAATCACGATCACATTATCACGATCACACGATCACAATCACACAATCACAATCACACAATCACAATCACACAATCACAATCACACAATCACAATCACACAATCACAATCACACAATCACAATCACACAATCACATTCACACAATCACAATCACACAATCACAATCACACAATCACAATCACACAATCACAATCACACAATCACAATCACACAATCACAATCACACAATCACAATCACACAATCACAATCACACAATCACAATCACACAATCACAATCACACAATCACAATCACACAATCACAATCACACAATCACAATCACACAATCACAATCACACAATCACAATCACACAATCACAATCACACAATCACAATCACACAATCACAATCACACAATCACAATCACACAATCACAATCACACAATCAGTATCACACAATCACAATCACACATTCACAATCACGATCACATAATCACGATCACACAATCACAATTACACAATCACAATCACACAATCACAATCACACAATCACAATCACAATCACAATCACACAATCACAATCACACAATCACAATCACACAATCACAATCACACAATCACAATCACACAATCACAAACACACAACCACAATCACACAATCACAATCACACAATCACAATCACACAATCACAATCACACAATCACAATCACACAATCACAATCACACAATCACAATCACACAATCACAATCACACAATCACAATCACACAATCACAATCACACAATCACAATCACACAATCACAATCACACAATCACAATCACACAATCACAATCACACAATCACAATCACACAATCACAATCACACAACCACAATCACACAACCACAATCACACAATCACAATCACACAATCACAATCACACAATCACTATCACACAATCACAATCACACAATCACAATCACACAATCACAATCACACAATCACAATCACACAATCACAATCACACAATCACAATCACACAATCACAATCACACAATCACAATCACACAATCACAATCACACAATCACAATCACACAATCACAATCACACAATCACAATCACACAATCACAATCACACAATCACAATCACACAATCACAATCACACAATCACAATCACACAATCACAATCACACAATCACAATCACACAATCACAATCACACAATCACAATCACACAATCACAATCACACAATCACAATCACACAATCACAATCACACAATCACAATCACACAATCACAATCACACAATCACAATCACACAATCACAATCACACAATCACAATCACACAATCACAATCACACAATCACAATCACACAATCACAATCACACAATCACAATCACACAATCACAATCACACAATCACAATCACACAATCACAATCACACAATCACAATCACACAATCACAATCACACAATCACAATCACACAATCACAATCACACAATCACAATCACACAATCACAATCACACAATCACAATCACACAATCACAATCACACAATCACAATCACACAATCACAATCACACAATCACAATCACACAATCACAATCACACAATCACAATCACACAATCACAATCACACAATCACAATCACACAATCACAATCACACAATCACAATCACACAATCACAATCACACAATCACAATCACACAATCACAATCACACAATCACAATCACACAATCACAATCACACAATCACAATCACACAATCACAATCACACAATCACAATCACACAATCACAATCACACAATCACAATCACACAATCACAATCACACAATCACAATCACACAATCACAATCACACAATCACAATCACACAATCACAATCACACAATCACAATCACACAATCACAATCACACAATCACAATCACACAATCACAATCACACAATCACAATCACACAATCACAATCACACAATCACAATCACACAATCACAATCACACAATCACAATCACACAATCACAATCACACAATCACAATCACACAATCACAATCACACAATCACAATCACACAATCACAATCACACAATCACAATCACACAATCACAATCACACAATCACAATCACACAATCACAATCACACAATCACAATCACACAATCACAATCACACAATCACAATCACACAATCACAATCACACAATCACAATCACACAATCACAATCACACAATCACAATCACACAATCACAATCACACAATCACAATCACACAATCACAGTCACACGATCACAATCACACAGTCACGATCACACAATCACACAGTCACAATCCCACAATCACGACCACACAGTCACGATCACACAATCACAATCACACAATCAGAATCACACAATCACAATAACACAGTCACACAATCACGATCACACAATCACGATCACACATTCACGATCACGCAATCACGATCACGCAATCACGATCACGCAATCACGATCACAAAATCACGACCACACAATCACAATCACACAATCACGATCACACAATCACAATCACACAATCTCAATCACGATCACACAATCACACAGTCACAATCCCACTATCACGATCACACAATCACGATCACACCGTCACGATCACACAATCACACAGTCACAATCCCACAATCACGATCACACAATCACGATCACACAGTCACGATCACACAACCACAATCACACAATCACAATAACACAGTCACACAATCACGATCACACAATCACAATCACACAATCACAATAACACAATCACACAATCACAATCACACAATCACAATCACACAATCACAATCACACAATCACAATCACACAATCACAATCACACAATCACAATCACACAATCACTATCACACAATCACAATCACACAATCACAATCACACAATCACAATCACACAATCACAATCACACAATCACAATCACACAATCACAATCACACAATCACAATCACACAATCACAGTCACACGATCACAATCACACAGTCACGATCACACAATCACACAGTCACAATCCCACAATCACGACCACACAGTCACGATCACACAATCACAATCACACAATCAGAATCACACAATCACAATAACACAGTCACACAATCACGATCACACAATCACGATCACACATTCACGATCACGCAATCACGATCACGCAATCACGATCACGCAATCACGATCACAAAATCACGACCGCACAATCACAATCACACAATCACGATCACACAATCACAATCACACAATCTCAATCACGATCACACAATCACACAGTCACAATCCCACAATCACGATCACACAATCACGATCACACCGTCACGATCACACAATCACACAGTCACAATCCCACAATCACGATCACACAATCACGATCACACAGTGACGATCACACAACCACAATCACACAATCAGTATCACACAATCACAATAACACAGTCACACAATCATGATCACAGAATCACGATGACACAATCACGATCACACAGTCACGATCACACAATCACAATCACACCATCCCCATCACACAATCACCATCACACAATCACGATCACACAATCACAATAACACAATCACAATAACACAATCACACAATCACGATCGCGCAATCACGATAACGCAATCACGATCACAAAATCACGACCACACAATCACAATCACACAATCGCGGTCGCACAATCACGATCGCACAATCACACAATCACAATCACTCAATCACAATCACACAATTACAATCACACAATCACGATCACTCAATCACGATCACACAATCCCGGTCACACAATCACGATCACACAATCACGATCACACAATCACAGTCACACAATCACAATCACGCAGTCACAGTCACAATCACGATCACGCAATCACGATCACAAAATCACGACCACACAATCACAATCACACAATCACAATCACACAATCACAGTCACAAGAATCACAATCACACAATCTCAATCACGATCACACAATCACACAGTCACAATCCCACAACCATGATCACACAGTCACGATCACACAATCACACAGTCACAATCCCACAATCACGACCACACAGTTACGATCACACAATCACAATCACACAATCAGAATCACACAATCACAGTAACACAGTCGCACAATCACGATCACACAATCACGGTCACACAATCACGATCACGCAATCACGATCACGCAATCACCATCACGCAATCACGATCACAAAATCACGACCACACAATCACAGTCACACAATCGCGATCACACAATCACAATCACACAATTACAATCACACAATCGCGATCACTCAATCACGATCACACAATCACAGTCACACAATCATGATCACACAATCACGATGACACAATCACGATCACACAGTCACGATCACACAATCACAATCACACCATCACCATCACACAATCACCATCACACAATCACGATCACACAATCACAATAACACAATCACAATAACACAATCACAATAACACAATCACACAATCACGATCACGCAATCACGATCACGCAATCACGATCACAAAATCACGACCACACAATCACAATCACACAATCGCGATCGCACAATCACGATCGCACAATCACACAATCACAATCACTCAATCACAATCACACAATTACAATCACACAATCACGATCACTCAATCACGATCACACAATCACGGTCACACAATCACGATCACACAATCACGATCACACAATCACAGTCACACAATCACAATCACGCAGTCAGAGTCACAATCACGATCACGCAATCACGATCACAAAATCACGACCACACAATCACAATCACACAATCACAATCACACAATCACAGTCACAAGAATCACAATCACACAATCTCAATCACGATCACACAATCACACAGTCACAATCCCACAACCATGATCACACAGTCACGATCACACAATCACACAGTCACAATCCCACAATCACGACCACACAGTTACGATCACACAATCACAATCACACAATCAGAATCACACAATCACAATAACACAGTCGCAGAATCACGATCACACAATCACGGTCACACAATCACGATCACGCAATCACGATCACGCAATCACCATCACGCAATCACGATCACAAAATCACGACCACACAATCACAGTCACACAATCGCGATCACACAATCACAATCACACAATCTCAATCACGATCACACAATCACACAGTCACAATCCCACAATCACGATCACACAATCACGATCACACAGTCACGATCACACAATCACACAGTCACAATCCCACAATCACGATCACACAATCACGATCACACATTCACGATCACGCAATCACGATCACGCAATCACGATCACGCAATCACGATCACAAAATCACGACCACACAATCACAATCACACAATCACGATCACACAATCACAATCACACAATCTCAATCACGATCACACAATCACACAGTCACAATCCCACAATCACGATCACACAATCACGATCACACCGTCACGATCACACAATCACACAGTCACAATCCCACAATCACGATCACACAATCACGATCACACAGTGACGATCACACAACCACAATCACACAATCAGAATCACACAATCACAATAACACAGTCACACAATCATGATCACACAATCACCATCACACAATCACGATCACACAATCACAATAACACAATCACAATAACACAATCACAATAACACAATCACACAATCACGATCACGCAATCACGATCACGCAATGACGATCACAAAATCACGACCACACAATCACAATCACACAATCGCGATCGCACAATCACGATCGTACAATCACACAATCACAATCACTCAATCACAATCACACAATTACAATCACACAATCACGATCACTCAATCACGATCACACAATCACGGTCACACAATCACGATCACACAATCACGATCACACAATCACAGTCACACAATCACAATCACGCAGTCACAGTCACAATCACGATCACGCAATCACGATCACAAAATCACGACCACACAATCACAATCACACAATCACAATCACACAATCACAGTCACAAGAATCACAATCACACAATCTCAATCACGATCACACAATCACACAGTCACAATCCCACAACCATGATCACACAGTCACGATCACACAATCACACAGTCACAATCCCACAATCACGACCACACAGTTACGATCACACAATCACAATCACACAATCAGAATCACACAATCACAATAACACAGTCGCACAATCACGATCACACAATCACGGTCACACAATCACGATCACAAAATCACGACCCACACAATCACAGTCACACAATCGCGATCACACAATCACAATCACACAGTCTCAATCACGATCGCACAATCACACAGTCACAATCCCACAATCACGATCACACAATCACGATCATACAGTCACGATCACACAATCACAATCACACAATCACCATCACACAATCACGATCACACAATCACAATAACACAATCACAATAACACAATCACAATAACACAATCACACAATCACGATCACGCAATCACGATCACAAAATCACGACCACACAATCACAAACGCACAATCGCGATCGCACAATCACGATCGCACAATCACACAATCACAATCACACAATTACAATCACACAATCGCGATCACTCAATCACGATCACACAATCACGGTCACACAATCACGATCACACAATCACGATCACACCATCACAGTCACACAATCACGACCACACAATCACAACCACACAATCACAATCACAAAATCACAATCACACAGTCGCACAATCACAATCACAATCACACAATCACGATCACACAGTCACGACCACACAATCACAATCACACAATCACAGTCACACAATCACAATCACACAATCACGATCACGCAATCACGATCACAAAATCACGACCACACAATCACAAACACACAATCGCGATCGCACAATCACGATGGCACAATCACACGATCACAATCACACAATCATAATCACACAATTACAATCACACAATCTCAATCACGATCACACAATCACACAGTCACAATTCCACAATCACGATCACACAATCACGATCACACAGTCACGATCACACAATCACACAGTCACAATCCCACAATCACGACCACACCGTCACGATCACACAATCACAATCACACAATCTCAATCACGATCACACAATCACACAGTCACAATCCCACAATCACGATCACACAATCACGATCACACCGTCACGATCACACAATCACACAGTCACAATCCCACAATCACGATCACACAATCACGATCACACAGTGACGATCACACAACCACAATCACACAGTCAGAATCACACAATCACAATAACACAGTCACACAACCATGATCACACAATCACGATGACACAATCACGATCACACAGTCACGATCACACAATCACAATCACACCATCACCAACACACAATCACCATCACACAATCACGATCACACAATCACAATAACACAATCACAATAACACAATCACACAATCACGATCACGCAATCACGATCACAAAATCACGACCACACAATCACAATCACACAATCACAATCACACAATCACAGTCACAAGAATCACAATCACACAATCTCAATCACGATCACACAATCACACAGTCACAATCCCACAACCATGATCACACAGTCACGATCACACAATCACACAGTCACAATCCCACAATCACGACCACACAGTTACGATCACACAATCACTATCACACAATCAGAATCACACAATCACAATAACACAGTCGCACAATCACGATCACACAATCACGGTCACACAATCACGATCACGCAATCACGATCACGCAATCACCATCACGCAATCACGATCACAAAATCACGACCACACAATCACAGTCACACAATCGCGATCACACAATCACAATCACACAATCTCAATCACGATCACACAATCACACAGTCACAATCCCACAATCACGATCACACAATCACGATCACACAGTCACGATCACACAATCACACAGTCACAATCCCACAATCACGATCACACAATCACGATCACACAGTCACGATCACACAGTCACAATCACACAATCAGAATCACACAATCACAATAACACTGTCACACAATCACGATCACACAATCACGATGATACAATCACGATCATACAGTCACGATCACACAATCACAGTCACACAATCACCATCACACAATCACGATCACACAATCACAATAACACAATCACAATAACACAATCACACAATCACGATCACGCAATCACGATCACAAAATCACGACCACACAATCACAAACACACAATCGCGATCGCACAATCACGATCGCACAATCACACAATCACTATCACACAATTACAATCACACAATCGCGATCACTCAATCACGATCACACAATCACGGTCACACAATCACGATCACACAATCACGATCACACAATCACAGTCACACAATCACGACCACACAATCACAACCACACAATCACAATCACAAAATCACAATCACACAGTCGCACAATCACAATCACAATCACACAATCACGATCACACAGTCACGACCACACAATCACAATCACAATCACACAATCACAATCACACAATCACAATCACACAATCACGATCACGCAATCACGATCACACAATCTCGATCGCACAATCACAATCACACAATCACACAATCACAATCACAATCACAATCACACAATCACAATCACACAATCACAATCACACAATCACAATCACACAATCACAATCACACAATCACAATCACACAATCACAATCACACAATCACAATCACACAATCACAATCACACAATCACAATCACACAATCACAATCACACTATCACTATCACACAATCACTATCACAAAATCACGATCACACAATCACAATCACACAATCACAATCACACAATCACAATCACACAATCACGATCACACAATCACGATCGCCCAATCACGATCACACAGTCACGACCACACAATCACAATCACAATCACACAATCACAATCACACAATCACAATCACACAATCACGATCACGCAATCACGATCACACAATCTCGATCGCACAATCACAATCACACAATCACACAATCACAATCACAATCACAATCACACAATCACAATCACACAATCACAATCACACAATCACAATCACACAATCACAATCACACAATCAGAATCACACAATCACACAATCACGATCACGCAATCACGATCACAAAATCACGACCACACAATCACAATCACACAATCGCGATCGCACAATCACGATGGCACAATCACACGATCACAATCACACAATCACAATCACACAATTACAATCACACAATCTCAATCACGATCACACAATCACACAGTCACAATTCCACAATCACGATCACACAATCACGATCACACAGTCACGATCACACAATCACACAGTCACAATCCCACAATCACGACCACACAGTCACGATCACACAATCACAATCACACAATCAGAATCACACAATCACAATAACACAGTCACACAATCACAATCACACAACCTCAATAACGATCACAAAATCACACAGTCACAATCCCACAATCACGATCACACAATCACGATCACACAATCACAATCACACAATCACAATCACACAATCACAATCACACAATCACAATCACACAATCACAATCACACAATCACAATCACACAATCACAATCACACAATCACATTCACACCATCACAATCACACAATCACAATCACACAATCACACAATCACAAACACACAACCACAATCACACAATCACATTCACACAATCACAATCACACAATCACAGTCACACAATCACAATCACACAATCACAATCACACAATCACAATCACACAATCACAATCACACAATCACAATCACACAATCACAATCACACAATCACAATCACACAATCACAATCACACTATCACTATCACACAATCACTATCACAAAATCACGATCACACAATCACAATCACACAATCACAATCACACAATCACAATCACACAATCACGATCACACAATCACGATCGCCCAATCACGATCACACAATCTCGATCGCACAATCACAATCACACAGTCACACAATCACAATCACAATCACAATCACACAATCACAACCACACAATCAGAATCACACAATCACAATCACACAATCACAATCACACAATCACAATCACACAATCACAATCACACAATCACAATCACACAATCACAATCACACAATCACAATCACACAATCACAATCACACAATCACAATCACACAATCACAATCACACAATCAGTATCACGCAATCACAATCACACAATCTCAATCACGATCACACAATCACACAGTCACAATCCCACAATCACGATCACACAATCACACAATCACAATCACACAATCAGAATCACGCAATCACAATAACACAATCACACAATCACGATCACACAATCACTATCTCACAATCACGATCACACAATCACAATCACACATTCACACAATCACAATCACAACCACACATTCACAATCACGATCACATTATCACGATCACACGATCACAATCACACAATCACAATCACACAATCACAATCACACAATCACAATCACACAATCACAATCACACAATCACAATCACACAATCACAATCACACAATCACATTCACACAATCACAATCACACAATCACAATCACACAATCACAATCACACAATCACAATCACACAATCACAATCACACAATCACAATCACACAATCACAATCACACAATCACAATCACACAATCACAATCACACAATCACAATCACACAATCACAATCACACAATCACAATCACACAATCACAATCACACAATCACAATCACACAATCACAATCACACAATCACAATCACACAATCACAATCACACAATCAGTATCACACAATCACAATCACACATTCACAATCACGATCACATAATCACGATCACACAATCACAATTACACAATCACAATCACACAATCACAATCACACAATCACAATCACAATCACAATCACACAATCACAATCACACAATCACAATCACACAATCACAATCACACAATCACAATCACAATCACAATCACACAATCTCAATCACCCAATCACAATCACGCAATCACAATCACGCAATCACAATAACACAATCGCAATCACACAATCACAATCACACAATCACAATCACACAATCACAATCACACAATCACAATCACACAATCACAATCACACAATCACAATCACACAATCACAATCACACAATCACAATCACACAATCACAATCACACAATCACAATCACACAATCACAATCACAATCACAATCACACAATCACAATCACACAATCACTATCACACAATCACAATCACACAATCACAATCACACAATCACAATCACACAATCACAATCACACAATCACAATCACACAATCACAATCACACAATCACAATCACACAATCACAATCACACAATCACAATCACACAATCACAATCACACAATCACAATCACACAATCACAATCACACAATCACAATCACACAATCACAATCACACAATCACAATCACACAATCACAATCACACAATCACAATCACACAATCACAATCACACAATCACAATCACACAATCACAATCACACAATCACAATCACACAATCACAATCACACAATCACAATCACACAATCACAATCACACAATCACAATCACACAATCACAATCACACAATCACAATCACACAATCACAATCACACAATCACAATCACACAATCACAATCACACAATCACAATCACACAATCACAATCACACAATCACAATCACACAATCACAATCACACAATCACAATCACACAATCACAATCACACAATCACAATCACACAATCACAATCACACAATCACAATCACACAATCACACAGTCACAATCCCACAATCACGACCACACAGTCACGATCACACAATCACAATCACACAATCAGAATCACACAATCACAATAACACAGTCACACAATCACGATCACACAATCACGATCACACATTCACGATCACGCAATCACGATCACGCAATCACGATCACGCAATCACGATCACAAAATCACGACCACACAATCACAATCACACAATCACGATCACACAATCACAATCACACAATCTCAATCACGATCACACAATCACACAGTCACAATCCCACAATCACGATCACACAATCACGATCACACCGTCACGATCACACAATCACACAGTCACAATCCCACAATCACGATCACACAATCACGATCACACAGTCACGATCACACAACCACAATCACACAATCACAATAACACAGTCACACAATCACGATCACACAATCACAATCACACAATCACAATAACACAATCACACAATCACAATCACACAATCACAATCACACAATCACAATCACACAATCACAATCACACAATCACAATCACACAATCACTATCACACAATCACAATCACACAATCACAATCACACAATCACAATCACACAATCACAATCACACAATCACAATCACACAATCACAATCACACAATCACAATCACACAATCACAGTCACACGATCACAATCACACAGTCACGATCACACAATCACACAGTCACAATCCCACAATCACGACCACACAGTCACGATCACACAATCACAATCACACAATCAGAATCACACAATCACAATAACACAGTCACACAATCACGATCACACAATCACGATCACACATTCACGATCACGCAATCACGATCACGCAATCACGATCACGCAATCACGATCACAAAATCACGACCACACAATCACAATCACACAATCACGATCACACAATCACAATCACACAATCTCAATCACGATCACACAATCACACAGTCACAATCCCACAATCACGATCACACAATCACGATCGCACCGTCACGATCACACAATCACACAGTCACAATCCCACAATCACGATCACACAATCACGATCACACAGTGACGATCACACAACCACAATCACACAATCAGTATCACACAATCACAATAACACAGTCACACAATCATGATCACAGAATCACGATGACACAATCACGATCACACAGTCACGATCACACAATCACAATCACACCATCCCCATCACACAATCACCATCACACAATCACGATCACACAATCACAATAACACAATCACAATAACACAATCACACAATCACGATCGCGCAATCACGATAACGCAATCACGATCACAAAATCACGACCACACAATCACAATCACACAATCGCGATCGCACAATCACGATCGCACAATCACACAATCACAATCACTCAATCACAATCACACAATTACAATCACACAATCACGATCACTCAATCACGATCACACAATCCCGGTCACACAATCACGATCACACAATCACGATCACACAATCACAGTCACACAATCACAATCACGCAGTCACAGTCACAATCACGATCACGCAATCACGATCACAAAATCACGACCACACAATCACAATCACACAATCACAATCACACAATCACAGTCACAAGAATCACAATCACACAATCTCAATCACGATCACACAATCACACAGTCACAATCCCACAACCATGATCACACAGTCACGATCACACAATCACACAGTCACAATCCCACAATCACGACCACACAGTTACGATCACACAATCACAATCACACAATCAGAATCACACAATCACAATAACACAGTCGCACAATCACGATCACACAATCACGGTCACACAATCACGATCACGCAATCACGATCACGCAATCACCATCACGCAATCACGATCACAAAATCACGACCACACAATCACAGTCACACAATCGCGATCACACAATCACAATCACACAATCTCAATCACGATCACACAATCACACAGTCACAATCCCACAATCACGATCGCACAATCACGATCACACAGTCACGATCACACAATCACACAGTCACAATCCCACAATCACGATCACACAATCACGATCACACAGTCACGATCACACAGTCACAATCATACAATCAGAATCACACAATCACAATAACACTGTCACACAATCACGATCGCACAATCACGATGATACAATCACGATCATACAGTCACGATCACACAATCACAATCACACAATCACCATCACACAATCACGATCACACAATCACAATAACACAATCACAATAACACAATCACACAATCACGATCACGCAATCACGATCACAAAATCACGACCACACAATCACAAACACACAATCGCGATCGCACAATCACAGTCACACAGTCACGACCACACAATCACAACCACACAATCACAATCACAAAATCACAATCACACAGTCGCACAATCACAATCACAATCACACAATCACGATCACACAGTCACGACCACACAATCACAATCACACAATCACAGTCACACAATCACAATCACACAATCACGATCACGCAATCACGATCACACAATCTCGATCCCACAATCACAATCACACAATCACACAATCACAATCACAATCACAATCACACAATCACAATCACACAATCACAATCACACAATCAGAATCACACAATCACTCAATCACGATCACGCAATCACGATCACAAAATCACGACCACACAATCACAATCACACAATCGCCATAGCACAATCACGATGGCACAATCACACGATCACAATCACACAATCACAATCACACAATTACAATCACACAATCTCAATCACGATCACACAATCACACAGTCACAATTCCACAATCACGATCACACAATCACGATCACACAGTCACGATCACACAATCAGAATCACACAATCACAATAACACAGTCACACAATCACAATCACACAACCTCAATCACGATCACAAAATCACACAGTCACAATCCCACAATCACGATCACACAATCACGATCACACCGTCACGATCACACAATCACACAGTCACAATCCCACAATCACGATCACACAATCACGATCACACAGTCACGATCACACAACCACAATCACACAATCAGAATCACACAATCACAATAACACAGTCACACAATCATGATCACACAATCACGATGACACAATCACGATCACACAGTCACGATCACACAATCACAATCACACCATCACCATCACACAATCACCATCACACAATCACGATCACACAATCACAATAACACAATCACAATAACACAATCACACAATCACGATCACGTAACCACGATCACAAAATCACGACCACACAATCACAATCACACAATCGCGATCGCACAATCACGATCGCACAATCACACAATCCCAATCACTCAATCACAATCACACAATTACAATCACACAATCACGATCACTCAATCACGATCACACAATCACGGTCACACAATTACGATCACACAATCACAGTCACACAATCACAATCACGCAGTCACAGTCACAATCACGATCACACAAACACGATCACACAATCACGATCACACAATCACGACCACACAATCACGATCACACAATCACGATCACACAATCAAGATCACACTATCACTATCACACAATCACTATCACAAAATCACGATCACAAAGTCCCAATCACACAATCACAATCACACAATCACAATCACACAATCACGATCACACAATCACGATCACACAATCACGATCGCCCAATCACGATCACACAATCTCGATCGCACAATCACAATCACACAGTCACACAATAACAATCACAATCGCAATCACACAATCACAACCACACAATCAGAATCACACAATCACAATCACACAATCACAATCACACAATCACAATCACACAATCACAATCACACAATCACAATCACACAATCACAATCACACAATCACAATCACACAATCACAATCACACAATCACAATCACACAATCACAATCACACAATCAGTATCACGCAATCACAATCACACAATCTCAATCACGATCACACAATCACACAGTCACAATCCCACAATCACGATCACACAATCACACAATCACAATCACACAATCAGAATCACACAATCACAATAACACAATCACACAATCACGATCACACAATCACAATCACACAATCACAATCACACAATCACAATCACACAATCACAGTCACACAATCACAATCACGCAGTCACTATCACAAAATCACGATCACACAATCACAATCACACAATCACAATCACACAATCACAATCACACAATCACAATCACACAATCACAATCACACAATCACAATCACACAATCACAATCACACAATCACAATCACACAATCACAATCACACAATCACAATCACACAATCACAATCACACAATCACAATCACACAATCACAATCACACAATCACAATCACACAATCACAATCACACAATCACAATCACACAATCACAATCACACAATCACAATCACACAATCACAATCACACAATCACAATCACACAATCACAATCACACAATCACAATCACACAATCACAATCACACAATCACAATCACACAATCACAATCACACAATCACAATCACACAATCACAATCACACAATCACAATCACACAATCACAATCACACAATCACAATCACACAATCACAATCACACAATCACAATCACACAATCACAATCACACAATCACAATCACACAATCACAATCACACAATCACAATCACACAATCTCAATCACGATCACACAATCACACAGTCACAATCCCACAATCACGATCACACAATCACACAATCACAATCACACAATCAGAATCACACAATCACAATAACACAATCACACAATCACGATCACACAATCACAATCACACAATCACAATCACACAATCACAATCACACAATCACAGTCACACAATCACAATCACGCAGTCACTATCACAAAATCACGATCACACAATCACAATCACACAATCACAATCACACAATCACAATCACACAATCACAATCACACAATCACAATCACACAATCACAATCACACAATCACAATCACACAATCACAATCACACAATCACAATCACACAATCACAATCACACAATCACAATCACACAATCACAATCACACAATCACAATCACACAATCACAATCACACAATCACAATCACACAATCACAATCACACAATCACAATCACACAATCACAATCACACAATCACAATCACACAATCACAATCACACAATCACAATCACACAATCACAATCACACAATCACAATCACACAATCACAATCACACAATCACAATCACACAATCACAATCACACAATCACAATCACACAATCACAATCACACAATCACAATCACACAATCACAATCACACAATCACAATCACACAATCACAATCACACAATCACAATCACACAATCACAATCACACAATCACAATCACACAATCACAATCACACAATCACAATCACACAATCACAATCACACAATCACAATCACACAATCACAATCACACAATCACAATCACACAATCACAATCACACAATCACAATCACACAATCACAATCACACAATCACAATCACACAATCACAATCACACAATCACAATCACACAATCACAATCACACAATCACAATCACACAATCACAATCACACAATCACAATCACACAATCACAATCACACAATCACAATCACACAATCACAATCACACAATCACAATCACACAATCACAATCACACAATCACAATCACACAATCACAATCACACAATCACAATCACACAATCACAATCACACAATCACAATCACACAATCACAATCACACAATCACAATCACACAATCACAATCACACAATCACAATCACACAATCACAATCACACAATCACAATCACACAATCACAATCACACAATCACAATCACACAATCACAATCACACAATCACAATCACACAATCACAATCACACAATCACAATCACACAATCACAATCACACAATCACAATCACACAATCACAATCACACAATCACAATCACACAATCACAATCACACAATCACAATCACACAATCACAATCACACAATCACAATCACACAATCACAATCACACAATCACAATCACACAATCACAATCACACAATCACAATCACACAATCACAATCACACAATCACAATCACACAATCACAATCACACAATCACAATCACACAATCACAATCACACAATCACAATCACACAATCACAATCACACAATCACAATCACACAATCACAATCACACAATCACAATCACACAATCACAATCACACAATCACAATCACACAATCACAATCACACAATCACAATCACACAATCACAATCACACAATCACAATCACACAATCACAATCACACAATCACAATCACACAATCACAATCACACAATCACAATCACACAATCACAATCACACAATCACAATCACACAATCACAATCACACAATCACAATCACACAATCACAATCACACAATCACAATCACACAATCACAATCACACAATCACAATCACACAATCACAATCACACAATCACAATCACACAATCACAATCACACAATCACAATCACACAATCACAATCACACAATCACAATCACACAATCACAATCACACAATCACAATCACACAATCACAATCACACAATCACAATCACACAATCACAATCACACAATCACAATCACACAATCACAATCACACAATCACAATCACACAATCACAATCACACAATCACAATCACACAATCACAATCACACAATCACAATCACACAATCACAATCACACAATCACAATCACACAATCACAATCACACAATCACAATCACACAATCACAATCACACAATCACAATCACACAATCACAATCACACAATCACAATCACACAATCACAATCACACAATCACAATCACACAATCACAATCACACAATCACAATCACACAATCACAATCACACAATCACAATCACACAATCACAATCACACAATCACAATCACACAATCACAATCACACAATCACAATCACACAATCACAATCACACAATCACAATCACACAATCACAATCACACAATCACAATCACACAATCACAATCACACAATCACAATCACACAATCACAATCACACAATCACAATCACACAATCACAATCACACAATCACAATCACACAATCACAATCACACAATCACAATCACACAATCACAATCACACAATCACAATCACACAATCACAATCACACAATCACAATCACACAATCACAATCACACAATCACAATCACACAATCACAATCACACAATCACAATCACACAATCACAATCACACAATCACAATCACACAATCACAATCACACAATCACAATCACACAATCACAATCACACAATCACAATCACACAATCACAATCACACAATCACAATCACACAATCACAATCACACAATCACAATCACACAATCACAATCACACAATCACAATCACACAATCACAATCACACAATCACAATCACACAATCACAATCACACAATCACAATCACACAATCACAATCACACAATCACAATCACACAATCACAATCACACAATCACAATCACACAATCACAATCACACAATCACAATCACACAATCACAATCACACAATCACAATCACACAATCACAATCACACAATCACAATCACACAATCACAATCACACAATCACAATCACACAATCACAATCACACAATCACAATCACACAATCACAATCACACAATCACAATCACACAATCACAATCACACAATCACAATCACACAATCACAATCACACAATCACAATCACACAATCACAATCACACAATCACAATCACACAATCACAATCACACAATCACAATCACACAATCACAATCACACAATCACAATCACACAATCACAATCACACAATCACAATCACACAATCACAATCACACAATCACAATCACACAATCACAATCACACAATCACAATCACACAATCACAATCACACAATCACAATCACACAATCACAATCACACAATCACAATCACACAATCACAATCACACAATCACAATCACACAATCACAATCACACAATCACAATCACACAATCACAATCACACAATCACAATCACACAATCACAATCACACAATCACAATCACACAATCACAATCACACAATCACAATCACACAATCACAATCACACAATCACAATCACACAATCACAATCACACAATCACAATCACACAATCACAATCACACAATCACAATCACACAATCACAATCACACAATCACAATCACACAATCACAATCACACAATCACAATCACACAATCACTGTCACACAATCACAGTCACACAATCACAATCACACAATCACAATCACACAATCACAGTCACACGATCACAATCACACAATCTCAATCACGATCACACAATCACACAGTCACAATCCCACAACCATGATCACACAGTCACGATCACACAATCACACAGTCACAATCCCACAACCACGACCACACAGTTACGATCACACAATCACAATCACACAATCAGAATCACACAATCACAATAACACAGTCGCACAAACACGATCACACAATCACGGTCACACAATCACGATCACGCAATCACGATCACGCAATCACCATCACGCAATCACGATCACAAAATCACGACCACACAATCACAGTCACACAATCGCGATCACACAATCACAATCACACAATCTCAATCACGATCACACAATCACACAGTCACAATCCCACAATCACGATCACACAATCACGATCACACAGTCACGATCACACAATCACACAGTCACAATCCCACAATCACGATCACACAATCACGATCACAGAGTCACGATCACACAGTCACAATCACCCAATCAGAATCACACAATCACAATAACACTGTCACACAATCACGATCACACAATCACGATGATACAATCACGATCACACAATCGCAATCACACAATCACCATCACATAATCACGATCACACAATCACAATAACACAATCACAATAACACAATCACACAATCACGATCCCGCAATCACGATCACAAAATCACGACCACACAATCACAAACACACAATCGCGATCGGACAATCACGATCGCACAATCACACAATCACAATCACTCAATCACAATCACACAATTACAATCACACAATCTCGATCACTCAATCACGATCACACAATCACGGTCACACAATCACGATCACACAATCACGATCACACAATCACAGTCAGACAATCACAATCACGCAGTCACAATCACAATCACGATCACACAAACACGATCACACAATCACGATCACACAATCACGACCACACAATCACGATCACACAATCACGATCACACAATCAAGATCACACAATCACGATCACACAATCACAATCACACAATCACAATCACAAAATCACAATCACACAGTCGCACAATCACAATCACAATCACACAATCACGATCACACAGTCACGACCACACAATCACAATCACACAATCACAGTCACACAATCACAATCACACAATCACGATCACGCAATCACGATCACACAATCTCGATCCCACAATCACAATCACACAATCACACAATCACAATCACAATCACAATCACACAATCACAATCACACAATCACAATCACACAATCACGATCACACAATCAGAATCACACAATCACTCAATCACGATCACGCAATCACGATCACAAAATCACGACCACACAATCACAATCACACAATCGCGATCGCACAATCACGATGGCACAATCACACGATCACAATCACACAATCACAATCACACAATTACAATCACAGAATCTCAATCACGATCACACAATCACACAGTCACAATTCCACAATCACGATCACACAATCACGATCACACAGTCACGATCACACAGTCACCATCCCACAATCACGACCATACAGTCACGATCACACAATCACAATCACACAATCAGAATCACACAATCACAATAACACAGTCACACAATCACAATCACACAACCTCAATCACGATCACAAAATCACACAGTCACAATCCCACAATCACGATCACACAATCGCGATCACACCGTCACGACCACACAATCACACAGTCACAATCCCACAATCACGATCACACAATCACGATCACACAGTCACGATCACACAACCACAATCACACAATCAGAATCACACAATCACAATAATACAGTCACACAATCATGATCACACAATCACGATGACACAATCACGATCACACAGTCACGATCACACAATCACAATCACACCATCACCATCACACAATCACCATCACACAATCACGATCACATAATCACAATAACACAATCACAATAACACAATCACACAATCACGATCACGCAATCACGATCACAAAATCACGACCACACAATCACAATCACACAATCGCGATCGCACAATCACGATCGCACAATCACACAATCACAATCACTCAATCACAATCACACAATTACAATCACACAATCACGATCACTCAATCACGATCACACAATCACGGTCACACAATTACGATCACACAATTACAATCACACAATCACGATCACTCAATCACGATCACACAATCACGGTCACACAATTACGATCACACAATCACAATCACACAATCACAATCACACAATCACAATCACACAATCACAATCACACAATCACAATCACACAATCACAATCACACAATCACAATCACACAATCACAATCACACAATCACAATCACACAATCACAATCACACAATCACAATCACACAATCACAATCACACAATCACAATCACACAATCACAATCACACAATCACAATCACACAATCACAATCACACAATCACAATCACACAATCACAATCACACAATCACAATCACACAATCACAATCACACAATCAGAATCACACAATCACAATCACACAATCACAATCACACAATCACAATCACACAATCACAATCACACAATCACAATCACACAATCACAATCACACAATCACAATCACACAATCACAATCACACAATCACAATCACACAATCACAATCACACAATCACAATCACACAATCACAATCACACAATCACAATCACACAATCACAATCACACAATCACAATCACACAATCACAATCACACAATCACAATCACACAATCACAATCACACAATCACAATCACACAATCACAATCACACAATCACAATCACACAATCACAATCACACAATCACAATCACACAATCACAATCACACAATCACTGTCACACAATCACAATAACACAATCACAATAACACAATCACACAATCACGATCACGCAATCACGATCACAAAATCACGACCACACAATCACAAACACACAATCGCGATCGGACAATCACGATCGCACAATCACACAATCACAATCACTCAATCACAATCACACAATTACAATCACACAATCGCGATCACTCAATCACGATCACACAATCACGATCGCACAATCACGATCACACAATCACAGTCACACAATCACGACCACACAATCACAACCACACAATCACAATCACAAAATCACAATCACACAGTCGCACAATCACAATCACGATCACACAATCACGATGACACAATCACGATCACACAGTCACGATCACACAATCACAATCACACAATCACCATCACACAATCACGATCACACAATCACAATAACACAATCACAATAACACAATCACACAATCACGATCTCGCAATCACGATCACAAAATCACGACCACACAATCACAAACACACAATCGCGATCGCACAATGACGATCGCACAATCACACAATCACAATCACTCAATCACAATCACACAATTACAATCACACAATCACGATCACTCAATCACGATCACTCAACCACGATCACACAAACACGGTCACACAATCACGATCACACAATCACAATCACACAATCACAATCACACAATCACAATCACACAATTACAATCACACAATCTCGATCACTCAATCACGATCACACAATCACGGTCACACAATCACGATCACACAATCACGATCACACAATCACAGTCAGACAATCACAATCACGCAGTCACAATCACAATCACGATCACACAAACACGATCACACAATCACGATCACACAATCACGACCACACAATCACGATCACACAATCACGATCACACAATCAAGATCACACAATCACGATCACACAATCACAATCACACAATCACAATCACAAAATCACAATCACACAGTCGCACAATCACAATCACAATCACACAATCACGATCACACAGTCACGACCACACAATCACAATCACACAATCACAGTCACACAATCACAATCACGCAATCACGATCACGCAATCACGATCACACAATCTCGATCCCACAATCACAATCACACAATCACACAATCACAATCACAATCACAATCACAATCACAATCACACAATCACAATCACACAATCACGATCACACAATCAGAATCACACAATCACTCAATCACGATCACGCAATCACGATCACAAAATCACGACCACACAATCACAATCACACAATCGCGATCGCACAATCACGATGGCACAATCACACGATCACAATCACACAATCACAATCACACAATTACAATCACACAATCTCAATCACGATCACACAATCACACAGTCACAATTCCACAATCACGATCACACAATCACGATCACACAGTCACGATCACACAGTCACGATCCCACAATCACGACCACACAGTCACGATCACACAATCACAATCACACAATCAGAATCACACAATCACAATAACACAGTCACACAATCACAATCACACAACCTCAATCACGATCACAAAATCACACAGTCACAATCCCACAATCACGATCACACAATCGCGATCACACCGTCACGACCACACAATCACACAGTCACAATCCCACAATCACGATCACACAATCACGATCACACAGTCACGATCACACAACCACAATCACACAATCAGAATCACACAATCACAATAACACAGTCACACAATCATGATCACACAATCACGATGACACAATCACGATCACACAGTCACGATCACACAATCACAATCACACCATCACCATCACACAATCACCATCACACAATCACGATCACACAATCACAATAACACAATCACAATAACACAATCACACAATCACGATCACGCAATCACGATCACAAAATCACGACCACACAATCACAATCACACAATCGCGATCGCACAATCACGATCGCACAATCACACAATCACAATCACTCAATCACAATCACACAATTACAATCACACAATCACGATCACTCAATCACGATCACACAATCACGGTCACACAATTACGATCACACAATCACAGTCACACAATCACAATCACGCAGTCACAGTCACAATCACGATCACACAAACACGATCACACAATCACGATCACACAATCACGACCACACAATCACGATCACACAATCACGATCACACAATCAAGATCACACTATCACTATCACACAATCACTATCACAAAATCACGATCACAAAGTCACAATCACACAATCACAATCACACAATCACAATCACACAATCACGATCACACAATCACGATCACACAATCACGATCGCCCAATCACGATCACACAATCTCGATCGCACAATCACAATCACACAGTCACACAATAACAATCACAATCGCAATCACACAATCACAACCACACAATCAGAATCACACAATCACAATCACACAATCACAATCACACAATCACAATCACACAATCACAATCACATAATCACAATCACACAATCACAATCACACAATCACAATCACACAATCAGTATCACGCAATCACAATCACACAATCTCAATCACGATCACACAATCACACAGTCACAATCCCACAATCACGATCACACAATCACACAATCACAATCACACAATCAGAATCACACAATCACAATAACACAATCACACAATCACGATCACACAATCACTATCACACAATCACGATCACACAATCACAATCACACATTCACACAATCACAATCACAATCACACATTCACAATCACGATCACATAATCACGATCACACAATCACAATCACACAATCACAATCACACAATCACAATCACACAATCACAATCACACAATCACAATCACACAATCACAATCACACAATCACAATCACGCAGTCACTATCACAAAATCACGATCACACAATCACAATCACACAATCACAATCACACAATCACAATCACACAATCACAATCACACAATCACAATCACACAATCACAATCACACAATCACAATCACACAATCACAATCACACAATCACAATCACACAATCACAATCACACAATCACAATCACACAATCACAATCACACAATCACAATCACACAATCACAATCACACAATCACAATCACACAATCACAATCACACAATCACAATCACACAATCACAATCACACAATCACAATCACACAATCACAATCACACAATCACAATCACACAATCACAATCACACAATGACAATCACACAATCACAATCACACAATCACAATCACACAATCACAATCACACAATCACAATCACACAATCACAATCACACAATCACAATCACACAATCACAATCACACAATCACAATCACACAATCACAATCACACAATCACAATCACACAATCACAATCACACAATCACAATCACACAATCACAATCACACAATCACAATCACACAATCACAATCACACAATCACAATCACACAATCACAATCACACAATCACAATCACACAATCACAATCACACAATCACAATCACACAATCACAATCACACAATCACAATCACACAATCACAATCACACAATCACAATCACACAATCACAATCACACAATCACAATCACACAATCACAATCACACAATCACAATCACACAATCACAATCACACAATCACAATCACACAATCACAATCACACAATCACAATCACACAATCACAATCACACAATCACAATCACACAATCACAATCACACAATCACAATCACACAATCACAATCACACAATCACAATCACACAATCACAATCACACAATCACAATCACACAATCACAATCACACAATCACAATCACACAATCACAATCACACAATCACAATCACACAATCACAATCACACAATCACAATCACACAATCACAATCACACAATCACAATCACACAATCACAATCACACAATCACAATCACACAATCACAATCACACAATCACAATCACACAATCACAATCACACAATCACAATCACACAATCACAATCACACAATCACAATCACACAATCACAATCACACAATCACAATCACACAATCACAATCACACAATCACAATCACACAATCACAATCACACAATCACAATCACACAATCACAATCACACAATCACAATCACACAATCACAATCACACAATCACAATCACACAATCACAATCACACAATCACAATCACACAATCACAATCACACAATCACAATCACACAATCACAATCACACAATCACAATCACACAATCACAATCACACAATCACAATCACACAATCACAATCACACAATCACAATCACACAATCACAATCACACAATCACAATCACACAATCACAATCACACAATCACAATCACACAATCACAATCACACAATCACAATCACACAGTCACAATCACACAGTCACAATCACACAGTCACAATCACACAGTCACAATCACACAGTCACAATCACATAGTCACAATCACACAGTCACAATCACACAGTCACAATCACACAGTCACAATCACACAGTCACAATCACACAGTCACAATCACACAGTCACAATCACACAGTCACAATCACACAGTCACAATCACACAGTCACAATCACACAGTCACAATCACACAATCACAATCACACAATCACAATCACACAAACACAGTCACACAATCACAGTCACACAATCACAGTTTCACAATCACAATCACACAATCACAATCACACAATCACAATCACACAATCACAATCACACAATCACAATCACACAATCACAATCACACAATCACAATCACACAATCACAATCACACAATCACAATCACACAATCACAATCACACAATCACAATCACACAATCACAATCACACAATCACAATCACACAATCACAATCACACAATCACAATCACTCAATCACAATCACACAATCACAATCACGCAATCACAATCACACAATCACAATCACACAATCACGATCACACAATCACAATCACACATTCACACAATCACAATCACAATCACACATTCACAATCACGATCACATAATCACGATCACACAATCACAATCACACAATCACAATCACACAATCACAATCACACAATCACAATCACACAATCACAATCACACAATCACAATCACACAATCACTGTCACACAATCACAATCACACAATCACAATCACACAATCACAGTCACACGATCACAATCACACAATCTCAATCACGATCACACAATCACACAGTCACAATCCCACAACCATGATCACACAGTCACGATCACACAATCACACAGTCACAATCCCACAACCACGACCACACAGTTACGATCACACAATCGCAATCACACAATCAGAATCACACAATCACAATAACACAGTCGCACAAACACGATCACACAATCACGGTCACACAATCACGATCACGCAATCACGATCACGCAGTCACCATCACGCAATCACGATCACAAAATCACGACCACACAATCACAGTCACACAATCGCGATCACACAATCACAATCACACAATCTCAATCACGATCACACAATCACACAGTCACAATCCCACAATCACGATCACACAATCACGATCACACAGTCACGATCACACAGTCACACAGTCACAATCCCACAATCACGATCACACAATCACGATCACACAGTCACGATCACACAGTCACAATCACACAATCAGAATCACACAATCACAATAACACTGTCACACAATCACGATCACACAATCACGATGATACAATCACGATCACACAATCACAATCACACAATCACCATCACATAATCACGATCACACTATCACAATAACACAATCACAATAACACAATCACAATAACACAATCACACAATCACGATCACGCAATCACGATCACAAAATCACGACCACACAATCACAAACACACAATCGCGATCGGACAATCACACAATCACAATCACTCAATCACAATCACACAATTACAATCACACAATCGCGATCACTCAATCACGATCACACAATCACGGTCACACAATCACAATCACACAATCACGAACACACAATCACGACCACACAATCACGACCACACAATCACAATCACAATCACACAATCACAATCACAAAATTACAATCACACAGTCACACAATCACAATCACAATCACACAGTCACACAATCACAATCGCTATCACACAATCACGATCACACAATCACGATCACACAATCACGGTCACACTATCACGATCACACAATCACGATTACACAATCGCGATCACACAATCACGATCACACATTCACGATCACGCAATCACGATCACGCAATCACGATCACGCAATCACGATCACAAAATCACGACCACACAATCACAATCACACAATCACGATCACACAATCACAATCACACAATCTCAATCACGATCACACAATCACACAGTCACAATCCCACAATCACGATCACACAATCACGATCACACCGTCACGATCACACAATCACACAGTCACAATCCCACAATCACGATCACACAATCACGATCACACAGTCACGATCACACAACCACAATCACACAATCAGAATCACACAATCACAATAACACAGTCACACAATCATGATCACACAATCACGATGACACAATCACGATCACACAGTCACGATCACACAATCACAATCACACCATCACCATCACACAATCACCATCACACAATCACGATCACACAATCACAATAACACAATCACAATAACACAATCACACAAACACGATCACGCAATCACGATCACCAAATCACGACCACACAATCCCAATCACACAATCGCGATCGCACAATCACGATCGCACAATCACACAATCACAATCACTCAATCACAATC
This sequence comes from Megachile rotundata, assembly GCF_050947335.1. NCBI lineage: Eukaryota > Metazoa > Arthropoda > Insecta > Hymenoptera > Megachilidae > Megachile > Megachile rotundata. Next base: position 230,935 of record NW_027473352.1, on the reverse strand, counting down.
ACACAATTACAATCACACAATCACGATCACTCAATCACGATCACACAATCACGGTCACACAATTACGATCACACAATCACAGTCACACAATCACAATCACGCAGTCACAGTCACAATCACGATCACACAAACACGATCACACAATCACGATCATACAATCACGACCACACAATCACGATCACACAATCACGATCACACAATCAAGATCACACTATCACTATCACATAATCACTATCACAAAATCACGATCACACAATCACAATCACACAATCACAATCACACAATCACGATCACACAATCACGATCACACAATCACGATCACACAATCACGATCGCCCAATCACGATCACACAATCTCGATCGCACAATCACAATCACACAGTCACACAATCACAATCACAATCACACAATCACAACCACACAATCAGAATCACACAATCACAATCACACAATCACAATCACACAATCACAATCACACAATCACAATCACACAATCACAATCACACAATCACAATCACACAATCACAATCACACAATCAGTATCACGCAATCACAATCACACAATCTCAATCACGATCACACAATCACACAGTCACAATCCCACAACCACGATCACACAATCACACAATCACAATCACACAATCAGAATCACACAATCACAATAACACAAACACACAATCACGATCACACAATCACTATCACACAATCACGATCACACAATCACAATCACACATTCACACAATCACAATCACAATCACACATTCACAATCACGATCACATAATCACGATCACACAATCACAATCACACAATCACAATCACACAATCACAATCACACAAGCACAATCACACAATCACAATCACACAATCACAATCCCACAATCACATTCACACAATCACAATCACACAATCACAATCACACAATCACAAACACACAACCACAATCACACAATCACAATCACACAATCACAATCACACAATCACAATCACACAATCACGATCACACAATCACGATCACACAATCACGATCACACAATCACGATCACACAATCACGATCACACAATCACGATCACACAATCACACAGTCACAATCCCACAATCACGATCACACAATCACGATCACACAGTCACGATCACACAATCACAATCACACAATCAGAATCAGACAATCACAATAACACAGTCACACAATCATGATCGCACAATCACGATGACACAATCACGACCACACAGTCACGATCACACAATCACAATCACACCATCACCATCACACAATCACCATCACACAATCACGATCACACAATCACAATAACACAATCACAACAACACAATCACACAATCACGATCACGCAATCACGATCACAAAATCACGACCACACAATCACAATCACACAATCGCGATCGCACAATCACGATCGCACAATCACACAATCACAATCCCTCAATCACAATCACACAATTACAATCACACAATCACGATCACTCAATCACGATCACACAATCACGGTCACACAATCACGATCACACAATCACAGTCACACAATCACAATCACGCAGTCACTATCACAAAATCACGATCACACAATCACAATCACACAATCACAATCACACAATCACAATCACACAATCACAATCACACAATCACAATCACACAATCACAATCACACAATCACAATCACACAATCACAATCACACAATCACAATCACACAATCACACAATCACAATCACACAATCACAATCACACAATCACAATCACACAATCACGATCACACAATCACGATCACACAATCACGATCACACAATCAAGATCACACTATCACTATCACAAAATCACGATAACAAAGTCACAATCACACAATCACAATCACACAATCACAATCACACTATCACGATCACACAATCACGATCACACAATCACGATCGCCCAATCACGATCACACAATCTCGATCGCACAATCACAATCACACAGTCACACAATAACAATCACAATCGCAATCACACAATCACAACCACACAATCAGAATCACACAATCACAATCACACAATCACAATCACACAATCACAATCACACAATCACAATCACACAATCACAATCACATAATCACAATCACACAATCACAATCACACAATCACAATCACACAATCAGTATCACGCAATCACAATCACACAATCTCAATCACGATCACACAATCACACAGTCACAATCCCACAATCACGATCACACAATCACACAATCACAATCACACAATCAGAATCACACAATCACAATAACACAATCACACAATCACGATCACACAATCACTATCACACAATCACGATCACACAATCACAATCACACATTCACACAATCACAATCACAATCACACATTCACAATCACGATCACATAATCACGATCACACAATCACAATCACACAATCACAATCACACAATCACAATCACGCAGTCACTATCACAAAATCACGATCACACAATCACAATCACACAATCACAATCACACAATCACAATCACACAATCACAATCACACAATCACAATCACACAATCACAATCACACAATCACAATCACACAATCACAATCACACAATCACAATCACACAATCACAATCACACAATCACAATCACACAATCACAATCACACAATCACAATCACACAATCACAATCACACAATCACAATCACACAATCACAATCACACAATCACAATCACACAATCACAATCACACAATCACAATCACACAATCACAATCACACAATCACAATCACACAATCACAATCACACAATCACAATCACACAATCACAATCACACAATCACAATCACACAATCACAATCACACAATCACAATCACACAATCACAATCACACAGTCACAATCACACAGTCACAATCACACAGTCACAATCACACAGTCACAATCACACAGTCACAATCACACAGTCACAATCACACAGTCACAATCACACAGTCACAATCACACAGTCACAATCACACAGTCACAATCACACAGTCACAATCACACAGTCACAATCACACAGTCACAATCACACAGTCACAATCACACAGTCACAATCACACAGTCACAATCACACAGTCACAATCACACAATCACAATCACACAATCACAATCACACAAACACAGTCACACAATCACAGTCACACAATCACAGTTTCACAATCACAATCACACAATCACAATCACACAATCACAATCACACAATCACAATCACACAATCACAATCACACAATCACAATCACACAATCACAATCACACAATCACAATCACACAATCACAATCACACAATCACAATCACACAATCACAATCACACAATCACAATCACACAATCACAATCACACAATCACAATCACACAATCACAATCACACAATCACAATCACTCAATCACAATCACACAATCACAATCACGCAATCACAATCACACAATCACAATCACACAATCACGATCACACAATCACAATCACACATTCACACAATCACAATCACAATCACACATTCACAATCACGATCACATAATCACGATCACACAATCACAATCACACAATCACAATCACACAATCACAATCACACAATCACAATCACACAATCACAATCACACAATCACAATCACACAATCACTGTCACACAATCACAATCACACAATCACAATCACACAATCACAGTCACACGATCACAATCACACAATCTCAATCACGATCACACAATCACACAGTCACAATCCCACAACCATGATCACACAGTCACGATCACACAATCACACAGTCGCAATCCCACAACCACGACCACACAGTTACGATCACACAATCACAATCACACAATCAGAATCACACAATCAGAATAACACAGTCGCACAAACACGATCACACAATCACGGTCACACAATCACGATCACGCAATCACGATCACGCAGTCACCATCACGCAATCACGATCACAAAATCACGACCACACAATCACAGTCACACAATCGCGATCACACAATCACAATCACACAATCTCAATCACGATCACACAATCACACAGTCACAATCCCACAATCACGATCACACAATCACGATCACACAGTCACGATCACACAATCACACAGTCACAATCCCACAATTACGATCACACAATCACGATCACACAGTCACGATCACACAGTCACAATCACACAATCAGAATCACACAATCACAATAACACTGTCACACAATCACGATCACACAATCACGATGATACAATCACGATCACACAATCACAATCACACAATCACCATCACATAATCACGATCACACTATCACAATAACACAATCACAATAACACAATCACAATAACACAATCACAATAACACAATCACACAATCACGATCACGCAATCACGATCACAAAATCACGACCACACAATCACAAACACACAATCGCGATCGGACAATCACGATCGCACAATCACACAATCACAGTCACTCAATCACAATCACACAATTACAATCACACAATCGCGATCACTCAATCACGATCACACAATCACGGTCACACAATCACAATCACACAATCACGAACACACAATCACGACCACACAATCACGACCACACAATCACAATCACAATCACACAATCACAATCACAAAATTACAATCACACAGTCACACAATCACAATCACAATCACACAGTCACACAATCACAATCGCTATCACACAATCACGATCACACAATCACGATCACACAATCACGGTCACACTATCACGATCACACAATCACGATCACACAATCGCGATCACACAATCACGATCACACATTCACGATCACGCAATCACGATCACGCAATCACGATCACGCAATCACGATCACAAAATCACGACCACACAATCACAATCACACAATCACGATCACACAATCACGATCACACAATCACAATCACACAATCTCAATCACGATCACACAATCACACAGTCACAATCCCACAATCACGATCACACAATCACGATCACACCGTCACGATCACACAATCACACAGTCACAATCCCACAATCACGATCACACAATCACGATCACACAGTCACGATCACACAACCACAATCACACAATCAGAATCACACAATCACAATAACACAGTCACACAATCATGATCACACAATCACGATGACACAATCACGATCACACAGTCACGATCACACAATCACAATCGCACCATCACCATCACACAATCACCATCACACAATCACGATCACACAATCACAATAACACAATCACAATAACACAATCACACAAACACGATCACGCAATCACGATCACCAAATCACGACCACACAATCACAATCACACAATCGCGATCGCACAATCACGATCGCACAATCACACAATCACAATCACTCAATCACAATCACACAATTACAATCACACAATCACGATCACTCAATCACGATCACACAATCACGGTCACACAATTACGATCACACAATCACAGTCACACAATCACAATCACGCAGTCACAGTCACAATCACGATCACACAAACACGATCACACAATCACGATCACACAATCACGACCACACAATCACGATCACACAATCACGATCACACAATCAAGATCACACTATCACTATCACATAATCACTATCACAAAATCACGATCACACAATCACAATCACACAATCACAATCACACAATCACGATCACACAATCACGATCACACAATCACGATCACACAATCACGATCACACAATCACACAGTCACAATCCCACAATCAGAATCACACAATCACAATCACACAATCACAATCACACAATCACAATCACACAATCACAATCACACAATCACAATCACACAATCACAATCACACAATCAGTATCACGCAATCACAATCACACAATCTCAATCACGATCACACAATCACACAGTCACAATCCCACAACCACGATCACACAATCACACAATCACAATCACACAATCAGAATCACACAATCACAATAACACAAACACACAATCACGATCACACAATCACTATCACACAATCACGATCACACAATCACAATCACACATTCACACAATCACAATCACAATCACACATTCACAATCACGATGACACAATCACGACCACACAGTCACGATCACACAATCACAATCACACCATCACCATCACACAATCACCATCACACAATCACGATCACACAATCACAATAACACAATCACAACAACACAATCACACAATCACGATCACGCAATCACGATCACAAAATCACGACCACACAATCACAATCACACAATCACACAATCACAATCACTCAATCACAATCACACAACTACAATCACACAATCACGATCACTCAATCACGATCACACAATCACGGTCACACAATCACGATCACACAATCACAATCACACAATCACAGTCACACAATCACAATCACGCAGTCACTATCACAAAATCACGATCACACAATCACAATCACACAATCACAATCACACAATCACAATCACACAATCACAATCACACAATCACAATCACACAATCACAATCACACAATCACAATCACACAATCACAATCACACAATCACAATCACACAATCACGCTCACACAATCACGATCACACAGTCACGATCACACAATCAAGATCACACTATCACTATCACACAATCACTATCACAAAATCACGATCACACAATCACAATCACACAATCACAATCACACAATCACAATCACACAATCACGATCACACAATCACGATCACACAATCACGATCGCCCAATCAAGATCACACAATCTCGATCGCACAATCACAATCACACAGTCACACAATCACAATCACAATAACAATCACACAATCACAACCACACAATCAGAATCACACAATCACAATCACACAATCACAATCACACAATCACAATCACACAATCACAATCACACAATCACAATCACACAATCACAATCACACTATCACAATCACACAATCACAATCACACAATCACAATCACACAATCACAATCACACAATCACAATCACACAATCACAATCACACAATCACAATCACACAATCAGTATCACGCAATCACAATCACACAATCTCAATCACGATCACACAGTCACACAGTCACAATCCCACAATCACGCTCACACAATCACACAATCACAATCACACAATCAGAATCACACAATCACAATAACACAATCACACAATCACGATCACACAATCACTATCACACAATCACGATCACACAATCACAATCACACATTCACACAATCACAATCACAATCACACATTCACAATCACGATCACATAATCACGATCACACAATCACAATCACACAATCACGATCACGCAATCACGATCAAAAAATCACGACCACACAATCACAATCACACAATCGCGATCGCACAATCACGATCGCACAATCACACAATCACAATCACTCAATCACAATCACACAATTACAATCACACAATCACGATCACTCAATCACGATCACACAATCACGGTCACACAATCACGATCACACAATCACAATCACACAATCACAGTCACACAATCACAATCACGCAGTCACTATCACAAAATCACGATCACACAATCACAATCACACAATCACAATCACACAATCACAATCACACAATCACAATCACACAATCACAATCACACAATCACAATCACACAATCACAATCACACAATCACAATCACACAATCACAATCACACAATCACGATCACACAATCACGATCGCACAATCACGATCACACAATCACGATCACACAATCACGATCACACAATCACGATCACACAATCACAATCACACAATCACAAACACACAATCACAATCACACAATCACAATCACACAATCACAATCACTCAATCACAATCACGCAATCACAATCACGCAATCACAATCACACAATCACAATCACACAATCACGATCACACAATCACAATCACACATTCGCACAATCACAATCACAATCACACATTCACAATCACGATCACATAATCACGATCACACAATCACAATCACACAATCACAATCACACAATCACAATCACACAATCACAATCACACAATCACAATCACACAATCACAATCACACAATCACAGTCACACGATCACAATCACACAATCTCAATCACGATCACACAATCACACAGTCACAATCCCACAACCATGATCACACAGTCACGATCACACAATCACACAGTCGCAATCCCACAACCACGACCACACAGTTACGATCACACAATCACAATCACACAATCAGAATCACACAATCACAATAACACAGTCGCACAAACACGTTCACACAATCACGGTCACACAATCACGATCACGCAATCACGATCACGCAATCACCACCACGCAATCACGATCACAAAATCACGACCACACAATCACAGTCACACAATCGCGATCACACAATCACAATCACACAATCTCAATCACGATCACACAATCACACAGTCACAATCCCACAATCACGATCACACAATCACGATCACACAGTCACGATCACACAGTCACAATCACACAATCAGAATCACACAGTCACAATAACACTGTCACACAATCACGATCACACAATCACGATGATACAATCACGATCACACAATCACAATCACACAATCACCATCACATAATCACGATCACACAATCACAATAACACAATCACAATAACACAATCACAATAACACAATCACACAACCACGATCACGCAATCACGATCACAAAATCACGACCACACAATCACAAACACACAATCGCGATCGGACAATCACGATCGCACAATCACACAATCACAATCACTCAATCACAATCACACAATTACAATCACACAATCGCGATCACTCAATCACGATCACACAATCACGGTCACACAATCACAATCACACAATCACGAACACACAATCACGACCACACAATCACGACCACACAATCACAATCACAATCACACAATCACAATCACAAAATTACAATCACACAGTCACACAATCACAATCACAATCACACAGTCACACAATCACAATCGCTATCACACAATCACGATCACACAATCACGATCACACAATCACGGTCACACTATCACGATCACACAATCACGATCACACAATCGCGATCACACAATCACGATCACACATTCACGATCACGCAATCACGATCACGCAATCACGATCACGCAATCACGATCACAAAATCACGACCACACAATCACAATCACACAATCACGATCACACAATCACAATCACACAATCTCAATCACGATCACACAATCACACAGTCACAATCCCACAATCACGATCACACAATCACGATCACACCGTCACGATCACACAATCACACAGTCACAATCCCACAATCACGATCACACAATCACGATCACACAGTGACGATCACACAACCACAATCACACAATCAGAATCACACAATCACAATAACACAGTCACACAATCATGATCACACAATCACGATGACACAATCACGATCACACAGTCACGATCACACAATCACAATCACACCATCACCATCACACAATCACCATCACACAATCACGATCACACAATCACAATAACACAATCACAATAACACAATCACACAATCACGATCGCGCAATCACGATCACGCAATCACGATCACAAAATCACGACCACACAATCACAATCACACAATCGCGATCGCACAATCACGATCGCACAATCACACAATCACAATCACTCAATCACAATCACACAATTACAATCACACAATCACGATCACTCAATCACGATCACACAATCACGGTCACACAATCACGATCACACAATCACAGTCACACAATCACAATCACGCAGTCACAGTCACAATCACGATCACGCAATCACGATCACAAAATCACGACCACACAATCACAATCACACAATCACAATCACACAATCACAGTCACAAGAATCACAATCACACAATCTCAATCACGATCACACAATCACACAGTCACAATCCCACAACCATGATCACACAGTCACGATCACACAATCACACAGTCACAATCCCACAATCACGACCACACAGTCACGATCACACAATCACAATCACACAATCAGAATCACACAATCACAATAACACAGTCACACAATCACAATCACACGACCTCAATCACGATCACAAAATCACACAGTCACAATCCCACAATCACGATCACACAATCACGATCACACAATCACAATCACACAATCACAATCACACAATCACAATCACACAATCACAATCACACAATCACAATCACACAATCACTATCACACAATCACAATCACACAATCACAATCACACAATCACAATCACACAATCACAATCACACAATCACAATCACACAATCACAATCACACAATCACAATCACACAATCACAATCACACAATCACAATCACACAATCACAATCATGCAATCACAATCACACAATCACAATCACACAATCACAGTCACACGATCACAATCACACAGTCACGATCACACAATCACAATCACACAATCAGAATCACACAATCACAATAACACAGTCACACAATCACGATCACACAATCACGATCACACATTCACGATCACGCAATCACGATCACGCAATCACGATCACAAAATCACGACCACACAATCACAATCACACAATCACGATCACACAATCACAATCACACAATCTCAATCACGATCACACAATCACACAGTCACAATCCCACAATCACGATCACACAATCACGATCACACCGTCACGATCACACAATCACACAGTCACAATCCCACAATCACGATCACACAATCACGATCACACAGTCACGATCACACAACCACAATCACACAATCAGAATCACACAATCACAATAACACAGTCACACAATCATGATCACACAATCACGATGACACAATCACGATCACACAGTCACGATCACGCAATCACAATCACACCATCACCATCACACAATCACCATCACACAATCACGATCACACAATCACAATAACACAATCACAATAACACAATCACACAAACACGATCACGCAATCACGATCACAAAATCACGACCACACAATCACAATCACACAATCGCGATCGCACAATCACGATCGCACAATCACACAAGCACAGTCACTCAATCACAATCACACAATTACAATCACACAATCACGATCACTCAATCACGATCACACAATCACGGTCACACAATTACGATCACACAATCACAGTCACACAATCACAATCACGCAGTCACAGTCACAATCACGATCACACAAACACGATCACACAATCACGATCACACAATCACGATCACACAATCTCGATCGCACAATCACAATCACACAATCTCGATCGCACAATCACAATCACACAGTCACACAATCACAATCACAATCACAATCACAATCACAATCACACAATCACAACCACACAATCAGAATCACACAATCACAATCACACAATCACAATCACACAATCACAATCACACAATCACGATCGCCCAATCACGATCACACAATCTCGATCGCACAATCACAATCACACAGTCACACAATCACAATCACAATCACAATCACAATCACACAATCACAACCACACAATCAGAATCACACAATCACAATCACACAATCACAATCACACAATCACAATCACACAATCACAATCACACAATCACAATCACACAATCACAATCACACAGTCACAATCACACAATCAGTATCACGCAATCACAATCACACAATCTCAATCACGATCACACAATCACACAGTCACAATCCCACAACCACGATCACACAATCACACAATCACAATCACACAATCAGAATCACACAATCACAATAACACAAACACACAATCACGATCACACAATCACTATCACACAATCACGATCACACAATCACAATCACACATTCACACAATCACAATCACAATCACACATTCACAATCACGATCACATAATCACGATCACACAATCACAATCACACAATCACAATCACACAATCACAATCACACAAGCACAATCACACAATCACAATCACACAATCACAATCACACAATCACAATCACACAATCACATTCACACAATCACAATCACACAATCACAATCACACAATCACAAACACACAACCACAATCACACAATCACAATCACACAATCACAATCACACAATCACAATCACACAATCACGATCACACAATCACGATCACACAATCACGATCACACAATCACGGTCACACAATCACACAGTCACAATCCCACAATCACGATCACACAATCACGATCACACAGTCACGATCACACAATCACAATCACACAATCAGAATCACACAATCACAATAACACAGTCACACAATCATGATCGCACAATCACGATGACACAATCACGATCACACAGTCACGATCACACAATCACAATCACACCATCACCATCACACAATCACCATCACACAATCACGATCACACAATCACAATAACACAATCACAACAACACAATCACACAATCACGATCACGCAATCACAATCACACAATCACAATCACACAATCACAATCACACAATCACAATCACACAATCACAATCACACAATCACAATCACACAATCACAATCACACAATCACAATCACACAATCACAATCACACAATCACAATCACACAATCACGATCACACAATCACGATCACACAATCACGATCACACAATCACGATCACACAATCACGATCACACAATCACAATCACACAATCACAATCACACAATCACAATCACACAATCACAATCACACAATCACAATCACACAATCACAATCACACAATCACAATCACACAATCACAATCACACAATCACAATCACACAATCACAATCACACAATCACAATCACACAATCACAATCACACAATCACAATCACACAATCACAATCACACAATCACAATCACACAATCACAATCACACAATCACAATCACACAATCACAATCACACAATCACAATCACACAATCACAATCACACAATCACAATCACACAATCACAATCACACAATCACAATCACACAATCACAATCACACAATCACAATCACACAATCACAATCACACAATCACAATCACACAATCACAATCACACAATCACAATCACACAATCACAATCACACAATCACAATCACACAATCACAATCACACAATCACAATCACACAATCACCATCACACAATCACAATAACACTGTCACACAATCACGATCACACAATCACGATGATACAATCACGATCACACAGTCACGATCACACAATCACAATCACACAATCACCATCACATAATCACGATCACACAATCACAATAACACAATCACTGTCACACAATCACGACCACACAATCACAATCACACAATCACAATCACACAATCACAGTCACACGATCACAATCACACAATCTCAATCACGATCACACAATCACACAGTCACAATCCCACAACCATGATCACACAGTCACGATCACACAATCACACAGTCACAATCCCACAACCACGACCACACAGTTACGATCACACAATCACAATCACACAATCAGAATCACACAATCACAATAACACAGTCGCACAAACACGGTCACACAATCACGGTCACACAATCACGATCACGCAATCACGATCACGCAATCACCATCACGCAATCACGATCACAAAATCACGACCACACAATCACAGTCACACAATCGCGATCACACAATCACAATCACACAATCTCAATCACGATCACACAATCATACAGTCACAATCCCACAATCACGATCACACAATCACGATCACACAATCACGACCACACAATCACGATCACACAATCACGATCACACAATCAAGATCACACAATCACGATCACACAATCACAATCACACAATCACAATCACAAAATCACAGTCACACAGTCGCACAATCACAATCACAATCACACAATCACGATCACACAGTCACGACCACACAATCACAATCACACAATCACAGTCACACAATCACAATCACACAATCACGATCACGCAATCACGATCACACAATCTCGATCCCACAATCACAATCACACAATCACACAATCACAATCACAATCACAATCACACAATCACAATCACACAATCACGATCACACAATCAGAATCACACAATCACTCAATCACGATCACGCAATCACGATCACAAAATCACGACCACACAATCACAATCACACAATCGCGATCGCACAATCACGATGGCACAATCACACGATCACAATCACACAATCACAATCACACAATTACAATCACACAATCTCAATCACGATCACACAATCACACAGTCACAATTCCACAATCACGATCACACAATCACGATCACACAGTCACGATCACACAGTCACGATCCCACAATCACGACCACACAGTCACGATCACACAATCACAATCACACAATCAGAATCACACAATCACAATAACGCAGTCACACAATCACAATCACACAACCTCAATCACGATCACAAAATCACACAGTCACAATCCCACAATCACGATCACACAATCACGATCACACCGTCACGACCACACAATCACACAGTCACAATCCCACAATCACGATCACACAATCACGATCACACAGTCACGATCACACAACCACAATCACACAATCAGAATCACACAATCACAATAACACAGTCACACAATCATGATCACACAATCACGATGACACAATCACGATCACACAGTCACGATCACACAATCACAATCACACCATCACCATCACACAATCACCATCACACAATCACGATCACACAATCACAATAACACAATCACAATAACACAATCACACAATCACGATCACGCAATCACGATCACAAAATCACGACCACACAATCACAATCACACAATCGCGATCGCACAATCACGATCGCACAATCACACAATCACAATCACTCAATCACAATCACACAATTACAATCACACAATTACAATCACACAATCACGATCACTCAATCACGATCACACAATCACGGTCACACAATCACGATCACACAATCACAGTCACACAATCACAATCACGCAGTCACAGTCACAATCACGATCACGCAATCACGATCACAAAATCACGACCACACAATCACAATCACACAATCACAATCACACAATCACAGTCACAAGAATCACAATCACACAATCTCAATCACGATCACACAATCACACAGTCACAATCCCACAACCATGATCACACAGTCACGATCACACAATCACACAGTCACAATCCCACAATCACGACCACACAGTCACGATCACACAATCACAATCACACAATCAGAATCACACAATCACAATAACACAGTCACACAATCACAATCACACGACCTCAATCACGATCACAAAATCACACAGTCACAATCCCACAATCACGATCACACAATCACGATCACACAATCACAATCACACAATCACAATCACACAATCACAATCACACAATCACAATCACACAATCACTATCACACAATCACAATCACACAATCACAATCACACAATCACAATCACACAATCACAATCACACAATCACAATCACACAATCACAATCACACAATCACAATCACACAATCACAATCACACAATCACAATCATACAATCACAATCACACAATCACAATCACACAATCACAGTCACACGATCACAATCACACAGTCACGATCACACAATCACAATCACACAATCAGAATCACACAATCACAATAACACAGTCACACAATCACGATCACACAATCACGATCACACATTCACGATCACGCAATCACGATCACGCAATCACGATCACGCAATCACGATCACAAAATCACGACCACACAATCACAATCACACAATCACGATCACACAATCACAATCACACAATCTCAATCACGATCACACAATCACACAGTCACAATCCCACAATCACGATCACACAATCACGATCACACCGTCACGATCACACAATCACACAGTCACAATCCCACAATCACGATCACACAATCACGATCACACAGTCACGATCACACAACCACAATCACACAATCAGAATCACACAATCACAATAACACAGTCACACAATCATGATCACACAATCACGATGACACAATCACGATCACACAGTCACGATCACGCAATCACAATCACACCATCACCATCACACAATCATCATCACACAATCACGATCACACAATCACAATAACACAATCACAATAACACAATCACACAAACACGATCACGCAATCACGATCACAAAATCACGACCACACAATCACAATCACACAATCGCGATCGCACAATCACGATCGCACAATCACACAAGCACAATCACTCAATCACAATCACACAATTACAATCACACAATCACGATCACTCAATCACGATCACACAATCACGGTCACACAATTACGATCACACAATCACAGTCACACAATCACAATCACGCAGTCACAGTCACAATCACGATCACACAAACACGATCACACAATCACGATCACACAATCACGATCACACAATCACAATCACACAATCACAATCACACAATCACAATCACACAATCACCATCACACAATCACGATCACACAATCACGATCACACAATCACGATCACACAATCACAATCACACAATCTCAATCACACAATCACAATCACACAATCACAATCACACAATCACAATCACACAATCACAATCACACAATCACAATCACACAATCACAATCACACAATCACAATCACACAATCACAATCACACAATCACAATCACACAATCACAATCACACAATCACAATCACACAATCACAATCACACAATCACAATCACACAATCACAATCACACAATCACCATCACACAATCACAATAACACTGTCACACAATCACGATCACACAATCACGATGATACAATCACGATCACACAGTCACGATCACACAATCACAATCACACAATCACCATCACATAATCACGATCACACAATCACAATAACACAATCACTGTCACACAATCACGACCACACAATCACAATCACACAATCACAATCACACAATCACAGTCACACGATCACAATCACACAATCTCAATCACGATCACACAATCACACAGTCACAATCCCACAACCATGATCACACAGTCACGATCACACAATCACACAGTCACAATCCCACAACCACGACCACACAGTTACGATCACACAATCACAATCACACAATCAAAATCACACAATCACAATAACACAGTCGCACAAACACGATCACACAATCACGGTCACACAATCACGATCACGCAATCACGATCACGCAATCACCATCACACAGTCACGATCACACAATCACACAGTCACAATCCCACAATCACGATCACACAATCACGATCACACAGTCACGATCACACAGTCACAATCACACAATCAGAATCACATAATCACAATAACACTGTCACACAATCACGATCACACAATCACGATGATACAATCACGATCACACAGTCACGATCACACAATCACAATCACACAATCACCATCACATAATCACGATCACACAATCACAATAACACAATCACAATAACACAATCACAATCACGATCACACAATCACGACCACACAATCACAATCACACAATCACAATCACACAATCACCATCACACAATCACCATCACACAATCACAATCACACAATCACAATCACACAATCACAATCACGTAATCACAATCACACAATCACATTCACACAATCACAATCACACAATCACAATCACACGATCACAATCACACGATCACAATCACACGATCACAATCACACGATCACAATCACACATTCACAATCACACAATCACAATCACACAATCACAATCACACAATCACAATCACACAATCACAAACACACAATCACAATCACACAATCACAATCACACAATCACAATCACACAATCACAATCACACAATCACAATCACACAATCACAATCACACAATCACAATCACACAATCACAATCACACAATCACAATCACACAATCACAATCACACAATCACAATCACACAATCACAATCACACAATCACAATCACACAATCACAATCACACAATCACAATCACACAATCACAATCACACAATCACAATCACACAATCACAATCACACAATCACAATCACACAATCACAATCACACAATCACAATCACACAATCACAATCACAATCACACAATCACAATCACACAATCACAATCACACAATCACAATCACACAATCACAATCACACAATCACAATCACACAATCACAATCACACAATCACAATCACACAATCACAATCACACAATCACAATCACACAATCACAATCACACAATCACAATCACACAATCACAATCACACAATCACAATCACACAATCACAATCACACAATCACAATCACACAATCACAATCACACAATCACAATCACACAATCACAATCACACAATCACAATCACACAATCACAATCACACAATCACAATCACACAATCACAATCACACAATCACAATCACACAATCACAATCACACAATCACAATCACACAATCACAATCACACAATCACAATCACACAATCACAATCACACAATCACAATCACACAATCACAATCACACAATCACAATCACACAATCACAATCACACAATCACAATCACACAATCACAATCACACAATCACAATCACACAATCACAATCACACAATCACAATCACACAATCACAATCACACAATCACAATCACACAATCACAATCACACAATCACAATCACACAATCACAATCACACAATCACAATCACACAATCACAATCACACAATCCCAATCACACAATCACAATCACACAATCACAATCACACAATCACACAATCACAATCACACAATCACAATCACACAATCACAATCACACAATCACAATCACACAATCACAATCACACAATCACAATCACACAATCACAATCACACAATCACAATCACACAATCACAATCACACAATCACAATCACACAATCACAATCACACAATCACAATCACACAATCACAATCACACAATCACAATCACACAATCACAATCACACAATCACAATCACACAATCACAATCACACAATCACAATCACACAATCACAATCACACAATCACAATCACACAATCACAATCACACAATCACAATCACACAATCACAATCACACAATCACAATCACACAATCACAATCACACAATCACAATCACACAATCACAATCACACAATCACAATCACACAATCACAATCACACAATCACAATCACACAATCACAATCACACAATCACAATCACACAATCACAATCACACAATCACAATCACACAATCACAATCACACAATCACAATCACACAATCACAATCACACAATCACAATCACACAATCACAATCACACAATCACAATCACACAATCACAATCACACAATCACAATCACACAATCACAATCACACAATCACAATCACACAATCACAATCACACAATCACAATCACACAATCACAATCACACAATCACAATCACACAATCACAATCACGATCACACAATCACACAGTCACAATCCCACAATCACGATCACACAGTCACGATCACACAATCACACAGTCACAATCCCACAATCACGACCACACAGTCACGATCAAGAATCACAATCACACAATCAGAATCACATAATCACAATAACACAGTCACACAATCACGATCACACAATCACGATCACACAATCACAATCACACAATCTCAATCACGATCACACAATCACACAGTCACAATCCCACAATCACGATCACACAATCACGATCACACAGTCACGATCACACAATCACACAGTCACAATCCCACAATCACGATCACACAATCACGATCACACAGTCACGATCACACAATCACAATCACACAATCAGAATCACACAATCACAATAACACAGTCGCACAATCACGATAACACAATCACGACCACACAATCACAGTCACACAATCGCGATCACACAATCACAATCACACAATCTCAATCACGATCACACAATCACACAGTCACAATCCCACAATCACGATCACACAATCACGATCACACAATCACAGTCAGACAATCACAATCACGCAGTCACAATCACAATCACGATCACACAAACACGATCACACAATCACGATCACACAATCACGATGACACAATCACGATCACACAGTCACGATCACACAATCACAATCACACAATCACCATCACACAATCACCATCACACAATCACGATCACACAATCACAATAACACAATCACAATAACACAATCACAATAACACAATCACAATAACACAATCACACAATCACGATCACGCAATGACGATCACAAAATCACGACCACACAATCACAAACACACAATCGCGATCGCACAATGACGATCGCACAATCACACAATCACAATCACTCAATCACAATCACACAATCACAATCACACAATCACAATCACAGTCACACAATCACAATCACACAATCACAATCAAACAATCACAATCACACAATCACAATCACACAATCACAATCACACAATCACCATCACACAATCACAATCACACAATCACAATCACACAATCACAATCACACAATCACAATCACACAATCACAATCACACAATCACAATCACACAATCACAATCACACAATCACGATCACACAATCACGATCACACAATCACGATCACACAATCACGATCACACAATCACGATCACAGAATCACGATCACACAATCACACAGTCACAATCCCACAATCACGATCACACAATCACGATCACACAATCACAGTCACACCATCACCATCACACAATCACCATCACACAATCACGATCACACAATCACAATAACACAATCACAATAACACAATCACACAATCACGATCACGCAATCACGATCACAAAATCACGACCACACAATCACAATCACACAATCGCGATCGCACAATCACGATCGCACAATCACACAATCACAATCACTCAATCACAATCACACAATTACAATCACACAATCACGATCACTCAATCACGATCACACAATCACGGTCACACAATCACGATCACACAATCACAATCACACAATCACAGTCACACAATCACAATCACGCAGTCACTACCACAAAATCACGATCACACAATCACAATCACACAATCACAATCACACAATCACAATCACACAATCACAATCACACAATCACAATCACACAATCACAATCACAGTCACACAATCACAATCACACAATCACAATCACACAATCACAATCACACAATCACAATCACACAATCACAATCACACAATCACAATCACACAATCACAATCACACAATCACAATCACACAATCACAATCACACAATCACAATCACACAATCACAATCACACAATCACAATCACACAATCACAATCACACAATCACAATCACACAATCACAATCACACAATCACAATCACACAATCACAATCACACAATCACAATCACACAATCACAATCACACAATCACAATCACACAATCACAATCACACAATCACAATCACACAATCACAATCACACAATCACAATCACACAATCACAATCACACAATCACAATCACACAATCACAATCACACAATCACAATCACACAATCACAATCACACAATCACAATCACACAATCACAATCACACAATCACAATCACACAATCACAATCACACAATCACAATCACACAATCACAATCACACAATCACAATCACACAATCACAATCACACAATCACAATCACACAATCACAATCACACAATCACAATCACACAATCACAATCACACAATCACAATCACACAATCACAATCACACAATCACAATCACACAATCACAATCACACAATCACAATCACACAATCACAATCACACAATCACAATCACACAATCACAATCACACAATCACAATCACACAATCACAATCACACAATCACAATCACACAATCACAATCACACAATCACAATCACACAATCACAATCACACAATCACAATCACACAATCACAATCACACAATCACAATCACACAATCACAATCACACAATCACAATCACACAATCACAATCACACAATCACAATCACACAATCACAATCACACAATCACAATCACACAATCACAATCACACAATCACAATCACACAATCACAATCACACAATCACAATCACACAATCACAATCACACAATCACAATCACACAATCACAATCACACAATCACAATCACACAATCACAATCACACAATCACAATCACACAATCACAATCACACAATCACAATCACACAATCACAATCACACAATCACAATCACACAATCACAATCACACAATCACAATCACACAATCACAATCACACAATCACAATCACACAATCACAATCACACAATCACAATCACACAATCACAATCACACAATCACAATCACACAATCACAATCACACAATCACAATCACACAATCACAATCACACAATCCCAATCACACAATCACAATCACACAATCACAATCACACAATCACAATCACACAATCACAATCACACAATCACAATCACACAATCACAATCACACAATCACAATCACACAATCACAATCACACAATCACAATCACACAATCACAATCACACAATCACAATCACACAATCACAATCACACAATCACAATCACACAATCACAATCACACAATCACAATCACACAATCACAATCACACAATCACAATCACACAATCACAATCACACAATCACAATCACACAATCACAATCACACAATCACAATCACACAATCACAATCACACAATCACAATCACACAATCACAATCACACAATCACAATCACACAATCACAATCACACAATCACAATCACACAATCACAATCACACAATCACAATCACACAATCACAATCACACAATCACAATCACACAATCACAATCACACAATCACAATCACACAATCACAATCACACAATCACAATCACACAATCACAATCACACAATCACAATCACACAATCACAATCACACAATCACAATCACACAATCACAATCACACAATCACAATCACACAATCACAATCACACAATCACAATCACACAATCACAATCACACAATCACAATCACACAATCACAATCACACAATCACAATCACACAATCACAATCACACAATCACAATCACACAATCACAATCACACAATCCCAATCACACAATCACAATCACACAATCACAATCACACAATCACACAATCACAATCACACAATCACAATCACACAATCACAATCACACAATCACAATCACACAATCACAATCACACAATCACAATCACACAATCACAATCACACAATCACAATCACACAATCACAATCACACAATCACAATCACACAATCACAATCACACAATCACAATCACACAATCACAATCACACAATCACAATCACACAATCACAATCACACAATCACAATCACACAATCACAATCACACAATCACAATCACACAATCACAATCACACAATCACAATCACACAATCACAATCACACAATCACAATCACACAATCACAATCACACAATCACAATCACACAATCACAATCACACAATCACAATCACACAATCACAATCACACAATCACAATCACACAATCACAATCACACAATCACAATCACACAATCACAATCACACAATCACAATCACACAATCACAATCACACAATCACAATCACACAATCACAATCACACAATCACAATCACACAATCACAATCACACAATCACAATCACACAATCACAATCACACAATCACAATCACACAATCACAATCACACAATCACAATCACACAATCACAATCACACAATCACAATCACACAATCACAATCACACAATCACAATCACACAATCACAATCACACAATCACAATCACACAATCACAATCACACAATCACAATCACACAATCACAATCACACAATCACAATCACGATCACACAATCACACAGTCACAATCCCACAATCACGATCACACAGTCACGATCACACAATCACACAGTCACAATCCCACAATCACGACCACACAGTCACGATCAAGAATCACAATCACACAATCAGAATCACATAATCACAATAACACAGTCACACAATCACGATCACACAATCACGATCACACAATCACAATCACACAATCTCAATCACGATCACACAATCACACAGTCACAATCCCACAATCACGATCACACAATCACGATCACACAGTCACGATCACACAATCACACAGTCACAATCCCACAATCACGATCACACAATCACGATCACACAGTCACGATCACACAATCACAATCACACAATCAGAATCACACAATCACAATAACACAGTCGCACAATCACGATAACACAATCACGACCACACAATCACAGTCACACAATCGCGATCACACAATCACAATCACACAATCTCAATCACGATCACACAATCACACAGTCACAATCCCACAATCACGATCACACAATCACGATCACACAATCACAGTCAGACAATCACAATCACGCAGTCACAATCACAATCACGATCACACAAACACGATCACACAATCACGATCACACAATCACGATGACACAATCACGATCACACAGTCACGATCACACAATCACAATCACACAATCACCATCACACAATCACCATCACACAATCACGATCACACAATCACAATAACACAATCACAATAACACAATCACAATAACACAATCACAATAACACAATCACACAATCACGATCACGCAATGACGATCACAAAATCACGACCACACAATCACAAACACACAATCGCGATCGCACAATGACGATCGCACAATCACACAATCACAATCACTCAATCACAATCACACAATCACAATCACACAATCACAATCACACAATCACAATCACAGTCACACAATCACAATCACACAATCACAATCAAACAATCACAATCACACAATCACAATCACACAATCACAATCACACAATCACCATCACACAATCACAATCACACAATCACAATCACACAATCACAATCACACAATCACAATCACACAATCACAATCACACAATCACAATCACACAATCACGATCACACAATCACGATCACACAATCACGATCACACAATCACGATCACACAATCACGATCACACAATCACGATCACAGAATCACGATCACACAATCACACAGTCACAATCCCACAATCACGATCACACAATCACGATCACACAATCACAATCACACCATCACCATCACACAATCACCATCACACAATCACGATCACACAATCACAATAACACAATCACAATAACACAATCACACAATCACGATCACGCAATCACGATCACAAAATCACGACCACACAATCACAATCACACAATCGCGATCGCACAATCACGATCGCACAATCACACAATCACAATCACTCAATCACAATCACACAATTACAATCACACAATCACGATCACTCAATCACGATCACACAATCACGGTCACACAATCACGATCACACAATCACAATCACACAATCACAGTCACACAATCACAATCACGCAGTCACTACCACAAAATCACGATCACACAATCACAATCACACAATCACAATCACACAATCACAATCACACAATCACAATCACACAATCACAATCACACAATCACAATCACACAATCACAATCACACAATCACAATCACACAATCACAATCACACAATCACAATCACAGTCACACAATCACAATCACACAATCACAATCACACAATCACAATCACACAATCACAATCACACAATCACAATCACAGAATCACAATCACACAATCACAATCACACAATCACAATCACACAATCACAATCACACAATCACAATCACACAATCACAATCACACAATCACAATCACACAATCACAATCACACAATCACAATCACACAATCACAATCACACAATCACAATCACACAATCACAATCACACAATCACAATCACACAATCACAATCACACAATCACAATCACACAATCACAATCACACAATCACAATCACACAATCACAATCACACAATCACAATCACACAATCACAATCACACAATCACAATCACACAATCACAATCACACAATCACAATCACACAATCACAATCACACAATCACAATCACACAATCACAATCACACAATCACAATCACACAATCACAATCACACAATCACAATCACACAATCACAATCACACAATCACAATCACACAATCACAATCACACAATCACAATCACACAATCACAATCACACAATCACAATCACACAATCACAATCACACAATCACAATCACACAATCACAATCACACAATCACAATCACACAATCACAATCACACAATCACAATCACACAATCACAATCACACAATCACAATCACACAATCACAATCACACAATCACAATCACACAATCACAATCACACAATCACAATCACACAATCACAATCACACAATCACAATCACACAATCACAATCACACAATCACAATCACACAATCACAATCACACAATCACAATCACACAATCACAATCACACAATCACAATCACACAATCACAATCACACAATCACAATCACACAATCACAATCACACAATCACAATCACACAATCACAATCACACAATCACAATCACACAATCACAATCACACAATCACAATCACACAATCACAATCACACAATCACAATCACACAATCACAATCACACAATCACAATCACACAATCACAATCACACAATCACAATCACACAATCACAATCACACAATCACAATCACACAATCACAATCACACAATCACAATCACACAATCACAATCACACAATCACAATCACACAATCACAATCACACAATCACAATCACACAATCACAATCACACAATCACAATCACACAATCACAATCACACAATCACAATCACACAATCACAATCACACAATCACAATCACACAATCACAATCACACAATCACAATCACACAATCACAATCACACAATCACAATCACACAATCACAATCACACAATCACAATCACACAATCACAATCACACAATCACAATCACACAATCACAATCACACAATCACAATCACACAATCACAATCACACAATCACAATCACACAATCACAATCACACAATCACAATCACACAATCACAATCACACAATCACAATCACACAATCGCGATCACACAATCACAATCACACAATCGCGATCACACAATCACAATCACACAATCCCAATCACACAATCACAATCACACAATCACAATCACACAATCACAATCACACAATCACAATCACACAATCACAATCACACAATCACAATCACACAATCACAATCACACAATCACAATCACACAATCACAATCACACAATCACAATCACACAATCACAATCACACAATCACAATCACACAATCACAATCACACAATCACAATCACACAATCACAATCACACAATCACAATCACACAATCACAATCACACAATCACAATCACACAATCACAATCACACAATCACAATCACACAATCACAATCACACAATCACAATCACACAATCACAATCACACAATCACAATCACACAATCACAATCACACAATCACAATCACACAATCACAATCACACAATCACAATCACACAATCACAATCACACAATCACAATCACACAATCACAATCACACAATCACAATCACACAATCACAATCACACAATCACAATCACACAATCACAATCACACAATCACAATCACACAATCACAATCACACAATCACAATCACACAATCACAATCACACAATCACAATCACACAATCACAATCACACAATCACAATCACACAATCACAATCACACAATCACAATCACACAATCACAATCACACAATCACAATCACACAATCACAATCACACAATCACAATCACACAATCACAATCACACAATCACAATCACACAATCACAATCACACAATCACAATCACACAATCACAATCACACAATCACAATCACACAATCACAATCACACAATCACAATCACACAATCACAATCACACAATCACAATCACACAATCACAATCACACAATCACAATCACACAATCACAATCACACAATCACAATCACACAATCACAATCACACAATCACAATCACACAATCGCGATCACACAATCACAATCACACAATCGCGATCACACAATCACAATCACACAATCCCAATCACACAATCACAATCACACAATCACAATCACACAATCACAATAACACTGTCACACAATCACGATCACACAATCACGATGATACAATCACGATCACACAGTCACGATCACACAATCACAATCACACAATCACCATCACATAATCACGATCACACAATCACAATAACACAATCACTGTCACACAATCACGACCACACAATCACAATCACACAATCACAATCACACAATCACAGTCACACGATCACAATCACACAATCTCAATCACGATCACACAATCACACAGTCACAATCCCACAACCGTGATCACACAGTCACGATCACACAATCACACAGTCACAATCCCACAACCACGACCACACAGTTACGATCACACAATCACAATCACACAATCAGAATCACACAATCACAATAACACAGTCGCACAAACACGATCACACAATCACGGTCACACAATCACGATCACGCAATCACGATCACGCAATCACCATCACGCAATCACGATCACAAAATCACGACCACACAATCACAGTCACACAATCGCGATCACACAATCACAATCACACAATCTCAATCACGATCACACAATCATACAGTCACAATCCCACAATCACGATCACACAATCACGATCACACAGTCACGATCACACAATCACACAGTCACAATCCCACAATCACGATCACACAATCACGATCACACAGTCACGATCACACAGTCACAATCACACAATCAGAATCACATAATCACAATAACACTGTCACACAATCACGATCACACATTCACGATGATACAATCACAGTCACACAATCACAATCACACAATCACAATCACACAATCACAATCACACAATCACAATCACACAATCACAATCACAGTCACACAATCACAATCACACAATCACAATCACACAATCACAATCACACAATCACAATCACACAATCACAATCACACATTCACAATCACACAATCACAATCACACAATCACAGTCACACGATCACAATCACACAATCTCAATCACGATCACACAATCACACAGTCACAATCCCACAACCGTGATCACACAGTCACGATCACACAATCACACAGTCACAATCCCACAACCACGACCACACAGTTACGATCACACAATCACAATCACACAATCAGAATCACACAATCACAATAACACAGTCGCACAAACACGATCACACAATCACGGTCACACAATCACGATCACGCAATCACGATCACGCAATCACCATCACGCAATCACGATCACAAAATCACGACCACACAATCACAGTCACACAATCGCGATCACACAATCACAATCACACAATCTCAATCACGATCACACAATCATACAGTCACAATCCCACAATCACGATCACACAATCACGATCACACAGTCACGATCACACAATCACACAGTCACAATCCCACAATCACGATCACACAATCACGATCACACAGTCACGATCACACAGTCACAATCACACAATCAGAATCACATAATCACAATAACACTGTCACACAATCACGATCACACATTCACGATGATACAATCACAGTCACACAATCACAATCACACAATCACAATCACACAATCACAATCACACAATCACAATCACACAATCACAATCACACAATCACAATCACACAATCACAATCACACAATCACAATCACAGTCACACAATCACAATCACACAATCACAATCACACAATCACAATCACACAATCACAATCACACAATCACAATCACACAATCACAATCACACATTCACAATCACACAATCACAATCACACAATCACAATCACACAATCACAAACACACAATCACAATCACACAATCACAATCACACAATCACAGTCACACAATCACAATCACACAATCACAATCACACAATCACAATCACACAGTCACAATCACACAATCACAATCACACAATCACAATCACACAATCACAATCACACAATCACAATCACACAATCACAATCACACAATCACAATCACACAATCACAATCACACAATCACAATCACACAATCACAATCACACAATCACAATCACACAATCACAATCACACAATCACAATCACACAATCACAATCGCACAATCACAATCGCACAGTCACAATCGCACAATCACAATCACACAATCACAATCACACAATCACAATCACACAATCACAATCACACAATCACAATCACACAATCACAATCACACAATCACAATCACACAATCACAATCACACAATCACAATCACACAATCACAATCACACAATCACAATCACACAATCACAATCACACAATCACAATCACACTATCACAATCACACAATCACAATCACACAATCACAATCACACAATCACAATCACACAATCACAATAACACTGTCACACAATCACGATCACACAATCACGATGATACAATCACGATCACACAGTCACGATCACACAATCACAATCACACAATCACCATCACATAATCACGATCACACAATCACAATAACACAATCACTGTCACACAATCACGACCACACAATCACAATCACACAATCACAATCACACAATCACAGTCACACGATCACAATCACACAATCTCAATCACGATCACACAATCACACAGTCACAATCCCACAACCGTGATCACACAGTCACGATCACACAATCACACAGTCACAATCCCACAACCACGACCACACAGTTACGATCACACAATCACAATCACACAATCAGAATCACACAATCACAATAACACAGTCGCACAAACACGATCACACAATCACGGTCACACAATCACGATCACGCAATCACGATCACGCAATCACCATCACGCAATCACGATCACAAAATCACGACCACACAATCACAGTCACACAATCGCGATCACACAATCACAATCACACAATCTCAATCACGATCACACAATCATACAGTCACAATCCCACAATCACGATCACACAATCACGATCACACAGTCACGATCACACAATCACACAGTCACAATCCCACAATCACGATCACACAATCACGATCACACAGTCACGATCACACAGTCACAATCACACAATCAGAATCACATAATCACAATAACACTGTCACACAATCACGATCACACATTCACGATGATACAATCACAGTCACACAATCACAATCACACAATCACAATCACACAATCACAATCACACAATCACAATCACACAATCACAATCACAGTCACACAATCACAATCACACAATCACAATCACACAATCACAATCACACAATCACAATCACACAATCACAATCACACATTCACAATCACACAATCACAATCACACAATCACAGTCACACGATCACAATCACACAATCTCAATCACGATCACACAATCACACAGTCACAATCCCACAACCGTGATCACACAGTCACGATCACACAATCACACAGTCACAATCCCACAACCACGACCACACAGTTACGATCACACAATCACAATCACACAATCAGAATCACACAATCACAATAACACAGTCGCACAAACACGATCACACAATCACGGTCACACAATCACGATCACGCAATCACGATCACGCAATCACCATCACGCAATCACGATCACAAAATCACGACCACACAATCACAGTCACACAATCGCGATCACACAATCACAATCACACAATCTCAATCACGATCACACAATCATACAGTCACAATCCCACAATCACGATCACACAATCACGATCACACAGTCACGATCACACAATCACACAGTCACAATCCCACAATCACGATCACACAATCACGATCACACAGTCACGATCACACAGTCACAATCACACAATCAGAATCACATAATCACAATAACACTGTCACACAATCACGATCACACATTCACGATGATACAATCACAGTCACACAATCACAATCACACAATCACAATCACACAATCACAATCACACAATCACAATCACACAATCACAATCACACAATCACAATCACACAATCACAATCACACAATCACAATCACACAATCACAATCACAATCACACAATCACAATCACACAATCACAATCACACAATCACAATCACACAATCACAATCACACAATCACAATCACACATTCACAATCACACAATCACAATCACACAATCACAATCACACAATCACAAACACACAATCACAATCACACAATCACAATCACACAACCACAGTCACACAATCACAATCACACAATCACAATCACACAATCACAATCACACAGTCACAATCACACAATCACAATCACACAATCACAATCACACAATCACAATCACACAATCACAATCACACAATCACAATCACACAATCACAATCACACAATCACAATCACACAATCACAATCACACAATCACAATCACACAATCACAATCACACAATCACAATCACACAATCACAATCACACAATCACAATCACACAATCACAATCACACAGTCACAATCGCACAATCACAATCACACAATCACAATCACACAATCACAATCACACAATCACAATCACACAATCACAATCACACAATCACAATCACACAATCACAATCACACAATCACAATCACACAATCACAATCACACAATCACAATCACACAATCACAATCACACAATCACAATCACACAATCACAATCACACAATCACAATCACACAATCACAATCACACAATCACAATCACACAATCACAATCACACAATCACAATAACACTGTCACACAATCACGATCACACAATCACGATGATACAATCACGATCACACAGTCACGATCACACAATCACAATCACACAATCACCATCACATAATCACGATCACACAATCACAATAACACAATCACTGTCACACAATCACGACCACACAATCACAATCACACAATCACAATCACACAATCACAGTCACACGATCACAATCACACAATCTCAATCACGATCACACAATCACACAGTCACAATCCCACAACCATGATCACACAGTCACGATCACACAATCACACAGTCACAATCCCACAACCACGACCACACAGTTACGATCACACAATCACAATCACACAATCAGAATCACACAATCACAATAACACAGTCGCACAAACACGATCACACAATCACGGTCACACAATCACGATCACGCAATCACGATCACGCAATCACCATCACGCAATCACGATCACAAAATCACGACCACACAATCACAGTCACACAATCGCGATCACACAATCACAATCACACAATCTCAATCACGATCACACAATCATACAGTCACAATCCCACAATCACGATCACACAATCACGATCACACAGTCACGATCACACAATCACACAGTCACAATCCCACAATCACGATCACACAATCACGATCACACAGTCACGATCACACAGTCACAATCACACAATCAGAATCACATAATCACAATAACACTGTCACACAATCACGATCACACAATCACGATGATACAATCACGATCACACAGTCACGATCACACAATCACAATCACACAATCACCATCACATAATCACGATCACACAATCACAATAACACAATCACAATAACACAATCACAATCACACAGTCACAATCGCACAATCACAATCACACAATCACAATCACACAATCACAATCACACAATCACAATCACACAATCACAATCACACAATCACAATCACACAATCACAATCACACAATCACAATCACACAATCACAATCACACAATCACAATCACACAATCACAATCACACAATCACAATCACACTATCACAATCACACAATCACAATCACACAATCACAATCACACAATCACAATCACACAATCACAATAACACTGTCACACAATCACGATCACACAATCACGATGATACAATCACGATCACACAGTCACGATCACACAATCACAATCACACAATCACCATCACATAATCACGATCACACAATCACAATAACACAATCACTGTCACACAATCACGACCACACAATCACAATCACACAATCACAATCACACAATCACAGTCACACGATCACAATCACACAATCTCAATCACGATCACACAATCACACAGTCACAATCCCACAACCATGATCACACAGTCACGATCACACAATCACACAGTCACAATCCCACAACCACGACCACACAGTTACGATCACACAATCACAATCACACAATCAGAATCACACAATCACAATAACACAGTCGCACAAACACGATCACACAATCACGGTCACACAATCACGATCACGCAATCACGATCACGCAATCACCATCACGCAATCACGATCACAAAATCACGACCACACAATCACAGTCACACAATCGCGATCACACAATCACAATCACACAATCTCAATCACGATCACACAATCATACAGTCACAATCCCACAATCACGATCACACAATCACGATCACACAGTCACGATCACACAATCACACAGTCACAATCCCACAATCACGATCACACAATCACGATCACACAGTCACGATCACACAGTCACAATCACACAATCAGAATCACATAATCACAATAACACTGTCACACAATCACGATCACACAATCACGATGATACAATCACGATCACACAGTCACGATCACACAATCACAATCACACAATCACCATCACATAATCACGATCACACAATCACAATAACACAATCACAATAACACAATCACAATCACGATCACACAATCACGACCACACAATCACAATCACACAATCACAATCACACAATCACAATCACACAATCACAATCACACAATCACAATCACACAATCACAATCACACAATCACAATCACACAATCACAATCACACAATCACAATCACACAATCACAATCACACAATCACAATCACACAATCACAATCACACAATCACAATCACACAATCACAATCACACAATCACAATCACACAATCACAATCACACAATCACAATCACACAATCACAATCACACAATCACAATCACACAATCACAATCACACAATCACAATCACACAATCACAATCACACAATCACAATCACACAATCACAATCACACAATCACAATCACACAATCACAATCACACAATCACAATCACACAATCACAATCACACAATCACAATCACACAATCACAATCACACAATCACAATCACACAATCACAATCACACAATCACAATCACACAATCACAATCACACAATCACAATCACACAATCACAATCACACAATCACAATCACACAATCACAATCACACAATCACAATCACACAATCACAATCACACAATCACAATCACACAATCACAATCACACAATCACAATCACACAATCACAATCACACAATCACAATCACACAATCACAATCACACAATCACAATCACACAATCACTATCACACAATCACAATCACACAATCACAATCACACAATCACAATCACACAATCACAATCACACAATCACAATCACACAATCACAATAACACTGTCACACAATCACGATCACACAATCACGATGATACAATCACGATCACACAGTCACGATCACACAATCACAATCACACAATCACCATCACATAATCACGATCACACAATCACAATAACACAATCACTGTCACACAATCACGACCACACAATCACAATCACACAATCACAATCACACAATCACAGTCACACGATCACAATCACACAATCTCAATCACGATCACACAATCACACAGTCACAATCCCACAACCATGATCACACAGTCACGATCACACAATCACACAGTCACAATCCCACAACCACGACCACACAGTTACGATCACACAATCACAATCACACAATCAGAATCACACAATCACAATAACACAGTCGCACAAACACGATCACACAATCACGGTCACACAATCACGATCACGCAATCACGATCACGCAATCACCATCACGCAATCACGATCACAAAATCACGACCACACAATCACAGTCACACAATCGCGATCACACAATCACAATCACACAATCTCAATCACGATCACACAATCATACAGTCACAATCCCACAATCACGATCACACAATCACGATCACACAGTCACGATCACACAATCACAGTCACAATCCCACAATCACGATCACACAATCACGATCACACAGTCACGATCACACAGTCACAATCACACAATCAGAATCACATAATCACAATAACACTGTCACACAATCACGATCACACAATCACGATGATACAATCACGATCACACAGTCACGATCACACAATCACAATCACACAATCACCATCACATAATCACGATCACACAATCACAATAACACAATCACAATAACACAATCACAATCACGATCACACAATCACGACCACACAATCACAATCACACAATCACAATCACACAATCACAATCACAGTCACGCAATCACAATCACACAATCACAATCACACAATCACAATCACACAATCACAATCACACAATCACAATCACACAATCACAATCACACAATCACAATCACAGTCACACAATCACAATCACACAATCACAATCACACAATCACAATCACACATTCACAATCACACAATCACAATCACACAATCACAATCACACAATCACAAACACACAATCACAATCACACAATCACAATCACACAATCACAATCACACAATCACAATCACACAATCACAATCACACAATCACAATCACACAATCACAATCACACAATCACAATCACACAATCACAATCACACAATCACAATCACACAATCACAATCACACAATCACAATCACACAATCACAATCACACAATCACAATCACACAATCACAATCACACAATCACAATCACACAATCACAATCACACAATCACAATCACACAATCACAATCACACAATCACAATCACACAATCACAATCACACAATCACAATCACACAATCACAATCACACAATCACAATCACACAATCACAATCACACAATCACAATCACACAATCACAATCACACAATCACAATCACACAATCACAATCACACAATCACAATCACACAATCACAATCACACAATCACAATCACACAATCACAATCACACAATCACAATCACACAATCACAATCACACAATCACAATCACACAATCACAATCACACAATCACAATCACACAATCACAATCACACAATCACAATCACACAATCACAATCACACAATCACAATCACACAATCACAATCACACAATCACAATCACACAATCACAATCACACAATCACAATCACACAATCACAATCACACAATCACAATCACACAATCACAATCACACAATCACAATCACACAATCACAATCACACAATCACAATCACACAATCACAATCACACAATCACAATCACACAATCACAATCACACAATCACAATCACACAATCACAATCACACAATCACAATCACACAATCACAATCACACAATCACAATCACACAATCACAATCACACAATCACAATCACACAATCACAATCACACAATCACAATCACACAATCACAATCACACAATCACAATCACACAATCACAATCACACAATCACAATCACACAATCACAATCACACAATCACAATCACACAATCACAATCACACAATCACAATCACACAATCACAATCACACAATCACAATCACACAATCACAATCACACAATCACAATCACACAATCACAATCACACAATCACAATCACACAATCACCATCACACAATCACAATCACACAATCACAATCACACAATCACAATCACACAATCACAATCACACAATCACAATCACACAATCACAATCACACAATCACAATCACACAATCACGATCACACAATCACGATCACACAATCACGATCACACAATCACGATCACACAATCACGATCACACAATCACGATCACACAATCACGATCACACAATCACGATCACAGAATCACGATCACACAATCACACAGTCACAATCCCACAATCACGATCACACAATCACGATCACACAGTCACGATCACACAATCACAATCACACCATCACCATCACACAATCACCATCACACAATCACGATCACACAATCACAATAACACAATCACAATAACACAATCACACAATCACGATCACGCAATCACGATCACAAAATCACGACCACACAATCACAATCACACAATCGCGATCGCACAATCACGATCGCACAATCACACAATCACAATCACTCAATCACAATCACACAATTACAATCACACAATCACGATCACTCAATCACGATCACACAATCACGGTCACACAATCACGATCACACAATCACAATCACACAATCACAGTCATACAATCACAATCACGCAGTCACTATCACAAAATCACGATCACACAATCACAATCACACAATCACAATCACACAATCACAATCACACAATCACAATCACACAATCACAATCACACAATCACAATCACACAATCACAATCACACAATCACAATCACACAATCACAATCACACAATCACAATCACACAATCACAATCACACAATCACAATCACACAATCACAATCACACAATCACAATCACACAATCACAATCACACAATCACAATCACACAATCACAATCACACAATCACAATCACACAATCACAATCACACAATCACAATCACACAATCACAATCACAGTCACACAATCACAATCACACAATCACAATCACACAATCACAATCACACAATCACAATCACACAATCACAATCACACAATCACAATCACACAATCACAATCACACAATCACAATCACACAATCACAATCACACAATCACAATCACACAATCACAATCACACAATCACAATCACACAATCACAATCACACAATCACAATCACACAATCACAATCACACAATCACAATCACACAATCACAATCACACAATCACAATCACACAATCACAATCACACAATCACAATCACACAATCACAATCACACAATCACAATCACACAATCACAATCACACAATCACAATCACACAATCACAATCACACAATCACAATCACACAATCACAATCACACAATCACAATCACACAATCACAATCACACAATCACAATCACACAATCACAATCACACAATCACAATCACACAATCACAATCACACAATCACAATCACACAATCACAATCACACAATCACAATCACACAATCACAATCACACAATCACAATCACACAATCACAATCACACAATCACAATCACACAATCACAATCACACAATCACAATCACACAATCACAATCACACAATCACAATCACACAATCACAATCACACAATCACAATCACACAATCACAATCACACAATCACAATCACACAATCACAATCACACAATCACAATCACACAATCACAATCACAATCACACAATCACAATCACACAATCACAATCACACAATCACAATCACACAATCACAATCACACAATCACAATCACACAATCACAATCACACAATCACAATCACACAATCACAATCACACAATCACAATCACACAATCACAATCACACAATCACAATCACACAATCACAATCACACAATCACAATCACACAATCACAATCACACAATCACAATCACACAATCACAATCACACAATCACAATCACACAATCACAATCACACAATCACAATCACACAATCACTATCACACAATCACAATCACACAATCACTATCACACAATCACAATCACACAATCACAATCACACAATCACAATAACACTGTCACACAATCACGATCACACAATCACGATGATACAATCACGATCACACAGTCACGATCACACAATCACAATCACACAATAACCATCACATAATCACGATCACACAATCACAATAACACAATCACTGTCACACAATCACGACCACACAATCACAATCACACAATCACAATCACACAATCACAGTCACACGATCACAATCACACAATCTCAATCACGATCACACAATCACACAGTCACAATCCCACAACCGTGATCACACAGTCACGATCACACAATCACACAGTCACAATCCCACAACCACGACCACACAGTTACGATCACACAATCACAATCACACAATCAGAATCACACAATCACAATAACACAGTCGCACAAACACGATCACACAATCACGGTCACACAATCACGATCACGCAATCACGATCACGCAATCACCATCACGCAATCACGATCACAAAATCACGACCACACAATCACAGTCACACAATCGCGATCACACAATCACAATCACACAATCTCAATCACGATCACACAATCATACAGTCACAATCCCACAATCACGATCACACAATCACGATCACACAGTCACGATCACACAATCACACAGTCACAATCCCACAATCACGATCACACAATCACGATCACACAGTCACGATCACACAGTCACAATCACACAATCAGAATCACATAATCACAATAACACTGTCACACAATCACGATCACACATTCACGATGATACAATCACAATCACACAATCACAATCACACAATCACAATCACACAATCACAATCACACAATCACAATCACACAATCACAATCACACAATCACAATCACACAATCACAATCACACAATCACAATCACACAATCACAATCACACAATCACAATCACACAATCACAATCACACAATCACAATCACACATTCACAATCACACAATCACAATCACACAATCACAATCACACAATCACAAACACACAATCACAATCACACAATCACAGTCACACAATCACAATCACACAATCACAATCACACAATCACAATCACACAGTCACAATCACACAATCACAATCACACAATCACAATCACACAATCACAATCACACAATCACAATCACACAATCACAATCACACAATCACAATCACACAATCACAATCACACAATCACAATCACACAATCACAATCACACAATCACAATCACACAATCACAATCACACAATCACAATCACACAATCACAATCACACAATCAGAATCACACAATCACAATAACACAATCACACAATCACGATCACACAATCACTATCACACAATCACGATCACACAATCACAATCACACATTCACACAATCACAATCACAATCACACATTCACAATCACGATCACATAATCACGATCACACAATCACAATCACACAATCACAATCACACAATCACAATCACGCAGTCACTATCACAAAATCACGATCACACAATCACAATCACACAATCACAATCACACAATCACAATCACACAATCACAATCACACAATCACAATCACACAATCACAATCACACAATCACAATCACACAATCACAATCACACAATCACAATCACACAATCACAATCACACAATCACAATCACACAATCACAATCACACAATCACAATCACACAATCACAATCACACAATCACAATCACACAATCACAATCACACAATCACAATCACACAATCACAATCACACAATCACAATCACACAATCACAATCACACAATCACAATCACACAATCACAATCACACAATCACAATCACACAATCACAATCACACAATCACAATCACACAATCACAATCACACAATCACAATCACACAATCACAATCACACAATCACAATCACACAATCACAATCACACAATCACAATCACACAATCACAATCACACAATCACAATCACACAATCACAATCACACAATCACAATCACACAATCACAATCACACAATCACAATCACACAATCACAATCACACAATCACAATCACACAATCACAATCACACAATCACAATCACACAATCACAATCACACAATCACAATCACACAATCACAATCACACAATCACAATCACACAATCACAATCACACAATCACAATCACACAATCACAATCACACAATCACAATCACACAATCACAATCACACAATCACAATCACACAATCACAATCACACAATCACAATCACACAATCACAATCACACAATCACAATCACACAATCACAATCACACAATCACAATCACACAATCACAATCACGATCACACAATCACACAGTCACAATCCCACAATCACGATCACACAGTCACGATCACACAATCACACAGTCACAATCCCACAATCACGACCACACAGTCACGATCAAGAATCACAATCACACAATCAGAATCACAAAATCACAATAACACAGTCACACAATCACGATCACACAATCACGATCACACAATCACAATCACACAATCTCAATCACGATCACACAATCACACAGTCACAATCCCACAATCACGATCACACAATCACGATCACACAGTCACGATCACACAATCACACAGTCACAATCCCACAATCACGATCACACAATCACGATCACACAGTCACGATCACACAATCACAATCACACAATCAGAATCACACAATCACAATAACACAGTCGCACAATCACGATCACACAATCACGACCACACAATCACAGTCACACAATCGCGATCACAC
The DNA here is from genome assembly GCF_050947335.1 of Megachile rotundata. NCBI lineage: Eukaryota > Metazoa > Arthropoda > Insecta > Hymenoptera > Megachilidae > Megachile > Megachile rotundata. The sequence continues at coordinate 188,386 of NW_027473352.1, read as the reverse complement.
AATCACAATCACACAATCTCAATCACGATCACACAATCACACAGTCACAATCCCACAATCACGATCACACAATCACGATCACACAATCACAGTCAGACAATCACAATCACGCAGTCACAATCACAATCACGATCACACAAACACGATCACACAATCACGATCACACAATCACGATGACACAATCACGATCACACAGTCACGATCACACAATCACAATCACACAATCACCATCACACAATCACCATCACACAATCACGATCACACAATCACAATAACACAATCACAATAACACAATCACAATAACACAATCACAATAACACAATCACAATAACACAATCACAATAACACAATCACACAATCACGATCACGCAATGACGATCACAAAATCACGACCACACAATCACAAACACACAATCGCGATCGCACAATGACGATCGCACAATCACACAATCACAATCACTCAATCACAATCACACAATCACAATCACACAATCACAATCACACAATCACAATCACAGTCACACAATCACAATCAAACAATCACAATCACACAATCACAATCACACAATCACAATCACACAATCACAATCACACAATCACAATCACACAATCACCATCACACAATCACAATCACACAATCACAATCACACAATCACAATCACACAATCACAATCACACAATCACAATCACACAATCACAATCACACAATCACAATCACACAATCACGATCACACAATCACGATCACACAATCACGATCACACAATCACGATCACAGAATCACGATCACACAATCACACAGTCACAATCCCACAATCACGATCACACAATCACGATCACACAGTCACGATCACACAATCACAATCACACCATCACCATCACACAATCACCATCACACAATCACGATCACACAATCACGATCACACAATCACAATAACACAATCACAATAACACAATCACACAATCACGATCACGCAATCACGATCACAAAATCACGACCACACAATCACAATCACACAATCGCGATCGCACAATCACGATCGCACAATCACACAATCACAATCACTCAATCACAATCACACAATCACAATCACACAATCACAATCACAGTCACACAATCACAATCACACAATCACAATCACACAATCACAATCACACAATCACAATCACACAATCACAATCACACATTCACAATCACACAATCACAATCACACAATCACAATCACACAATCACAAACACACAATCACAATCACACAATCACAGTCACACAATCACAATCACACAATCACAATCACACAATCACAATCACACAGTCACAATCACACAATCACAATCACACAATCACAATCACACAATCACAATCACACAATCACAATCACACAATCACAATCACACAATCACAATCACACAATCACAATCACACAATCACAATCACACAATCACAATCACACAATCACAATCACACAATCACAATCACACAATCACAATCACACAATCACAATCACACAATCACAATCACACAATCACAATCACACAATCACAATCACACAATCACAATCACACAATCACAATCACACAATCACAATCACACAATCACAATCACACAATCACAATCACACAATCACAATCACACAATCACAATCACACAATCACAATCACACAATCACAATCACACAATCACAATCACACAATCACAATCACACAATCACAATCACACAATCACAATCACACAATCACAATCACACAATCACAATCACACAATCACAATCACACAATCACAATCACACAATCACAATCACACAATCACAATCACACAATCACAATCACATAATCACAATCACACAATCACAATCACACAATCACAATCACACAATCACAATCACACAATCACAATCACACAATCACAATCACACAATCACAATCACACAATCACAATCACACAATCACAATCACACAATCACAATCACACAATCACAATCACACAATCACAATCACACAATCACAATCACACAATCACAATCACACAATCACAATCACACAATCACAATCACACAATCACAATCACACAATCACAATCACACAATCACAATCACACAATCACAATCACACAATCACAATCACACAATCACAATCACACAATCACAATCACACAATCACAATCACACAATCACAATCACACAATCACAATCACACAATCACAATCACACAATCACAATCACACAATCACAATCACACAATCACAATCACACAATCACAATCACACAATCACAATCACACAATCACAATCACACAATCACAATCACACAATCACAACCACGATCACACAATCACACAATCACAATCACACAATCACAATCACACAATCACAATCACACAATCACAATCACACAATCACAATCACACAATCACAATCACACAATCACAATCACACAATCACAATCACACAATCACAATCACACAATCACAATCACACAATCACAATCACACAATCACAATCACACAATCACAATCACACAATCACAATCACACAATCACAATCACACAATCACAATCACACAATCACAATCACACAATCACAATCACACAATCACAATCACACAATCACAATCACACAATCACAATCACACAATCACAATCACACAATCACAATCACACAATCACAATCACACAATCACAATCACACAATCACAATCACACAATCACAATCACACAATCACAATCACACAATCACAATCATACAATCACAATCACACAATCACAATCACAATCACACAATCACAATCACACAATCACAATCACACAATCACAATCATACAATCACAATCACACAATCACAATCACACAATCACAATCACACAATCACAATCACACAATCACACAATCGTAATCACACAATCACAATCACACAATCACAATCACACAATCACAATCACACAATCACAATCACACAATCACAATCACACAATCACAATCACACACTCACAATCACACAACCACAATCACACAATCACAATCACACAATCACAATCACACAATCACAATCACACAATCACAATCACACAATCACAATCACACAATCACAAGCACACAATCACAACCACGCAGTCACAATCACAATCACGATCACACAAACACGATCACACAATCACGATCACACAATCACGACCACACAATCACAATCACACAATCACAATCACACAATCACAATCACACAATCACAATCACACAATCACAATCACACAATCACAATCACACAATCACAATCACACAATCACAATCACACAATCACAATCACACAATCACAATCACACAATCACAATCACACAATCACAATCACACAATCACAATCACACAATCACAATCACACAATCACAATCACACAATCACAATCACACAATCACAATCACACAATCACAATCACACAATCAGAATCACACAATCACAATCACAATCACACAATCACAGCCACACAGTCACAATCACACAATCACAGTCACACGATCACAATCACACAGTCACGATCACACAATCACACAGTCACAATCCCACAATCACGACCACACAGTCACGATCACACAATCAGAATCACACAATCACAATAACACAGTCACACAATCACGATCACACAATCACGATTACACATTCACGATCACGCAATCACGATCACGCAATCACGATCACGCAATCACGATCACAAAATCACGACCACATAATCACAATCACACAATCACGATCACACAATCACAATCACACAATCTCAATCACGATCACACAATCACACAGTCACAAACCCACAATCACGATCACACAATCACGATCACACAGTCACGATCACACAATCACAATCACACAATCAGAATCACACAATCACAATAACACAGTCACACAATCATGATCACACAACCACGATGACACAATCACGATCACACAGTCACGATCACACAATCACAATCACACCATCAACGTCACACAATCACCATCACACAATCACGATCACACAATCACAATAACACAATCACACAATCACGATCACGCAATCACGATCACAAAATCACGACCACACAATCACAATCACACAATCGCGATCGCACAATCACGATCGCACAATCACACAATCACAATCACTCAATCACAATCACACAATTACAATCACACAATCACGATCACTCAATCACAATCACACAATCACAATCACACAATCACAATCACACAATCACAATCACACAATCACAATCACACAATCACAATCACACAATCACAATCACACAATCACAATCACACAATCACAATCACACAATCACAATCACACAATCACAATCACACAATCACAATCACACAATCACAATCACACAATCACAATCACACAATCACAATCACACAATCACAATCACACAATCACAATCACACAATCACAATCACACAATCACAATCACACAATCACAATCACACAATCACAATCACACAATCACAATCACACAATCACAATCACACAATCACAATCACACAATCACAATCACACAATCACAATCACACAATCACAATCACACAATCACAATCACACAATCACAATCACACAATCACAATCACACAATCACAATCACACAATCACAATCACACCATCACAATCACACAATCACAATCACACAATCACAATCACACAATCACAATCACACAATCACAATCACACAATCACAATCACACAATCACAATCACACAATCACAATCACACAATCACAATCACACAATCACAATCACACAATCACAATCACACAATCACAATCACACAATCACAATCACACAATCACAATCACACAATCACAATCACACAATCACAATCACACAATCACAATCACACAATCACAATCACACAATCACAATCACACAATCACAATCACACAATCACAATCACACAATCACAATCACACAATCACAATCACACAATCACAATCACACAATCACAATCACACAATCACAATCACACAATCACAATCACACAATCACAATCACACAATCACAATCACACAATCACAATCACACAATCACAATCACACAATCACAATCACACAATCACAATCACACAATCACAATCACACAATCACAATCACACAATCACAATCACACAATCACAATCACACAATCACAATCACACAATCACAATCACACAATCACAATCACACAATCACAATCACACAATCACAATCACACAATCACAATCACACAATCACAATCACACAATCACAATCACACAATCACAATCACACAATCACAATCACACAATCACAATCACACAATCACAATCACACAATCACAATCACACAATCACAATCACACAATCACAATCACACAATCACAATCACACAATCACAATCACACAATCACAATCACACAATCACAATCACACAATCACGATCACACAATCACAATCACACAATCACGGTCACACAATCACCATCACACAATCACAGTCACACAATCACAATCACGCAGTCACTATCACAAAATCACGATCACACAATCACAATCACACAATCACAATCACACAATCACAATCACACAATCACAATCACACAATCACGATCACACAATCACAATCACACAATCACGATCACACAATCACCATCACACAATCACAGTCACACAATCACAATCACGCAGTCACTATCACAAAATCACGATCACACAATCACAATCACACAATCACAATCACACAATCACAATCACACAATCACAATCACACAATCACAATCACACAATCACAATCACACAATCACAATCACACAATCACAATCACACAATCACAATCACACAATCACAATCACACAATCACAATCACACAATCACAATCACACAATCACAATCACACAATCACAATCACACAATCACAATCACACAATCACAATCACACAATCACAATCACACAATCACAATCACACAATCACAATCACACAATCACAATCACACAATCACAATCACACAATCACAATCACACAATCACAATCACACAATCACAATCACACAATCACAATCACACAATCACAATCACACAATCACAATCACACAATCACAATCACACAATCACAATCACACAATCACAATCACACAATCACAATCACACAATCACAATCACACAATCACAATCACACAATCACAATCACACAATCACAATCACACAATCACAATCACACAATCACAATCACACAATCACAATCACACAATCACAATCACACAATCACAATCACACAATCACAATCACACAATCACAATCACACAATCACAATCACACAATCACAATCACACAATCACAATCACACAATCACAATCACACAATCACTATCACACAATCACAATCACACAATCACAATCACACAATCACAATCACACAATCACAATCACACAATCACAATCACACAATCACAATCACACAATCACAATAACACTGTCACACAATCACGATCACACAATCACGATGATACAATCACGATCACACAGTCACGATCACACAATCACAATCACACAATCACCATCACATAATCACGATCACACAATCACAATAACACAATCACTGTCACACAATCACGACCACACAATCACAATCACACAATCACAATCACACAATCACAGTCACACGATCACAATCACACAATCTCAATCACGATCACACAATCACACAGTCACAATCCCACAACCATGATCACACAGTCACGATCACACAATCACACAGTCACAATCCCACAACCACGACCACACAGTTACGATCACACAATCACAATCACACAATCAGAATCACACAATCACAATAACACAGTCGCACAAACACGATCACACAATCACGGTCACACAATCACGATCACGCAATCACGATCACGCAATCACCATCACGCAATCACGATCACAAAATCACGACCACACAATCACAGTCACACAATCGCGATCACACAATCACAATCACACAATCTCAATCACGATCACACAATCATACAGTCACAATCCCACAATCACGATCACACAATCACGATCACACAGTCACGATCACACAATCACAGTCACAATCCCACAATCACGATCACACAATCACGATCACACAGTCACGATCACACAGTCACAATCACACAATCAGAATCACATAATCACAATAACACTGTCACACAATCACGATCACACAATCACGATGATACAATCACGATCACACAGTCACGATCACACAATCACAATCACACAATCACCATCACATAATCACGATCACACAATCACAATAACACAATCACAATAACACAATCACAATCACGATCACACAATCACGACCACACAATCACAATCACACAATCACAATCACACAATCACAATCACAGTCACGCAATCACAATCACACAATCACAATCACACAATCACAATCACACAATCACAATCACACAATCACAATCACACAATCACAATCACACAATCACAATCACAGTCACACAATCACAATCACACAATCACAATCACACAATCACAATCACACATTCACAATCACACAATCACAATCACACAATCACAATCACACAATCACAAACACACAATCACAATCACACAATCACAATCACACAATCACAATCACACAATCACAATCACACAATCACAATCACACAATCACAATCACACAATCACAATCACACAATCACAATCACACAATCACAATCACACAATCACAATCACACAATCACAATCACACAATCACAATCACACAATCACAATCACACAATCACAATCACACAATCACAATCACACAATCACAATCACACAATCACAATCACACAATCACAATCACACAATCACAATCACACAATCACAATCACACAATCACAATCACACAATCACAATCACACAATCACAATCACACAATCACAATCACACAATCACAATCACACAATCACAATCACACAATCACAATCACACAATCACAATCACACAATCACAATCACACAATCACAATCACACAATCACAATCACACAATCACAATCACACAATCACAATCACACAATCACAATCACACAATCACAATCACACAATCACAATCACACAATCACAATCACACAATCACAATCACACAATCACAATCACACAATCACAATCACACAATCACAATCACACAATCACAATCACACAATCACAATCACACAATCACAATCACACAATCACAATCACACAATCACAATCACACAATCACAATCACACAATCACAATCACACAATCACAATCACACAATCACAATCACACAATCACAATCACACAATCACAATCACACAATCACAATCACACAATCACAATCACACAATCACAATCACACAATCACAATCACACAATCACAATCACACAATCACAATCACACAATCACAATCACACAATCACAATCACACAATCACAATCACACAATCACAATCACACAATCACAATCACACAATCACAATCACACAATCACAATCACACAATCACAATCACACAATCACAATCACACAATCACAATCACACAATCACAATCACACAATCACAATCACACAATCACAATCACACAATCACAATCACACAATCACAATCACACAATCACAATCACACAATCACAATCACACAATCACAATCACACAATCACACAATCACAATCACACAATCACAATCACACAATCACAATCACACAATCACAATCACACAATCACAATCACACAATCACAATCACACAATCACAATCACACAATCACAATCACACAATCACAATCACACAATCACAATCACACAATCACAATCACACAATCACAATCACACAATCACAATCACACAATCACAATCACACAATCACAATCACACAATCACAATCACACAATCACAATCACACAATCACAATCACGATCACACAATCACACAATCACAATCACTCAATCACAATCACACAATCACAATCACATAATCACAATCACAGTCACACAATCACAATCACACAATCACAATCAAACAATCACAATCACACAATCACAATCACACAATCACAATCACACAATCACAATCACACAATCACAATCACACAATCACAATCACACAATCACAATCACACAATCACCATCACACAATCACAATCACACAATCACAATCACACAATCACAATCACACAATCACAATCACACAATCACAATCACACAATCACAATCACACAATCACGATCACACAATCACGATCACACAATCACGATCACACAATCACGATCACACAATCACGATCACACAATCACGATCACACAATCACGATCACACAATCACGATCACACAATCACGATCACAGAATCACGATCACACAATCACACAGTCACAATCCCACAATCACGATCACACAATCACGATCACACAGTCACGATCACACAATCACAATCACACCATCACCATCACACAATCACCATCACACAATCACGATCACACAATCACAATAACACAATCACAATAACACAATCACACAATCACGATCACGCAATCACGATCACAAAATCACGACCACACAATCACAATCACACAATCGCGATCGCACAATCACGATCGCACAATCACACAATCACAATCACTCAATCACAATCACACAATTACAATCACACAATCACGATCACTCAATCACGATCACACAATCACGGTCACACAATCACGATCACACAATCACAATCACACAATCACAGTCATACAATCACAATCACGCAGTCACTATCACAAAATCACGATCACACAATCACAATCACACAATCACAATCACACAATCACAATCACACAATCACAATCACACAATCACAATCACACAATCACAATCACACAATCACAATCACACAATCACAATCACACAATCACAATCACACAATCACAATCACACAATCACAATCACACAATCACAATCACACAATCACAATCACACAATCACAATCACACAATCACAATCACACAATCACAATCACACAATCACAATCACACAATCACAATCACACAATCACAATCACACAATCACAATCACAGTCACACAATCACAGTCACACAATCACAATCACACAATCACAATCACACAATCACAATCACACAATCACAATCACACAATCACAATCACACAATCACAATCACACAATCACAATCACACAATCACAATCACACAATCACAATCACACAATCACAATCACACAATCACAATCACACAATCACAATCACACAATCACAATCACACAATCACAATCACACAATCACAATCACACAATCACAATCACACAATCACAATCACACAATCACAATCACACAATCACAATCACACAATCACAATCACACAATCACAATCACACAATCACAATCACACAATCACAATCACACAATCACAATCACACAATCACAATCACACAATCACAATCACACAATCACAATCACACAATCACAATCACACAATCACAATCACACAATCACAATCACACAATCACAATCACACAATCACAATCACACAATCACAATCACACAATCACAATCACACAATCACAATCACACAATCACAATCACACAATCACAATCACACAATCACAATCACACAATCACAATCACACAATCACAATCACACAATCACAATCACACAATCACAATCACACAATCACAATCACACAATCACAATCACACAATCACAATCACACAATCACAATCACACAATCACAATCACACAATCACAATCACACAATCACAATCACACAATCACAATCACACAATCACAATCACACAATCACAATCACACAATCACAATCACAATCACACAATCACAATCACACAATCACAATCACACAATCACAATCACACAATCACAATCACACAATCACAATCACACAATCACAATCACACAATCACAATCACACAATCACAATCACACAATCACAATCACACAATCACAATCACACAATCACAATCACACAATCACAATCACACAATCACAATCACACAATCACAATCACACAATCACAATCACACAATCACAATCACACAATCACAATCACACAATCACAATCACACAATCACAATCACACAATCACAATCACACAATCACAATCACACAATCACTATCACACAATCACAATCACACAATCACTATCACACAATCACAATCACACAATCACAATCACACAATCACAATAACACTGTCACACAATCACGATCACACAATCACGATGATACAATCACGATCACACAGTCACGATCACACAATCACAATCACACAATAACCATCACATAATCACGATCACACAATCACAATAACACAATCACTGTCACACAATCACGACCACACAATCACAATCACACAATCACAATCACACAATCACAGTCACACGATCACAATCACACAATCTCAATCACGATCACACAATCACACAGTCACAATCCCACAACCGTGATCACACAGTCACGATCACACAATCACACAGTCACAATCCCACAACCACGACCACACAGTTACGATCACACAATCACAATCACACAATCAGAATCACACAATCACAATAACACAGTCGCACAAACACGATCACACAATCACGGTCACACAATCACGATCACGCAATCACGATCACGCAATCACCATCACGCAATCACGATCACAAAATCACGACCACACAATCACAGTCACACAATCGCGATCACACAATCACAATCACACAATCTCAATCACGATCACACAATCATACAGTCACAATCCCACAATCACGATCACACAATCACGATCACACAGTCACGATCACACAATCACACAGTCACAATCCCACAATCACGATCACACAATCACGATCACACAGTCACGATCACACAGTCACAATCACACAATCAGAATCACATAATCACAATAACACTGTCACACAATCACGATCACACATTCACGATGATACAATCACAATCACACAATCACAATCACACAATCACAATCACACAATCACAATCACACAATCACAATCACACAATCACAATCACACAATCACAATCACACAATCACAATCACACAATCACAATCACACAATCACAATCACACAATCACAATCACACAATCACAATCACACAATCACAATCACACAATCACAATCACACATTCACAATCACACAATCACAATCACACAATCACAATCACACAATCACAAACACACAATCACAATCACACAATCACAGTCACACAATCACAATCACACAATCACAATCACACAATCACAATCACACAGTCACAATCACACAATCACAATCACACAATCACAATCACACAATCACAATCACACAATCACAATCACACAATCACAATCACACAATCACAATCACACAATCACAATCACACAATCACAATCACACAATCACAATCACACAATCACAATCACACAATCACAATCACACAATCACAATCACACAATCACAATCACACAATCACAATCACACAATCAGAATCACACAATCACAATAACACAATCACACAATCACGATCACACAATCACTATCACACAATCACGATCACACAATCACAATCACACATTCACACAATCACAATCACAATCACACATTCACAATCACGATCACATAATCACGATCACACAATCACAATCACACAATCACAATCACACAATCACAATCACGCAGTCACTATCACAAAATCACGATCACACAATCACAATCACACAATCACAATCACACAATCACAATCACACAATCACAATCACACAATCACAATCACACAATCACAATCACACAATCACAATCACACAATCACAATCACACAATCACAATCACACAATCACAATCACACAATCACAATCACACAATCACAATCACACAATCACAATCACACAATCACAATCACACAATCACAATCACACAATCACAATCACACAATCACAATCACACAATCACAATCACACAATCACAATCACACAATCACAATCACACAATCACAATCACACAATCACAATCACACAATCACAATCACACAATCACAATCACACAATCACAATCACACAATCACAATCACACAATCACAATCACACAATCACAATCACACAATCACAATCACACAATCACAATCACACAATCACAATCACACAATCACAATCACACAATCACAATCACACAATCACAATCACACAATCACAATCACACAATCACAATCACACAATCACAATCACACAATCACAATCACACAATCACAATCACACAATCACAATCACACAATCACAATCACACAATCACAATCACACAATCACAATCACACAATCACAATCACACAATCACAATCACACAATCACAATCACACAATCACAATCACACAATCACAATCACACAATCACAATCACACAATCACAATCACACAATCACAATCACACAATCACAATCACACAATCACAATCACACAATCACAATCACACAATCACAATCACACAATCACAATCACACAATCACAATCACACAATCACAATCACACAATCACAATCACACAATCACAATCACGATCACACAATCACACAGTCACAATCCCACAATCACGATCACACAGTCACGATCACACAATCACACAGTCACAATCCCACAATCACGACCACACAGTCACGATCAAGAATCACAATCACACAATCAGAATCACAAAATCACAATAACACAGTCACACAATCACGATCACACAATCACGATCACACAATCACAATCACACAATCTCAATCACGATCACACAATCACACAGTCACAATCCCACAATCACGATCACACAATCACGATCACACAGTCACGATCACACAATCACACAGTCACAATCCCACAATCACGATCACACAATCACGATCACACAGTCACGATCACACAATCACAATCACACAATCAGAATCACACAATCACAATAACACAGTCGCACAATCACGATCACACAATCACGACCACACAATCACAGTCACACAATCGCGATCACACAATCACAATCACACAATCTCAATCACGATCACACAATCACACAGTCACAATCCCACAATCACGATCACACAATCACGATCACACAATCACAGTCAGACAATCACAATCACGCAGTCACAATCACAATCACGATCACACAAACACGATCACACAATCACGATCACACAATCACGATGACACAATCACGATCACACAGTCACGATCACACAATCACAATCACACAATCACCATCACACAATCACCATCACACAATCACGATCACACAATCACAATAACACAATCACAATAACACAATCACAATAACACAATCACAATAACACAATCACAATAACACAATCACAATAACACAATCACACAATCACGATCACGCAATGACGATCACAAAATCACGACCACACAATCACAAACACACAATCGCGATCGCACAATGACGATCGCACAATCACACAATCACAATCACTCAATCACAATCACACAATCACAATCACACAATCACAATCACACAATCACAATCACAGTCACACAATCACAATCAAACAATCACAATCACACAATCACAATCACACAATCACAATCACACAATCACAATCACACAATCACCATCACACAATCACAATCACACAATCACAATCACACAATCACAATCACACAATCACAATCACACAATCACAATCACACAATCACAATCACACAATCACAATCACACAATCACAATCACACAATCACGATCACACAATCACGATCACACAATCACGATCACACAATCACGATCACAGAATCACGATCACACAATCACACAGTCACAATCCCACAATCACGATCACACAATCACGATCACACAGTCACGATCACACAATCACAATCACACCATCACCATCACACAATCACCATCACACAATCACGATCACACAATCACGATCACACAATCACAATAACACAATCACAATAACACAATCACACAATCACGATCACGCAATCACGATCACAAAATCACGACCACACAATCACAATCACACAATCGCGATCGCACAATCACGATCGCACAATCACACAATCACAATCACTCAATCACAATCACACAATCACAATCACACAATCACAATCACAGTCACACAATCACAATCACACAATCACAATCACACAATCACAATCACACAATCACAATCACACAATCACAATCACACATTCACAATCACACAATCACAATCACACAATCACAATCACACAATCACAAACACACAATCACAATCACACAATCACAGTCACACAATCACAATCACACAATCACAATCACACAATCACAATCACACAGTCACAATCACACAATCACAATCACACAATCACAATCACACAATCACAATCACACAATCACAATCACACAATCACAATCACACAATCACAATCACACAATCACAATCACACAATCACAATCACACAATCACAATCACACAATCACAATCACACAATCACAATCACACAATCACAATCACACAATCACAATCACACAATCACAATCACACAATCACAATCACACAATCACAATCACACAATCACAATCACACAATCACAATCACACAATCACAATCACACAATCACAATCACACAATCACAATCACACAATCACAATCACACAATCACAATCACACAATCACAATCACACAATCACAATCACACAATCACAATCACACAATCACAATCACACAATCACAATCACACAATCACAATCACACAATCACAATCACACAATCACAATCACACAATCACAATCACACAATCACAATCACACAATCACAATCACACAATCACAATCACACAATCACAATCACACAATCACAATCACACAATCACAATCACACAATCACAATCACACAATCACAATCACACAATCACAATCACACAATCACAATCACACAATCACAATCACACAATCACAATCACACAATCACAATCACACAATCACAATCACACAATCACAATCACACAATCACAATCACACAATCACAATCACACAATCACAATCACACAATCACAATCACACAATCACAATCACACAATCACAATCACACAATCACAATCACACAATCACAATCACACAATCACAATCACACAATCACAATCACACAATCACAATCACACAATCACAATCACACAATCACAATCACACAATCACAATCACACAATCACAATCACACAATCACAATCACACAATCACAATCACACAATCACAACCACGATCACACAATCACACAATCACAATCACACAATCACAATCACACAATCACAATCACACAATCACAATCACACAATCACAATCACACAATCACAATCACACAATCACAATCACACAATCACAATCACACAATCACAATCACACAATCACAATCACACAATCACAATCACACAATCACAATCACACAATCACAATCACACAATCACAATCACACAATCACAATCACACAATCACAATCACACAATCACAATCACACAATCACAATCACACAATCACAATCACACAATCACAATCACACAATCACAATCACACAATCACAATCACACAATCACAATCATACAATCACAATCACACAATCACAATCACAATCACACAATCACAATCACACAATCACAATCACACAATCACAATCATACAATCACAATCACACAATCACAATCACACAATCACAATCACACAATCACAATCACACAATCACACAATCGTAATCACACAATCACAATCACACAATCACAATCACACAATCACAATCACACAATCACAATCACACAATCACAATCACACAATCACAATCACACACTCACAATCACACAACCACAATCACACAATCACAATCACACAATCACAATCACACAATCACAATCACACAATCACAATCACACAATCACAATCACACAATCACAAGCACACAATCACAACCACGCAGTCACAATCACAATCACGATCACACAAACACGATCACACAATCACGATCACACAATCACGACCACACAATCACAATCACACAATCACAATCACACAATCACAATCACACAATCACAATCACACAATCACAATCACACAATCACAATCACACAATCACAATCACACAATCACAATCACACAATCACAATCACACAATCACAATCACACAATCACAATCACACAATCACAATCACACAATCACAATCACACAATCACAATCACACAATCACAATCACACAATCACAATCACACAATCACAATCACACAATCACAATCACACAATCAGAATCACACAATCACAATCACAATCACACAATCACAGCCACACAGTCACAATCACACAATCACAGTCACACGATCACAATCACACAGTCACGATCACACAATCACACAGTCACAATCCCACAATCACGACCACACAGTCACGATCACACAATCAGAATCACACAATCACAATAACACAGTCACACAATCACGATCACACAATCACGATTACACATTCACGATCACGCAATCACGATCACGCAATCACGATCACGCAATCACGATCACAAAATCACGACCACATAATCACAATCACACAATCACGATCACACAATCACAATCACACAATCTCAATCGCGATCACACAATCACACAGTCACAAACCCACAATCACGATCACACAATCACGATCACACAGTCACGATCACACAATCACAATCACACAATCAGAATCACACAATCACAATAACACAGTCACACAATCATGATCACACAACCACGATGACACAATCACGATCACACAGTCACGATCACACAATCACAATCACACCATCAACGTCACACAATCACCATCACACAATCACGATCACACAATCACAATAACACAATCACACAATCACGATCACGCAATCACGATCACAAAATCACGACCACACAATCACAATCACACAATCGCGATCGCACAATCACGATCGCACAATCACACAATCACAATCACTCAATCACAATCACACAATTACAATCACACAATCACGATCACTCAATCACAATCACACAATCACAATCACACAATCACAATCACACAATCACAATCACACAATCACAATCACACAATCACAATCACACAATCACAATCACACAATCACAATCACACAATCACAATCACACAATCACAATCACACAATCACAATCACACAATCACAATCACACAATCACAATCACACAATCACAATCACACAATCACAATCACACAATCACAATCACACAATCACAATCACACAATCACAATCACACAATCACAATCACACAATCACAATCACACAATCACAATCACACAATCACAATCACACAATCACAATCACACAATCACAATCACACAATCACAATCACACAATCACAATCACACAATCACAATCACACAATCACAATCACACAATCACAATCACACAATCACAATCACACAATCACAATCACACCATCACAATCACACAATCACAATCACACAATCACAATCACACAATCACAATCACACAATCACAATCACACAATCACAATCACACAATCACAATCACACAATCACAATCACACAATCACAATCACACAATCACAATCACACAATCACAATCACACAATCACAATCACACAATCACAATCACACAATCACAATCACACAATCACAATCACACAATCACAATCACACAATCACAATCACACAATCACAATCACACAATCACAATCACACAATCACAATCACACAATCACAATCACACAATCACAATCACACAATCACAATCACACAATCACAATCACACAATCACAATCACACAATCACAATCACACAATCACAATCACACAATCACAATCACACAATCACAATCACACAATCACAATCACACAATCACAATCACACAATCACAATCACACAATCACAATCACACAATCACAATCACACAATCACAATCACACAATCACAATCACACAATCACAATCACACAATCACAATCACACAATCACAATCACACAATCACAATCACACAATCACAATCACACAATCACAATCACACAATCACAATCACACAATCACAATCACACAATCACAATCACACAATCACAATCACACAATCACAATCACACAATCACAATCACACAATCACAATCACACAATCACAATCACACAATCACAATCACACAATCACAATCACACAATCACAATCACACAATCACGATCACACAATCACAATCACACAATCACGGTCACACAATCACCATCACACAATCACAGTCACACAATCACAATCACGCAGTCACTATCACAAAATCACGATCACACAATCACAATCACACAATCACAATCACACAATCACAATCACACAATCACAATCACACAATCACGATCACACAATCACAATCACACAATCACGATCACACAATCACCATCACACAATCACAGTCACACAATCACAATCACGCAGTCACTATCACAAAATCACGATCACACAATCACAATCACACAATCACAATCACACAATCACAATCACACAATCACAATCACACAATCACAATCACACAATCACAATCACACAATCACAATCACACAATCACAATCACACAATCACAATCACACAATCACAATCACACAATCACAATCACACAATCACAATCACACAATCACAATCACACAATCACAATCACACAATCACAATCACACAATCACAATCACACAATCACAATCACACAATCACAATCACACAATCACAATCACACAATCACAATCACACAATCACAATCACACAATCACAATCACACAATCACAATCACACAATCACAATCACACAATCACAATCACACAATCACAATCACACAATCACAATCACACAATCACAATCACACAATCACAATCACACAATCACAATCACACAATCACAATCACACAATCACAATCACACAATCACAATCACACAATCACAATCACACAATCACAATCACACAATCACAATCACACAATCACAATCACACAATCACAATCACACAATCACAATCACACAATCACAATCACACAATCACAATCACACAATCACAATCACACAATCACAATCACACAATCACAATCACACAATCACAATCACACAATCACAATCACACAATCACAATCACACAATCACAATCACACAATCACAATCACACAATCACAATCACACAATCACAATCACACAATCACAATCACACAATCACAATCACACAATCACAATCACACAATCACAATCACACAATCACAATCACACAATCACAATCACACAATCACAATCACACAATCACAATCACACAATCACAATCACACAATCACAATCACACAATCACAATCACACAATCACAATCACACAATCACAATCACACAATCACAATCACACAATCACAATCACACAATCACAATCACACAATCACAATCACACAATCACAATCACACAATCACAATCACACAATCACAATCACACAATCACAATCACACAATCACAATCACACAATCACAATCACACAATCACAATCACACAATCACAATCACACAATCACAATCACACAATCACAATCACACAATCACAATCACACAATCACAATCACACAATCACAATCACACAATCACAATCACACAATCACAATCACACAATCACAATCACACAATCACAATCACACAATCACAATCACACAATCACAATCACACAATCACAATCACACAATCACAATCACACAATTACAATCACACAATCTCGATCACTCAATCACGATCACACAATCACGATCACACAATCACGGTCACACAATCACGATCACACAATCACAGTCAGACAATCACAATCACGCAGTCACAATCACAATCACGATCACACAAACACGATCACACAATCACGATCACACAATCACGACCACACAATCACGATCACACAATCACGATCGCACAATCAAGATCACACAATCACGACCACACAAATACAATCACACAATCACAATCACAAAATCACAATCACACAGTCGCACAATCACAATCACACAATCACAATCACACAATCACAATCACACAATCACAATCACACAAACACAATCACACAATCTCAATCACGATCACACAATCACACAGTCACAATCCCACAATCACGATCACACAATCACGATCACACAATCACGGTCACACAATCACAATCACACAATCAGAATCACACAATCACAATAACACAATCACACAATCACGATCACACAATCACTATCACACAATCACGATCACACAATCACAATCACACATTCACACAATCACAATCACAATCACACATTCACAATCACGATCACACAATCACGATCACAGAATCACAATCACACAATCACAATCACAATCACACAATCACAATCACACAATCACAATCACACAATCACAATCACACAATCACAATCACACAATCACAATCACACAATCACAATCACACAATCACAATCACACAATCTCAATCACACAATCACAATCACACAATCACAATCACACAATCTCAATCACGATCACACAATCACACAGTCACAATCCCACAATCACGATCACACAGTCACGATCACACAATCACACAGTCACAATCCCACAATCACGACCACACAGTCACGATCACAGAATCACAATCACACAATCAGAATCACACAATCACAATAACACAGTCACACAATCACGATCACACAAGCACGATCACACAATCACGATCACACAATCACAATCACACAATCAGAATCACACAATCACAATAACACAGTCGCACAATCACGATCACACAATCACGATCACACAATCACGATCACGCAATCACGATCACGCAATCACGATCACGCAATCACGATCACAAAATCACGACCACACAATCACAGTCACACAATCGCGATCACACAATCACAATCACACAATATCAATCACGGTCACACAATCACACAGTCACAATCCCACAATCACGATCACACAATCACGATCACGCAGTCACGATCACACAATCACACAGTCACAATCCCACAATCACGATCGCACAATCACGATCACACAGTCACGATCACACAGTCACAATCACACAATCAGAATCATCCAATCACAATAACACTGTCACACAATCACGATCACACAATCAGGATCACACAATCACGATCACACAGTCACGATCACACAATCACAATCACACAATCACCATCACACAATCACCATCACACAATCACGTTCACACAAACACAATAACACAATCACAATAACACAATCACAATAACACAATCACAATAACACAATCACAATAACACAGTCACACAATCACAATCACGCAGTCACTATCACAAAATCACGATAACACAATCACAATCACACAATCACAATCACACAATCACAATCACACAATCACGATCACACAATCACGACCACACAATCACAATCACAATCACACAATCACAATCACAAAATTACAATCACACAGTCACACAATCACAATCACAATCACACAGTCACACAATCACAATCACTATCACACAATCACGATCACACAATCACGATCACACAATCACGGTCACACTATCACGATCACACAATCACGATCACACAATCGCGATCACACAATCACAGTCACACAATCCCAACCACGCAGTCACAATCACAATCACGATCACACAAACACGATCACACAATCACGATCACACAATCACGACCACAAAATCACGATCACACAATCACGACCACAGAAACACCATCACACAATTACGATCACACAGTCACGATCACACAATCACGATCACACAATCACAATCACACAATCAGAATCACACAATCACAATAACACAGTCGCACAATCACGATCACACAATCACGGTCACACAATCACGATCACGCAATCACGATCACAAAATCACGACCACACAATCACAGTCACACAATCGCGATCACACAATCACAATCACACAATCTCAATCACGATCACACAATCACACAGTCACAATCCCACAATCACGATCACACAATCACGATCACACAATCACGATCACACAATCACGATCACACAATCACAATAACACAATCACAATAACACAATCACAATAACACAATCACAATAACACAATCACAATAACACAGTCACACAATCACAATCACGCAGTCACTATCACAAAATCACGATAACACAATCACAATCACACAATCACAATCACACAATCACAATCACACAATCACAATCACACAATCACAATCACACAATCACAATCACACAATCACAATCACACAATCACAATCACACAATCACAATCACACAATCACAATCACACAATCACGATCACACAATCACAATCACACAATCTCAATCACGATCACACAATCACACAGTCACAATCCCACAATCACGATCACACAATCACAATCACACAATCGCGATCGCACAATCACAATCACACAATCACAATCACACAATCACAATCACACAATCACAATCACACAATCACAACTACGCAGTCACAATCACAATCACAATCACACAATCACAATCACTCAATCACAACCACGCAGTCACAATCACAATCACGATCACACAAACACGATCACACAATCACGATCACACAATCACGACCACACAATCACGATCACACAATCACGATCACACAATCAAGATCACACAATCACGACCACACAATCACAATCACACAATCACAATCACAAAACCACAATCACACAGTCGCACAATCACAATCACAATCACACAGTCACACAATCACAATCACAATCACACAATCACGATCACACAATCACGATCACACAATCACGGTCACACTATCACGATCACACAATCACGATCACACAATCACGATCACACAATCACGATCACACAATCACGACCACAGAAACACCATCACACAATCACGATCACACAGTCACGATCACACAATCACGATCACACAATCACGATCACACAATCACGACCACAGAAACACCATCACACAATCACGATCACACAGTCACGATCACACAATCACGATCACACAATCACGATCACACAGTCACGATCGCACAATCACAATCACAGAATCAGAATCACACAATCACAATAACACTGTCACACAATCACGATCACACAATCACGATGACACAATCACGAACACACAGTCACGATCACACAATCACAATCACACAATCACGACCACAGAAACACCATCACACAATCACGATCACACAGTCACGATCACACAATCACGATCACACAATCACGATCACACAATCTCAATCACGATCACACAATCACACAGTCGCAATCCCACAATCACGATCAGACAATCACGATCACACAGTCACGATCACACAATCACAATCACACAATCAGAATCACACAATCACGATCACACAATCACGATCACACAATCACGATCACACAGTCACGATCGCACAATCACAATCACAGAATCAGAATCACACAATCACAGTAACACTGTCACACAATCACGATCACACAATCACGATCACACAATCACGATCACACAATCACGATCACACAATCACAATAACACAATCACAATAACACAATCACAATAACACAATCACAATAACACAATCACAATAACACAGTCACACAATCACAATCACGCAGTCACTATCACAAAATCACGATAACACAATCACAATCACACAATCACAATCACACAATCACAATCACACAATCACAATCACACAATCACAATCACACAATCACAATCACACAATCACAATCACACAATCACAATCACACAATCACAATCACACAATCACAATCACACAATCACAATCACACAATCACGATCACACAATCACAATCACACAATCTCAATCACGATCACACAATCACACAGTCACAATCCCACAATCACGATCACACAATCACAATCACACAATCGCGATCGCACAATCACAATCACACAATCACAATCACACAATCACAATCACACAATCACAATCACACAATCACAATCACACAATCACAACTACGCAGTCACAATCACAATCACAATCACACAATCACAATCACTCAATCACAACCACGCAGTCACAATCACAATCACGATCACACAAACACGATCACACAATCACGATCACACAATCACGACCACACAATCACGATCACACAATCACGATCACACAATCAAGATCACACAATCACGACCACACAATCACAATCACACAATCACAATCACAAAACCACAATCACACAGTCGCACAATCACAATCACAATCACACAGTCACACAATCACAATCACAATCACACAATCACGATCACACAATCACGATCACACAATCACGGTCACACTATCACGATCACACAATCACGATCACACAATCACGATCACACAATCACGACCACAGAAACACCATCACACAATCACGATCACACAGTCACGATCACACAATCACGATCACACAATCACGATCACACAATCACGACCACAGAAACACCATCACACAATCACGATCACACAGTCACGATCACACAATCACGATCACACAATCACGATCACACAGTCACGATCGCACAATCACAATCACAGAATCAGAATCACACAATCACAATAACACTGTCACACAATCACGATCACACAATCACGATGACACAATCACGAACACACAGTCACGATCACACAATCACAATCACACAATCACGACCACAGAAACACCATCACACAATCACGATCACACAGTCACGATCACACAATCACGATCACACAATCACGATCACACAATCTCAATCACGATCACACAATCACACAGTCGCAATCCCACAATCACGATCAGACAATCACGATCACACAGTCACGATCACACAATCACAATCACACAATCAGAATCACACAATCACGATCACACAATCACGATCACACAATCATGATCACACAATCACGATGACACAATCACGATCACACAGTCACGATCACACAATCACAATCACACCATCAACGTCACACAATCACCATCACACAATCACGATCACACAATCACAATAACACAATCACACAATCACGATCACGCAATCACGATCACAAAATCACGGTCACACAATCACGATCACACAATCACGACCACAGAAACACCATCACACAATCACAATCACACAGTCACGATCACACAATCACGATCACACAATCACGATCACACAATCATGATCACACAATCACGATGACACAATCACGATCACACAGTCACGATCACACAATCACAATCACACCATCAACGTCACACAATCACCATCACACAATCACCATCACACAATCACCATCACACAATCACGATCACACAATCACAATAACACAATCACAATAACACAATCACACAATCACGATTACGCAATCACGATCACAAAATCACGACCACACAATCACAATCACACAATCGCGATCGCACAATCACGATGGCACAATCACGCAATCACAATCACTCAATCACAGTCACACAATCACAACCACGCTGTCACAATCACAATCACGATCACACAAACACGATCACACAATCACGATCACACAATCACGACCACACAATCACAATCACACAATCACAATCACAAAATTACAATCACACAGTCACACAATCACAATCAGAATCACACAGTCACACAATCACAATCACAATCACACAATCACGATCACACAATCACGATCACACAATCACGGTCACACTATCACGATCACACAATCACGATCACACAATCACGGTCACACAATCACGATCACACAATCACGACCACAGAAACACCATCACACAATCACCATCACACAATCACGATCACACCGTCGCGATCACACAATCACACAGTCACAATCCCACAATCACGACCACACAGTCACGATCACACAATCACAATCACACAATCAGAATCACACAATCACGATCACACAGTCACGATCGCACAGTCACAATCACACAATCAGAATCACACAATCACAATATCACTGTCACACAATCACGATCACACAATCACGATGACACAATCACAATCACACAATCACAATCACAGAATCACAATCACACAATCACGATCACAAAATCACGAACACACAATCACAATCACATAATCACAGTCACACAATCACAACCACGCAGTCACAATCACAATCACGATCACACAAACACGATCACACAATCACGATCACACAATCACGACCACACAATCACGATCACACAATCACGACCACAGAAACGCCATCACACAAACACGATCACACAATCACGATCACACAAACACGATCACACAAACACGATCACACAATCACGATCACACAATCACGATCACACAATCACGATCACACAGTCACGATCACACAATCACAATCACACAATCACCATCACACAATCACCATCACACAATCACGATCACACAATCACAATAACACAATCACAATAACACAATCACACAATCACGATTACGCAATCACGATCACGAAATCACGACCACACAATCAGAATCACACAATCGCGATCGCACAATCACGATGGCACAATCACACAATCACAATCACTCAATCACAGTCACACAATCACAACCACGCTGTCACAATCACAATCACGATCACACAAACACGATCACACAATCACGATCACACAATCACGACCACACAATCACAATCACACAATCACTATCACAAAATTACAATCACACAGTCACACAATCACAATCACAATCACACAGTCACACAATCACAATCACAATCATACAATCACGATCACACAATCACGATCACACAATCACGGTCACACTATCACGATCACACAATCACGATCACACAATCACGATCACGCAATCACGATCACACAATCACGACCACAGAAACACCATCACACAATCACGATCACACAGTCACGATCACACAATCACGATCACACAATCACGATCACACAATCTCAATCACGATCACACAATCACACAGTCGCAATCCCACAATCACGATCAGACAATCACGATCACACAGTCACGATCACACAATCACAATCACACAATCAGAATCACACAATCACGATCACACAATCACGATCACACAATCACGATCACACAATCACCATCACACAATCACCATCACACAATCACGATCACACAATCACAATAACACAATCACAATAACACAATCACACAATCACGATTACGCAATCACGATCACAAAATCACGACCACACAATCACAATCACACAATCGCGATCGCACAATCACGATGGCACAATCACGCAATCACAATCACTCAATCACAGTCACACAATCACAACCACGCTGTCACAATCACAATCACGATCACACAAACACGATCACACAATCACGATCACACAATCACGACCACACAATCACAATCACACAATCACAATCACAAAATTACAATCACACAGTCACACAATCACAATCAGAATCACACAGTCACACAATCACAATCACAATCACACAATCACGATCACACAATCACGATCACACAATCACGGTCACACTATCACGATCACACAATCACGATCACACAATCACGGTCACACAATCACGATCACACAATCACGACCACAGAAACACCATCACACAATCACGATCACACAGTCACGATCACACAATCACGATCACACAATCACGATCACACAATCTCAATCACGATCACACAATCACACAGTCGCAATCCCACAATCACGATCAGACAATCACGATCACACAGTCACGATCACACAATCACAATCGCACAATCACAATCACACAATCACAATCGCACAATCACAATCACACAATCACAATCACACAATCACAATCACACAATCACAATCACACAATCACAATCACACAATCACAATAACACAGTCACACAATCACGATCACACAATCACGATCACACAATCACGATCACACAATCACGATCACACAATCACGATCACACAATCACGATCACACAATCACGATCACACAATCACGATCACACAATCACGATCACACAATCACGATCACACAATCACCATCACACAATCACCATCACACAATCACAATCACACAATCACAATCACACAATCACAATCACACAATCACAATCACACAATCACAATCACACAATCACAATCACACAATCACAATCACACAATCACAATCACACAATCACAATCACACAATCACAATCACACAATCACAATCACACAATCACAATCACACAATCACAATCACACAATCACAATCACACAATCACAATCACACAATCACAATCACACAATCACAATCACACAATCACAATCACACAATCACAATCACACAATCACAATCACACAATCACAATCACACAATCACAATCACACAATCACAATCACACAATCACAATCACACAATCACAATCACACAATCACAATCACACAATCACAATCACACAATCACAATCACACAATCACAATCACACAATCACAATCACACAATCAGAATCACACAATCACAATCACAATCACACAATCACAGCCACACAGTCACAATCACACAATCACAGTCACACGATCACAATCACACAGTCACGATCACACAATCACACAGTCACAATCCCACAATCACGACCACACAGTCACGATCACACAATCAGAATCACACAATCACAATAACACAGTCACACAATCACGATCACACAATCACGATCACACATTCACGATCACGCAATCACGATCACGCAATCACGATCACAAAATCACGACCACATAATCACAATCACACAATCACGATCACACAATCACAATCACACAATCTCAATCACGATCACACAATCACGATCACACAATCACAATCACACAATCTCAATCACGATCACACAATCACACAGTCACAAACCCACAATCACGATCACACAATCACGATCACACAGTCACGATCACACAATCACAATCACACAATCAGAATCACACAATCACAATAACACAGTCACACAATCATGATCACACAACCACGATGACACAATCACGATCACACAGTCACGATCACACAATCACAATCACACCATCAACGTCACACAATCACCATCACACAATCACGATCACACAATCACAATAACACAATCACACAATCACGATCACGCAATCACGATCACAAAATCACGACCACACAATCACAATCACACAATCGCGATCGCACAATCACGATCGCACAATCACACAATCACAATCACTCAATCACAATCACACAATTACAATCACACAATCACGATCACTCAATCACAATCACACAATCACAATCACACAATCACAATCACACAATCACAATCACACAATCACAATCACACAATCACAATCACACAATCACAATCACACAATCACAATCACACAATCACAATCACACAATCACAATCACACAATCACAATCACACAATCACAATCACACAATCACAATCACACAATCACAATCACACAATCGCAATCACACAATCGCAATCACACAATCGCAATCACACAATCACAATCACACAATCACAATCACACAATCACAATCACACAATCACAATCACACAATCACAATCACACAATCACAATCACACAATCACAATCACACAATCACAATCACACAATCACAATCACACAATCACAATCACACAATCACAATCACACAATCACAATCACACAATCACAATCACACAATCACAATCACACAATCCCAATCACACAATCCCAATCACACAATCCCAATCACACAATCACAATCACACAATCACAATCACACAATCCCAATCACACAATCCCAATCACACAATCACAATCACACAATCACAATCACACAATCACAATCACACAATCACAATCACACAATCACAATCACACAATCACAATCACACAATCACAATCACACAATCACAATCACACAATCACAATCACACAATCACAATCACACAATCACAATCACACAATCACAATCACACAATCACAATCACACAATCACAATAACACTGTCACACAATCACGATCACACAATCACGATGATACAATCACGATCACACAGTCACGATCACACAATCACAATCACACAATCACCATCACATAATCACGATCACACAATCACAATAACACAATCACAATAACACAATCACACAATCACGATCACGCAATCACGATCACAAAATCACGACCACACAATCACAAACGCACAATCGCGATCGCACAATCACGATCGCACAATCACACAATCACAATCACTCAATCACAATCACACAATTACAATCACACGATCGCGATCACTCAATCACGATCACACAATCACGATCACACAATCACAGTCAGACAATCACAATCACGCAGTCACAATCACAATCACGATCACACAAACACGATCACACAATCACGATCACACAATCACGACCACACAATCACGATCACACAATCACGATCACACAATCAAGATCACACAATCACGACCACACAATCACAATCACACAATCACACTCACAAAATCACAATCACACAGTCGCTCAATCACAATCACAATCACACAGTCACGATCACACAATCACGACCACACAATCACAATCACAATCACACAATCACAATCACACAATCACAATCACAAAATTACAATCACACAGTCACACAATCACAATCACAATCACACAGTCACACAATCACAATCACTATCACACAATCACGATCACACAATCACGATCACACAATCACGGTCACACTATCACGATCACACAATCACGATCACACAATCGCGATCACACAATCACAGTCACACAATCACAACCACGCAGTCACAATCACAATCACGATCACACAAACACGATCACACAATCACGATCACACAATCACGACCACAAAATCACGATCACACAATCACGACCACAGAAACACCATCACACAATTACGACCACACAGTCACTATCACACAATCACGATCACACAATCACAATCACACAATCAGAATCACACAATCACAATAACACAGTCGCACAATCACGATCACACAATCACGGTCACACAATCACGATCACGCAATCACGATCACAAAATCACGACCACACAATCACAATCACACAATCGCGATCGCACAATCACGATCGCACAATCACACAATCACAATCACTCAATCACAATCACACAATTACAATCACACAATCACGATCACTCAATCACAATCACACAATCACAATCACACAATCACAATCACACAATCACAATCACACAATCACAATCACACAATCACAATCACACAATCACAATCACACAATCACAATCACACAATCACAATCACACAATCACAATCACACAATCACAATCACACAATCACAATCACACAATCACAATCACACAATCACAATCACACAATCACAATCACACAATCACAATCACACAATCACAATCACACAATCGCAATCACACAATCGCAATCACACAATCGCAATCACACAATCACAATCACACAATCACAATCACACAATCACAATCACACAATCACAATCACACAATCACAATCACACAATCACAATCACACAATCACAATCACACAATCACAATCACACAATCACAATCACACAATCACAATCACACAATCACAATCACACAATCACAATCACACAATCACAATCACACAATCACAATCACACAATCACAATCACACAATCACAATCACACAATCCCAATCACACAATCCCAATCACACAATCACAATCACACAATCCCAATCACACAATCCCAATCACACAATCACAATCACACAATCACAATCACACAATCACAATCACACAATCACAATCACACAATCACAATCACACAATCACAATCACACAATCACAATCACACAATCACAATCACACAATCACAATCACACAATCACAATCACACAATCACAATCACACAATCACAATCACACAATCACAATCACACAATCACAATAACACTGTCACACAATCACGATCACACAATCACGATGATACAATCACGATCACACAGTCACGATCACACAATCACAATCACACAATCACCATCACATAATCACGATCACACAATCACAATAACACAATCACAATAACACAATCACACAATCACGATCACGCAATCACGATCACAAAATCACGACCACACAATCACAAACGCACAATCGCGATCGCACAATCACGATCGCACAATCACACAATCACAATCACTCAATCACAATCACACAATTACAATCACACGATCGCGATCACTCAATCACGATCACACAATCACGATCACACAATCACAGTCAGACAATCACAATCACGCAGTCACAATCACAATCACGATCACACAAACACGATCACACAATCACGATCACACAATCACGACCACACAATCACGATCACACAATCACGATCACACAATCAAGATCACACAATCACGACCACACAATCACAATCACACAATCACAATCACAAAATCACAATCACACAGTCGCTCAATCACAATCACAATCACACAGTCACGATCACACAATCACGACCACACAATCACAATCACAATCACACAATCACAATCACACAATCACAATCACAAAATTACAATCACACAGTCACACAATCACAATCACAATCACACAGTCACACAATCACAATCACTATCACACAATCACGATCACACAATCACGATCACACAATCACGGTCACACTATCACGATCACACAATCACGATCACACAATCGCGATCACACAATCACAGTCACACAATCACAACCACGCAGTCACAATCACAATCACGATCACACAAACACGATCACACAATCACGATCACACAATCACGACCACAAAATCACGATCACACAATCACGACCACAGAAACACCATCACACAATTACGACCACACAGTCACTATCACACAATCACGATCACACAATCACAATCACACAATCAGAATCACACAATCACAATAACACAGTCGCACAATCACGATCACACAATCACGGTCACACAATCACGATCACGCAATCACGATCACAAAATCACGACCACACAATCACAGTCACACAATCGCGGTCACACAATCACAATCACACAATCTCAATCACGGTCACACAATCACACAGTCACAATCCCACAATCACGATCACACAATCACGATCACACAGTCACGATCACACAATCACACAGTCACAATCCTACAATCACGATCACACAATCACGATCACACAGTCACGATCACACAGTCACAATCACACAATCAGAATCACACAATCACAATAACACTGTCACACAATCACGATCACACAATCACGATGATACAATCACGATCACACAGTCACGATCACACAATCACAATCACACAATCACCATCACATAATCACGATCACACAATCACAATAACACAATCACAATAACACAATCACACAATCACGATCACGCAATCACGATCACAAAATCGCGACCACACAATCACAAACGCACAATCGCGATCGCACAATCACGATCGCACAATCACACAATCACAATCACGCAATCACAATCACACAATTACAATCACACATTCGCGATCACTCAATCACGATCACACAATCACGGTCACACAATCACGATCACACAATCACGATCACACAATCACAGTCACACAATCACGACCACACAATCACAACCACACAATCACAATCACAAAATCACAATCACACAGTCGCACAATCACAATCACGATCACACAATCACGATGACACAATCACGATCACACAGTCACGATCACACAATCACAATCACACAATCACCATCACACAATCACCATCACACAATCACCATCACACAATCACGATCACACAATCACAATAACGCAATCACAATAACACAATCACACAATCACGATCTCGCAATCACGATCACAAAATCACGACCACACAATCACAAACACACAATCGCGATCGCACAATGACGATCGCACAATCACACAATCACAATCACTCAATCACAATCACACAATTACAATCACACAATCACGATCACTCAATCACGATCACACAATCACGGTCACACAATCACGATCACACAATCACAATCACACAATCACAATCACACAATCACAATCACACAATTACAATCACACAATCTCGATCACTCAATCACGATCACACAATCACGGTCACACAATCACGATCACACAATCACGATCACACAATCACAGTCAGACAATCACAATCACGCAGTCACAATCACAATCACGATCACACAAACACGATCACACAATCACGATCACACAATCACGACCACACAATCACGATCACACAATCACGATCGCACAATCAAGATCACACAATCACGACCACACAACCACAATCACACAATCACAATCACAAAATCACAATCACACAGTCGCACAATCACAATCACACAATCACAATCACACAATCACAATCACACAATCACAATCACACAATCTCAATCACGATCACACAATCACACAGTCACAATCCCACAATCACGATCACACAATCACGATCACACAATCACGATCACACAATCACAATCACACAATCAGAATCACACAATCACAATAACACAATCACACAATCACGATCACACAATCACTATCACACAATCACGATCACACAATCACAATCACACATTCACACAATCACAATCACAATCACACATTCACAATCACGATCACACAATCACGATCACAGAATCACAATCACACAATCACAATCACACAATCACAATCACACAATCACAATCACACAATCACAATCACACAATCACAATCACACAATCACAATCACACAATCACAATCACACAATCACAATCACACAATCACAATCACACAATCACAATCACACAATCACAATCACACAATCACAATCACACAATCACAATCACACAATCACAATCACACAATCACAATCACACAATCACAATCACACAATCTCAATCACGATCACACAATCACACAGTCACAATCCCACAATCACGATCACACAGTCACGATCACACAATCACACAGTCACAATCCCACAATCACGACCACACAGTCACGATCACAGAATCACAATCACACAATCAGAATCACACAATCACAATAACACAGTCACACAATCACGATCACACAATCACGATCACACAATCACGATCACACAATCACAATCACACAATCAGAATCACACAATCACAATAACACAGTCGCACAATCACGATCACACAATCACGATCACACAATCACGATCACGCAATCACGATCACGCAATCACGATCACGCAATCACGATCACAAAATCACGACCACACAATCACAGTCACACAATCGCGATCACACAATCACAATCACACAATATCAATCACGGTCACACAATCACACAGTCACAATCCCACAATCACGATCACACAATCACGATCACGCAGTCACGATCACACAATCACACAGTCACAATCCCACAATCACGATCGCACAATCACGATCACACAGTCACGACCACACAATCACGATCACACAATCACGATCGCACAATCAAGATCACACAATCACGACCACACAAATACAATCACACAATCACAATCACAAAATCACAATCACACAGTCGCACAATCACAATCACACAATCACAATCACACAATCACAATCACACAATCACAATCACACAATCTCAATCACGATCACACAATCACACAGTCACAATCCCACAATCACGATCACACAATCACGATCACACAATCACGATCACACAATCACAATCACACAATCAGAATCACATAATCACAATAACACAATCACACAATCACGATCACACAATCACTATCACACAATCACGATCACACAATCACAATCACACATTCACACAATCACAATCACAATCACACATTCACAATCACGATCACACAATCACGATCACAGAATCACAATCACACAATCACAATCACACAATCACAATCACACAATCACAATCACACAATCACAATCACACAATCACAATCACACAATCACAATCACACAATCACAATCACACAATCACAATCACACAATCACAATCACACAATCTCAATCACACAATCACAATCACACAATCACAATCACAATCACACAATCTCAATCACGATCACACAATCACACAGTCACAATCCCACAATCACGATCACACAGTCACGATCACACAATCACACAGTCACAATCCCACAATCACGACCACACAGTCACGATCACAGAATCACAATCACACAATCAGAATCACACAATCACAATAACACAGTCACACAATCACGATCACACAATCACGATCACACAATCACGATCACACAATCACAATCACACAATCAGAATCACACAATCACAATAACACAGTCGCACAATCACGATCACACAATCACGATCACACAATCACGATCACGCAATCACGATCACGCAATCACGATCACGCAATCACGATCACAAAATCACGACCACACAATCACAGTCACACAATCGCGATCACACAATCACAATCACACAATATCAATCACGGTCACACAATCACACAGTCACAATCCCACAATCACGATCACACAATCACGATCACGCAGTCACGATCACACAATCACACAGTCACAATCCCACAATCACGATCGCACAATCACGATCACACAGTCACGATCACACAGTCACAATCACACAATCAGAATCATCCAATCACAATAACACTGTCACACAATCACGATCACACAATCAGGATCACACAATCACGATCACACAGTCACGATCACACAATCACAATCACACAATCACCATCACACAATCACCATCACACAATCACGTTCACACAATCACAATAACACAATCACAATAACACAATCACAATAACACAGTCACACAATCACAATCACGCAGTCACTATCACAAAATCACGATAACACAATCACAATCACACAATCACAATCACACAATCACAATCACACAATCACGATCACACAATCACGACCACACAATCACAATCACAATCACACAATCACAATCACACAATTACAATCACACAGTCACACAATCACAATCACAATCACAATCACACAGTCACACAATCACAATCACTATCACACAATCACGATCACACAATCACGATCACACAATCACGGTCACACTATCACGATCACACAATCACGATCACACAATCGCGATCACACAATCACAGTCACACAATCCCAACCACGCAGTCACAATCACAATCACGATCACACAAACACGATCACACAATCACGATCACACAATCACGATCACACAATCACGATCACACAATCACCATCACACAATCACCATCACACAATCACGATCACACAATCACAATAACACAATCACAATAACACAATCACACAATCACGATTACGCAATCACGATCACAAAATCACGACCACACAATCACAATCACACAATCGCGATCGCACAATCACGATGGCACAATCACGCAATTACAATCACTCAATCACAGTCACACAATCACAACCACGCTGTCACAATCACAATCACGATCACACAAACACGATCACACAATCACGATCACACAATCACGACCACACAATCACAATCACACAATCACAATCACAAAATTACAATCACACAGTCACACAATCACAATCAGAATCACACAGTCACACAATCACAATCACAATCACACAATCACGATCACACAATCACGATCACACAATCACGGTCACACTATCACGATCACACAATCACGATCACACAATCACGGTCACACAATCACGATCACACAATCACGACCACAGAAACACCATCACACAATCACGATCACACAGTCACGATCACACAATCACGATCACACAATCACGATCACACAATCTCAATCACGATCACACAATCACACAGTCGCAATCCCACAATCACGATCAGACAATCACGATCACACAGTCACGATCACACAATCACAATCGCACAATCACAATCACACAATCACAATCGCACAATCACAATCACACAATCACAATCACACAATCACAATCACACAATCACAATCACACAATCACAATCACACAATCACAATCACACAATCACAATAACACAGTCACACAATCACGATCACACAATCACGATCACACAATCACGATCACACAATCACGATCACACAATCACGATCACACAATCACGATCACACAATCACGATCACACAATCACGATCACACAATCACGATCACACAATCACCATCACACAATCACCATCACACAATCACAATCACACAATCACAATCACACAATCACAATCACACAATCACAATCACACAATCACAATCACACAATCACAATCACACAATCACAATCACACAATCACAATCACACAATCACAATCACACAATCACAATCACACAATCACAATCACACAATCACAATCACACAATCACAATCACACAATCACAATCACACAATCACAATCACACAATCACAATCACACAATCACAATCACACAATCACAATCACACAATCACAATCACACAATCACAATCACACAATCACAATCACACAATCACAATCACACAATCACAATCACACAATCACAATCACACAATCACAATCACACAATCACAATCACACAATCACAATCACACAATCACAATCACACAATCACAATCACACAATCACAATCACACAATCACAATCACACAATCACAATCACACAATCACAATCACACAATCACAATCACACAATCACAATCACACAATCACAATCACAAAATCACAATCACACAATCACAATCACACGATCAGAATCACACGATCACAATCACAATCACACAATCACAGCCACACAGTCACAATCACACAATCACAGTCACACGATCACAATCACACAGTCACGATCACACAATCACACAGTCACAATCCCACAATCACGACCACACAGTCACGATCACACAATCAGAATCACACAATCACAATAACACAGTCACACAATCACGATCACACAATCACGATCACACATTCACGATCACGCAATCACGATCACGCAATCACGATCACAAAATCACGACCACATAATCACAATCACACAATCACGATCACACAATCACAATCACACAATCTCAATCACGATCACACAATCACACAGTCACAAACCCACAATCACGATCACACAATCACGATCACACAGTCACGATCACACAATCACAATCACACAATCAGAATCACACAATCACAATAACACAGTCACACAATCATGATCACACAACCACGATGACACAATCACGATCACACAGTCACGATCACACAATCACAATCACACCATCAACGTCACACAATCACCATCACACAATCACGATCACACAATCACAATAACACAATCACACAATCACGATCACGCAATCACGATCACAAAATCACGACCACACAATCACAATCACACAATCGCGATCGCACAATCACGATCGCACAATCACACAATCACAATCACTCAATCACAATCACACAATTACAATCACACAATCACGATCACTCAATCACAATCACACAGTCACGATCACACAATCACACAGTCACAATCCCACAATCACGACCACACAGTCACGATCACAGAATCACAATCACACAATCAGAATCACACAATCACAATAACACAGTCACACAATCACGATCACACAATCACGATCACACAATCACGATCACACAATCACAATCACACAATCAGAATCACACAATCACAATAACACAGTCGCACAATCACGATCACACAATCACGATCACACAATCACGATCACGCAATCACGATCACGCAATCACGATCACGCAATCACGATCACAAAATCACGACCACACAATCACAGTCACACAATCGCGATCACACAATCACAATCACACAATATCAATCACGGTCACACAATCACACAGTCACAATCCCACAATCACGATCACACAATCACGATCACGCAGTCACGATCACACAATCACACAGTCACAATCCCACAATCACGATCGCACAATCACGATCACACAGTCACGATCACACAGTCACAATCACACAATCAGAATCATCCAATCACAATAACACTGTCACACAATCACGATCACACAATCACCATCACACAATCACGATCACACAATCACGATCACACAATCACAATAACACAATCACAATAACACAATCACAATAACACAATCACAATAACACAATCACAATAACACAATCACAATAACACAGTCACACAATCACAATCACGCAGTCACTATCACAAAATCACGATAACACAATCACAATCACACAATCACAATCACACAATCACAATCACACAATCACAATCACACAATCACAATCACACAATCACAATCACACAATCACAATCACACAATCACAATCACACAATCACAATCACACAATCACAATCACACAATCACAATCACACAATCACAATCACACAATCACAATCACACAATCACAATCACACAATCACAATCACACAATCACAATCACACAATCACAATCACACAATCACAATCACACAATCACAATCACACAATCACAATCACACAATCACAATCACACAATCACAATCACACAATCACAATCACACAATCACAATCACACAATCACAATCACACAATCACAATCACACAATCACAATCACACAATCACAATCACACAATCACAATCACACAATCACAATCACACAATCACAATCACACAATCACAATCACACAATCACAATCACACAATCACAATCACACAATCACAATCACACAATCACAATCACACAATCACAATCACACAATCACAATCACACAATCACAATCACACAATCACAATCACACAATCACAATCACACAATCACAATCACACAATCACAATCACACAATCACAATCACACAATCACAATCA
This sequence comes from Megachile rotundata, assembly GCF_050947335.1. Lineage (NCBI taxonomy): Eukaryota > Metazoa > Arthropoda > Insecta > Hymenoptera > Megachilidae > Megachile > Megachile rotundata. The sequence goes on along the minus strand of NW_027473352.1, from coordinate 146,734 downwards.
CACAATCACAATCACACAATCACAATCACACAATTACAATCACACAATCTCGATCACTCAATCACGATCACACAATCACGGTCACACAATCACGATCACACAATCACGATCACACAATCACAGTCAGACAATCACAATCACGCAGTCACAATCACAATCACGATCACACAAACACGATCACACAATCACGATCACACAATCACGACCACACAATCACGATCACACAATCACGATCGCACAATCAAGATCACACAATCACGACCACACAAATACAATCACACAATCACAATCACAAAATCACAATCACACAGTCGCACAATCACAATCACACAATCACAATCACACAATCACAATCACACAATCACAATCACACAATCTCAATCACGATCACACAATCACACAGTCACAATCCCACAATCACGATCACACAATCACGATCACACAATCACGATCACACAATCACAATCACACAATCAGAATCACACAATCACAATAACACAATCACACAATCACGATCACACAATCACTATCACACAATCACGATCACACAATCACAATCACACATTCACACAATCACAATCACAATCACACATTCACAATCACGATCACACAATCACGATCACAGAATCACAATCACACAATCACAATCACACAATCACAATCACACAATCACAATCACACAATCACAATCACACAATCACAATCACACAATCACAATCACACAATCACAATCACACAATCACAATCACACAATCACAATCACACAATCACAATCACACAATCACAATCACACAATCACAATCACACAATCTCAATCACACAATCACAATCACACAATCACAATCACACAATCTCAATCACGATCACACAATCACACAGTCACAATCCCACAATCACGATCACACAGTCACGATCACACAATCACACAGTCACAATCCCACAATCACGACCACACAGTCACGATCACAGAATCACAATCACACAATCAGAATCACACAATCACAATAACACAGTCACACAATCACGATCACACAATCACGATCACACAATCACGATCACACAATCACAATCACACAATCAGAATCACACAATCACAATAACACAGTCGCACAATCACGATCACACAATCACGATCACGCAATCACGATCACGCAATCACGATCACGCAATCACGATCACGCAATCACGATCACAAAATCACGACCACACAATCACAGTCACACAATCGCGATCACACAATCACAATCACACAATATCAATCACGGTCACACAATCACACAGTCACAATCCCACAATCACGATCACACAATCACGATCACGCAGTCACGATCACACAATCACACAGTCACAATCCCACAATCACGATCGCACAATCACGATCACACAGTCACGATCACACAGTCACAATCACACAATCAGAATCATCCAATCACAATAACACTGTCACACAATCACGATCACACAATCAGGATCACACAATCACGATCACACAGTCACGATCACACAATCACAATCACACAATCACCATCACACAATCACCATCACACAATCACGTTCACACAATCACAATAACACAATCACAATAACACAATCACAATAACACAGTCACACAATCACAATCACGCAGTCACTATCACAAAATCACGATAACACAATCACAATCACACAATCACAATCACACAATCACAATCACACAATCACAATCACACAATCACGATCACACAATCACGACCACACAATCACAATCACAATCACACAATCACAATCACACAATTACAATCACACAGTCACACAATCACAATCACAATCACAATCACACAGTCACACAATCACAATCACTATCACACAATCACGATCACACAATCACGATCACACAATCACGGTCACACTATCACGATCACACAATCACGATCACACAATCGCGATCACACAATCACAGTCACACAATCCCAACCACGCAGTCACAATCACAATCACGATCACACAAACACGATCACACAATCACGATCACACAATCACGATCACACAATCACGATCACACAATCACCATCACACAATCACCATCACACAATCACGATCACACAATCACAATAACACAATCACAATAACACAATCACACAATCACGATTACGCAATCACGATCACAAAATCACGACCACACAATCACAATCACACAATCGCGATCGCACAATCACGATGGCACAATCACGCAATCACAATCACTCAATCACAGTCACACAATCACAACCACGCTGTCACAATCACAATCACGATCACACAAACACGATCACACAATCACGATCACACAATCACGACCACACAATCACAATCACACAATCACAATCACAAAATTACAATCACACAGTCACACAATCACAATCAGAATCACACAGTCACACAATCACAATCACAATCACACAATCACGATCACACAATCACGATCACACAATCACGGTCACACTATCACGATCACACAATCACGATCACACAATCACGGTCACACAATCACGATCACACAATCACGACCACAGAAACACCATCACACAATCACGATCACACAGTCACGATCACACAATCACGATCACACAATCACGATCACACAATCTCAATCACGATCACACAATCACACAGTCGCAATCCCACAATCACGATCAGACAATCACGATCACACAGTCACGATCACACAATCACAATCGCACAATCACAATCACACAATCACAATCGCACAATCACAATCACACAATCACAATCACACAATCACAATCACACAATCACAATCACACAATCACAATCACACAATCACAATAACACAGTCACACAATCACGATCACACAATCACGATCACACAATCACGATCACACAATCACGATCACACAATCACGATCACACAATCACGATCACACAATCACGATCACACAATCACGATCACACAATCACGATCACACAATCACGATCACACAATCACGATCACACAATCACGATCACACAATCACCATCACACAATCACAATCACACAATCACAATCACACAATCACAATCACACAATCACAATCACACAATCACAATCACACAATCACAATCACACAATCACAATCACACAATCACAATCACACAATCACAATCACACAATCACAATCACACAATCACAATCACACAATCACAATCACACAATCACAATCACACAATCACAATCACACAATCACAATCACACAATCACAATCACACAATCACAATCACACAATCACAATCACACAATCACAATCACACAATCACAATCACACAATCACAATCACACAATCACAATCACACAATCACAATCACACAATCACAATCACACAATCACAATCACACAATCACAATCACACAATCACAATCACACAATCACAATCACACAATCACAATCACACAATCACAATCACACAATCACAATCACACAATCACAATCACACAATCACAATCACACAATCACAATCACACAATCACAATCACACAATCAGAATCACACAATCACAATCACAATCACACAATCACAGCCACACAGTCACAATCACACAATCACAGTCACACGATCACAATCACACAGTCACGATCACACAATCACACAGTCACAATCCCACAATCACGACCACACAGTCACGATCACACAATCAGAATCACACAATCACAATAACACAGTCACACAATCACGATCACACAATCACGATCACACATTCACGATCACGCAATCACGATCACGCAATCACGATCACAAAATCACGACCACATAATCACAATCACACAATCACGATCACACAATCACAATCACACAATCTCAATCACGATCACACAATCACACAGTCACAAACCCACAATCACGATCACACAATCACGATCACACAGTCACGATCACACAATCACAATCACACAATCAGAATCACACAATCACAATAACACAGTCACACAATCATGATCACACAACCACGATGACACAATCACGATCACACAGTCACGATCACACAATCACAATCACACCATCAACGTCACACAATCACCATCACACAATCACGATCACACAATCACAATAACACAATCACACAATCACGATCACGCAATCACGATCACAAAATCACGACCACACAATCACAATCACACAATCGCGATCGCACAATCACGATCGCACAATCACACAATCACAATCACTCAATCACAATCACACAATTACAATCACACAATTACAATCACACAATCACGATCACTCAATCACAATCACACAATCACAATCACACAATCACAATCACACAATCACAATCACACAATCACAATCACACAATCCCAATCACACAATCCCAATCACACAATCCCAATCACACAATCACAATCACACAATCCCAATCACACAATCCCAATCACACAATCCCAATCACACAATCCCAATCACACAATCACAATCACACAATCACAATGACACAATCACAATCACACAATCACAATCACACAATCACAATCACACAATCACAATCACACAATCACAATCACACAATCACAATCACACAATCACAATCACACAATCACAATCACACAATCACAATCACACAATCACAATCACACAATCACAATCACACAATCACAATCACACAATCACAATCACACAATCACAATCACACAATCACAATCACACAATCACAATCACACAATCACAATCACACAATCACAATCACACAATCACAATCACACAATCACAATCACACAATCACAATCACACAATCACAATCACACAATCACAATCACACAATCACAATCACACAATCACAATCACACAATCACAATCACACAATCACAATCACACAATCACAATCACACAATCACAATCACACAATCACAATCACACAATCACAATCACACAATCACAATCACACAATCACAATCACACAATCACAATCACACAATCACAATCACACAATCACAATCACACAATCACAATCACACAATCACAATCACACAATCACAATCACACAATCACAATCACACAATCACAATCACACAATCACAATCACACAATCACAATCACACAATCACAATCACACAATCACAATCACACAATCACAATCACACAATCACAATCACACAATCACAATCACACAATCACAATCACACAATCACAATCACACAATCACAATCACACAATCACAATCACACAATCACAATCACACAATCACAATCACACAATCACAATCACACAATCACAATCACACAATCACAATCACACAATCACAATCACACAATCACAATCACGCAATCACAATCACGCAATCACAATCACGCAATCACAATCACGCAATCACAATCACGCAATCACAATCACGCAATCACAATCACGCAATCACAATCACGCAATCACAATCACGCAATCACAATCACGCAATCACAATCACGCAATCACAATCACGCAATCACAATCACGCAATCACAATCACGCAATCACAATCACGCAATCACAATCACGCAATCACAATCACGCAATCACAATCACGCAATCACAATCACGCAATCACAATCACGCAATCACAATCACGCAATCACAATCACGCAATCACAATCACGCAATCACAATCACGCAATCACAATCACGCAATCACAATCACGCAATCACAATCACGCAATCACAATCACGCAATCACAATCACGCAATCACAATCACGCAATCACAATCACGCAATCACAATCACGCAATCACAATCACGCAATCACAATCACGCAATCACAATCACGCAATCACAATCACGCAATCACAATCACGCAATCACAATCACGCAATCACAATCACGCAATCACAATCACGCAATCACAATCACGCAATCACAATCACACAATCACAATCACACAATCACAATCACACAATCACAATCACACAATCACAATCACACAATCACAATCACACAATCACAATCACACAATCACAATCACACAATCACAATCACACAATCACAATCACACAATCACAATCACACAATCACAATCACACAATCACAATCACACAATCACAATCACACAATCACAATCACACAATCACAATCACGCAATCACAATCACGCAATCACAATCACGCAATCACAATCACGCAATCACAATCACGCAATCACAATCACGCAATCACAATCACGCAATCACAATCACGCAATCACAATCACGCAATCACAATCACGCAATCACAATCACGCAATCACAATCACGCAATCACAATCACGCAATCACAATCACGCAATCACAATCACGCAATCACAATCACGCAATCACAATCACGCAATCACAATCACGCAATCACAATCACGCAATCACAATCACGCAATCACAATCACGCAATCACAATCACGCAATCACAATCACGCAATCACAATCACGCAATCACAATCACGCAATCACAATCACGCAATCACAATCACGCAATCACAATCACGCAATCACAATCACGCAATCACAATCACGCAATCACAATCACGCAATCACAATCACGCAATCACAATCACGCAATCACAATCACGCAATCACAATCACGCAATCACAATCACGCAATCACAATCACGCAATCACAATCACGCAATCACAATCACGCAATCACAATCACGCAATCACAATCACGCAATCACAATCACACAATCACAATCACACAATCACAATCACACAATCACAATCACACAATCACAATCACACAATCACAATCACACAATCACAATCACACAATCACAATCACACAATCACAATCACACAATCACAATCACACAATCACAATCACACAATCACAATCACACAATCACAATCACACAATCACAATCACACAATCACAATCACACAATCACAATCACACAATCACAATCACACAATCACAATCACACAATCACAATCACACAATCACAATCACACAATCACAATCACACAATCACAATCACACAATCACAATAACACTGTCACACAATCACGATCACACAATCACGATGATACAATCACGATCACACAGTCACGATCACACAATCACAATCACACAATCACCATCACATAATCACGATCACACAATCACAATAACACAATCACAATAACACAATCACACAATCACGATCACGCAATCACGATCACAAAATCACGACCACACAATCACAAACGCACAATCGCGATCGCACAATCACGATCGCACAATCACACAATCACAATCACTCAATCACAATCACACAATTACAATCACACGATCGCGATCACTCAATCACGATCACACAATCACGATCACACAATCACAGTCAGACAATCACAATCACGCAGTCACAATCACAATCACGATCACACAAACACGATCACACAATCACGATCACACAATCACGACCACACAATCACGATCACACAATCACGATCACACAATCAAGATCACACAATCACGACCACACAATCACAATCACACAATCACAATCACAAAATCACAATCACACAGTCGCTCAATCACAATCACAATCACACAGTCACGATCACACAATCACGACCACACAATCACAATCACAATCACACAATCACAATCACACAATCACAATCACACAATCACAATCACAAAATTACAATCACACAGTCACACAATCACAATCACAATCACACAGTCACACAATCACAATCACTATCACACAATCACGATCACACAATCACGATCACACAATCACGGTCACACTATCACGATCACACAATCACGATCACACAATCGCGATCACACAATCACGATCACGCAATCACGATCACGCAATCACGATCACGCAATCACGATCACAAAATCACGACCACACAATCACAGTCACACAATCGCGATCACACAATCACAATCACACAATATCAATCACGGTCACACAATCACACAGTCACAATCCCACAATCACGATCACACAATCACGATCACGCAGTCACGATCACACAATCACACAGTCACAATCCCACAATCACGATCGCACAATCACGATCACACAGTCACGATCACACAGTCACAATCACACAATCAGAATCATCCAATCACAATAACACTGTCACACAATCACGATCACACAATCACCATCACACAATCACGATCACACAATCACAATAACACAATCACAATAACACAATCACAATAACACAATCACAATAACACAATCACAATAACACAATCACAATAACACAGTCACACAATCACAATCACGCAGTCACTATCACAAAATCACGATAACACAATCACAATCACACAATCACAATCACACAATCACAATCACACAATCACAATCACACAATCACAATCACACAATCACAATCACACAATCACAATCACACAATCACAATCACACAATCACAATCACACAATCTCAATCACGATCACACAATCTCACAGTCACAATCCCACAATCACGATCACACAATCACGATCACACAATCACGATCACACAATCACAATCACACAATCAGAATCACACAATCACAATAACACAATCACACAATCACGATCACACAATCACTATCACACAATCACGATCACACAATCACAATCACACATTCACACAATCACAATCACAACCACACATTCACAATCACGATCACACAATCACGATCACAGAATCACAATCACACAATCACAATCACACAATCACAATCACACAATCACAATCACACAATCACAATCACACAATCACAATCACACAATCACAATCACACAATCACAATCACACAATCACAATCACACAATCACAATCACACAATCACAATCACACAATCACAATCACACAATCACAATCACACAATCACAATCACACAATCTCAATCACACAATCACAATCACACAATCACAATCACACAATCACAATCACACAATCACAATCACACAATCACAATCACACAATCACAATCACACAATCACAATCACACAATCACAATAACACTGTCACACAATCACGATCACACAATCACGATGATACAATCACGATCACACAGTCACGATCACACAATCACAATCACACAATCACCATCACATAATCACGATCACACAATCACAATAACACAATCACAGTCACACAATCACGACCACACAATCACAATCAGACAATCACAATCACACAATCACAGTCACACGATCACAATCACACAATCTCAATCTCGATCTCACAATCACACAGTCACAATCCCACAACCATGATCACACAGTCACGATCACACAATCACACAGTCACAATCCCACAATCACGACCACACCAGTTACGATCACACAATCACAATCACACAATCAGAATCACACAATCACAATAACACAGACTCACAATCACGATCACACAATCACGATCACACAATCACGATCACGCAATCACGATCACGCAATCACGATCACGCAATCACGATCACAAAATCACGACCACACAATCACAGTCACACAATCGCGATCACAAAATCACGACCACACAATCACAGTCACACAATCGCGATCACACAATCACAATCGCACAATCTCAATCACGATCACACAATCACACAGTCACAATCCCACAATCACGATCACACAATCACGATCACACAGTCACGATCACACAATCACACAGTCACAATCCCACAATCACGATCACACAATCACGATCACACAGTCACGATCACACAGTCACAATCACACAATCAGAATCACACAATCACAATAACACTGTCACACAATCACGATCACACAATCACGATGATACAATCACGATCACACAGTCACGATCACACAATCACAATCACACAATCACCATCACATAATCACGATCACACAATCACAATAACACAATCACAATAACACAATCACAATAACACAATCACACAATCACGATCACGCAATCACGATCACAAAATCACGACCACACAATCACAAACGCACAATCGCGATCGCACAATCACGATCGCACAATCACACAATCACAATCACTCAATCACAATCACACAATTGCAATCACACAATCGCGATCACTCAATCACGATCACACAATCACGGTCACACAATCACAATCACACAATCACGATCACACAATCACAGTCACACAATCACGACCACACAATCACAACCACACAATCACAATCACAAAATCACAATCACACAGTCGCACAATCACAATCACACAATCACAATCACACAATCACAATCACACAATCACAATCACACAATCTCAATCACGATCACACAATCACACAGTCACAATCCCACAATCACGATCACACAATCACGATCACACAATCACGATCACACAATCACGATCACACAATCACAATCACACAATCAGAATCACACAATCACAATAACACAATCACACAATCACGATCACACAATCACTATCACACAATCACGATCACACAATCACAATCACACATTCACACAATCACAATCACAATCACACATTCACAATCACGATCACACAATCACGATCACAGAATCACAATCACACAATCACAATCACACAATCACAATCACACAATCACAATCACACAATCACAATCACACAATCACAATCACACAATCACAATCACACAATCACAATCACACAATCACAATCACACAATCACAATCACACAATCACAATCACACAATCACAATCACACAATCACAATCACACAATCACAATCACACAATCTCAATCACGATCACACAATCACACAGTCACAATCCCACAATCACGATCACACAGTCACGATCACACAATCACACAGTCACAATCCCACAATCACGACCACACAGTCACGATCACAGAATCACAATCACACAATCAGAATCACACAATCACAATAACACAGTCACACAATCACGATCACACAATCACGATCACACATTCACGATCACGCTATCACGATCACGCAATCACGATCACGCAATCACGATCACAAAATCACGACCACACAATCACAATCACACAATCACGATCACACAATCACAATCACACAATCTCAATCACGATCACACAATCACACAGTCACAATCCCACAATCACGATCACACAATCACGATCACACAGTCACGATCACACAATCACACAGTCACAATCCCACAATCACGATCACACAATCACGATCACACACTCACGATCACACAATCACAATCACACAATCAGAATCACACAATCACAATAACACAGTCGCACAATCACGATCACACAATCACGATCACACAATCACGATCACGCAATCACGATCACGCAATCACGATCACGCAATCACGATCACAAAATCACGACCACACAATCACAGTCACACAATCGCGATCACACAATCACAATCACACAATATCAATCACGATCACACAATCACACAGTCACAATCCCACAATCACGATCACACAATCACGATCACGCAGTCACGATCACACAATCACACAGTCACAATCCCACAATCACGATCGCAAAATCACGATCACACAGTCACGATCACACAGTCACAATCACACAATCAGAATCATCCAATCACAATAAAACTGTCACACAATCACGATCACACAATCAGGATCACACAACCACGATCACACAGTCACGATCACTCAATCACAATCACACAATCACCATCACACAATCACCATCACACAATCACGATCACACAATCACAATAACAAAATCACAATAACACAATCACAATAACACAATCACAATAACACAATCACAATAACACAGTCACACAATCACAATCACGCAGTCACTATCACAAAATCACGATAACACAATCACAATCACACAATCACAATCACACAATCACAATCACACAATCACAATCACACAATCACAATCACACAATCACAATCACACAATCACAATCACACAATCACAATCACACAATCACAATCACACAATCACAATCACACAATCACAATCACACAATCACAATCACACAATCACAATCACACAATCACAATCACACAATCACAATCACACAATCACAATCACACAATCACAATCACACAATCACAATCACACAATCACAATCACACAATCACAATCACACAATCACAATCACACAATCACAATCACACAATCACAATCACACAATCACAATCACACAATCACAATCACACAATCACAATCACACAATCACAATCACACAATCACAATCACACAATCACAATCACACAATCACAATCACACAATCACAATCACACAATCACAATCACACAATCACAATCACACAATCACAATCACACAATCACAATCACACAATCACACAATCACACAATCACAATCACACAATCACAATCACACAATCACTATCACACAATCACAATCACACAATCACAATCACACAATCACAATCACACAATCACAATCACACAATCACAATCACACAATCACAATCACACAATCACAATCACACAATCACAATCACACAATCACAATCACACAATCACAATAACACTGTCACACAATCACGATCACACAATCACGATGATACAATCACGATCACACAGTCACGATCACACAATCACAATCACACAATCACCATCACATAATCACGATCACACAATCACAATAACACAATCACAATAACACAATCACACAATCACGATCACGCAATCACGATCACAAAATCACGACCACACAATCACAAACGCACAATCGCGATCGCACAATCACGATCGCACAATCACACAATCACAATCACTCAATCACAATCACACAATTACAATCACACAATCGCGATCACTCAATCACGATCACACAATCACGATCACACAATCACAGTCAGACAATCACAATCACGCAGTCACAATCACAATCACGATCACACAAACACGATCACACAATCACGATCACACAATCACGACCACACAATCACGATCACACAATCACGATCACACAATCAAGATCACACAATCACGACCACACAATCACAATCACACAATCACAATCACAAAATCACAATCACACAGTCGCTCAATCACAATCACAATCACACAATCACGATCACACAATCACGACCACACAATCACAATCACAATCACACAATCACAATCACAAAATTACAATCACACAGTCACACAATCACAATCACAATCACACAGTCACACAATCACAATCACTATCACACAATCACGATCACACAATCACGATCACACAATCACGGTCACACTATCACGATCACACAATCACGATCACACAATCGCGATCACACAATCACAGTCACACAATCACAACCACGCAGTCACAATCACAATCACGATCACACAAACACGATCACACAATCACGATCACACAATCACGACCACAAAATCACGATCACACAATCACGACTACAGAAACACCATCACACAATTACGATCACACAGTCACGATCACACAATCACGATCACACAATCACAATCACACAATCAGAATCACACAATCACAATAACACAGTCGCACAATCACGATCACACAATCACGGTCACACAATCACGATCACGCAATCACGATCACAAAATCACGACCACACAATCACAGTCGCACAATCGCGATCACACAATCACAATCACACAATCTCAATCACGATCACACAATCACACAGTCACAATCCCACAATCACGATCACACAATCACGATCACACAGTCACGATCACACAATCACACAGTCACAATCCCACAATCACGATCACACAATCACGATCACACAGTCACGATCACACAGTCACAATCACACAATCAGAATCACACAATCACAATAACACTGTCACACAATCACGATCACACAATCACGATGATACAATCACGATCACACAGTCACGATCACACAATCACAATCACACAATCACCATCACATAATCACGATCACACAATCACAATAACACAATCACACAATCACGATCACGCAATCACGATCACAAAATCACGACCACACAATCACAAACGCACAATCGCGATCGCACAATCACGATCGCACAATCACACAATCACAATCACTCAATCACAATCACACAATTACAATCACACAATCGCGATCACTCAATCACGATCACACAATCACGGTCACACAATCACAATCACACAATCACGATCACGCAATCACAGTCACACAATCACGACCACACAATCACAACCACACAATCACAATCACAAAATCACAATCACAGTCGCACAATCACAATCACGATCACACAATCACGATGACACAATCACGATCACACAGTCACGATCACACAATCACAATCACACAATCACCATCACACAATCACAATCACACATTCACACAATCACAATCACAATCACACATTCACAATCACGATCACACAATCACGATCACAGAATCACAATCACACAATCACAATCACACAATCACAATCACACAATCACAATCACACAATCACAATCACACAATCACAATCACACAATCACAATCACACAATCTCAATCACGATCACACAATCACACAGTCACAATCCCACAATCACTATCACACAGTCACGATCACACAATCACACAGTCACAATCCCACAATCACGACCACACAGTCACGATCACAGAATCACAATCACACAATCAGAATCACACAATCACAATAACACAGTCACACAATCACGATCACACAATCACGATCACACATTCACGATCACGCTATCACGATCACGCAATCACGATCACGCAATCACGATCACAAAATCACGACCACACAATCACAATCACACAATCACGATCACACAATCACAATCACACAATCTCAATCACGATCACACAATCACACAGTCACAATCCCACAATCACTATCACACAATCACGATCACACAGTCACGATCACACAGTCACACAGTCACAATCCCACAATCACGATCACACAATCACGATCACACACTCACGATCACACAATCACAATCACACAATCAGAATCACACAATCACAATAACACAGTCGCACAATCACGATCACACAATCACGATCACACAATCACGATCACGCAATCACGATCACGCAATCACGATCACGCAATCACGATCACAAAATCACGACCACACAATCACAGTCACACAATCGCGATCACACAATCACAATCACACAATATCAATCACGATCACACAATCACACAGTCACAATCCCACAATCACGATCACACAATCACGATCACGCAGTCACGATCACACAATCACACAGTCACAATCCCACAATCACGATCGCAAAATCACGATCACACAGTCACGATCACACAGTCACAATCACACAATCAGTATCATCCAATCACAATAACACTGTCACACAATCACGATCACACAATCACGATCACACAATCACGATCACACAGTCACGATCACACAATCACAATCACACAATCACCATCACACAATCACCATCACACAATCACGATCACACAGTCACAATAAGAAAATCACAATAACACAATCACAATAACACAATCACAATAACACAATCACAATAACACAGTCACACAATCACAATCACGCAGTCACTATCACAAAATCACGATAACACAATCACAATCACACAATCGCAATCACACAATCGCAATCACACAATCGCAATCACACAATCGCAATCACACAATCGCAATCACACAATCGCAATCACACAATCGCAATCACACAATCGCAATCACACAATCGCGATCACACAATCGCGATCACACAATCGCGATCACACAATCGCGATCACACAATCGCGATCACACAATCGCAATCACACAATCGCAATCACACAATCGCAATCACACAATCACAATCACACAATCACAATCACACAATCACAATCACACAATCACAATAACACTGTCACACAATCACGATCACACAATCACGATGATACAATCACGATCACACAGTCACGATCACACAATCACAATCACACAATCACCATCACATAATCACGATCACACAATCACAATAACACAATCACAGTCACACAATCGCGATCACACAATCACAATCACACAATATCAATCACGATCACACAATCACACAGTCACAATCCCACAATCACGATCACACAATCACGATCACGCAGTCACGATCACACAATCACACAGTCACAATCCCACAATCACAATCGCACAATCACAATCGCACAATCACAATCGCACAATCACATTCGCACAATCACAATCGCACAATCACAATCGCACAATCACAATCGCACAATCACAATCGCACAATCACAATCGCACAATCACAATCGCACAATCACAATCGCACAATCACAATCGCACAATCACAATCGCACAATCACAATCGCACAATCACAATCGCACAATCACAATCGCACAATCACAATCGCACAATCACAATCGCACAATCACAATCGCACAATCACAATCGCACAATCACAATCGCACAATCACAATCGCACAATCACAATCGCACAATCACAATCGCACAATCACAATCGCACAATCACAATCGCACAATCACAATCGCACAATCACAATCGCACAATCACAATCGCACAATCACAATCGCACAATCACAATCGCACAATCACAATCGCACAATCACAATCGCACAATCACAATCGCACAATCACAATCGCACAATCACAATCACACAATCACAATCACACAATCACAATAACACTGTCACACAATCACGATCACATAATCACGATGATACAATCACGATCACACAGTCACGATCACACAATCACAATCACACAATCACCATCACATAATCACGATCACACAATCACAATAACACAATCACAGTCACACAATCACGACCACACAATCACAATCACACAATCACAATCACACAATCACAGTCACACGATCACAATCACACAATCTCAATCACGATCACACAATCACACAGTCACAATCCCACAATCACGATCACACAATCACGATCACACAGTCACGATCGCACAATCACACAGTCACAATCCCACAATCACGATCACACAATCACGATCACACACTCACGATCACACAATCACAATCACACAATCAGAATCACACAATCACAATAACACAGTCGCACAATCACGATCACACAATCACGATCACACAATCACGATCACGCAATCACGATCACGCAATCACGATCACGCAATCACGATCACAAAATCACGACCACACAATCACAGTCACACAATCGCGATCACACAATCACAATCACACAATATCAATCACGATCACACAATCACACAGTCACAATCCCACAATCACGATCACACAATCACGATCACGCAGTCACGATCACACAATCACACAGTCACAATCCCACAATCACGATCGCAAAATCACGATCACACAGTCACGATCACACAGTCACAATCACACAATCAGAATCATCCAATCACAATAACACTGTCACACAATCACGATCACACAATCACGATCACACAATCACGATCACACAGTCACGATCACACAATCACAATCACACAATCACCATCACACAATCACCATCACACAATCACGATCACACAATCACAATAAGAAAATCACAATAACACAATCACAATAACACAATCACAATAACACAATCACAATAACACAGTCACACAATCACAATCACGCAGTCACTATCACAAAATCACGATAACACAATCACAATCACACAATCGCAATCACACAATCGCAATCACACAATCGCAATCACACAATCGCAATCACACAATCGCAATCACACAATCGCAATCACACAATCGCAATCACACAATCGCAATCACACAATCGCAATCACACAATCGCAGTCACACAATCGCAGTCACACAATCGCAGTCACACAATCCCAATCACACAATCACAATCACACAATCACAATCACACAATCACAATCACACAATCACAATCACACAATCACAATCACACAATCACAATCACACAATCACAATCACACAATCACAATCACACAATCACAATCACACAATCACAATCACACAATCACAATCACACAATCACAATCACACAATCACAATCACACAATCACAATAACACTGTCACACAATCACGATCACACAATCACGATGATACAATCACGATCACACAGTCACGATCACACAATCACAATCACACAATCACCATCACATAATCACGATCACACAATCACAATAACACAATCACAGTCACACAATCGCGATCACACAATCACAATCACACAATATCAATCACGATCACACAATCACACAGTCACAATCCCACAATCACGATCACACAATCACGATCACGCAGTCACGATCACACAATCACACAGTCACAATCCCACAATCACAATCGCACAATCACAATCGCACAATCACAATCGCACAATCACATTCGCACAATCACAATCGCACAATCACAATCGCACAATCACAATCGCACAATCACAATCGCACAATCACAATCGCACAATCACAATCGCACAATCACAATCGCACAATCACAATCGCACAATCACAATCGCACAATCACAATCGCACAATCACAATCGCACAATCACAATCGCACAATCACAATCGCACAATCACAATCGCACAATCACAATCGCACAATCACAATCGCACAATCACAATCGCACAATCACAATCGCACAATCACAATCGCACAATCACAATCGCACAATCACAATCGCACAATCACAATCGCACAATCACAATCACACAATCACAATAACACTGTCACACAATCACGATCACACAATCACGATGATACAATCACGATCACACAGTCACGATCACACAATCACAATCACACAATCACCATCACATAATCACGATCACACAATCACAATAACACAATCACAGTCACACAATCACGACCACACAATCACAATCACACAATCACAATCACACAATCACAGTCACACGATCACAATCACACAATCTCAATCTCGATCTCACAATCACACAGTCACAATCCCACAACCATGATCACACAGTCACGATCACACAATCACACAGTCACAATCCCACAATCACGACCACACAGTTACGATCACACAATCACAATCACACAATCAGAATCACACAATCACAATAACACAGTCTCACAATCACGATCACACAATCACGATCACACAATCACGATCACGCAATCACGATCACGCAATCACGATCACGCAATCACGATCACAAAATCACGACCACACAATCACAATCACACAATCCTGATCACACAATCACAATCACACAATCTCAATCACGGTCACACAATCACACAGTCACAATCCCACAATCACGATCACACAATCACGATCACACAGTCACGATCACACAATCACACAGTCACAATCCCACAATCACGATCACACAATCACGATCACACACTCACGATCACACAATCACAATCACACAATCAGAATCACACAATCACAATAACACAGTCGCACAATCACGATCACACAATCACGATCACACAATCACGATTACGCAATCACGATCACGCAATCACGATCACGCAATCACGATCACAAAATCACGACCACACAATCACAGTCACACAATCGCGATCACACAATCACAATCACACAATATCAATCACGATCACACAATCACACAGTCACAATCCCACAATCACGATCACACAATCACGATCACGCAGTCACGATCACACAATCACACAGTCACAATCCCACAATCACGATCGCAAAATCACGATCACACAATTACAATCACACAATCGCGATCACTCAATCACGATCACACAATCACGGTCACACAATCACGATCACACAATCACGATCACACAATCACAGTCACACAATCACGACCACACAATCACAACCACACAATCACAATCACAAAATCACAATCACACAGTCGCACAATCACAATCACGATCACACAATCACGATGACACAATCACGATCACACAGTCACGATCACACAATCACAATCACACAATCACCATCACACAATCACCATCACACAATCACCATCACACAATCACGATCACACAATCACAATAACGCAATCACAATCACGATCACACAATCACGATGACACAATCACGATCACACAGTCACGATCACACAATCACAATCACACAATCACCATCACACAATCACAATCACAAAATCACAATCACACAGTCGCACAATCACAATCACACAATCACAATCACACAATCACAATCACACAATCACGATCACACAATCACAATCACACATTCACACAATCACAATCACAATCACACATTCACAATCACGATCACACAATCACGATCACAGAATCACAATCACACAATCACAATCACACAATCACAATCACACAATCACAATCACACAATCACAATCACACAATCACAATCACACAATCACAATCACACAATCACAATAACACTGTCACACAATCACGATCACACAATCACGATGATACAATCACGATCACACAGTCACGATCACACAATCACAATCACACAATCACCATCACATAATCACGATCACACAATCACAATAACACAATCACAGTCACACAATCGCGATCACACAATCACAATCACACAATATCAATCACGATCACACAATCACACAGTCACAATCCCACAATCACGATCACACAATCACGATCACGCAGTCACGATCACACAATCACACAGTCACAATCCCACAATCACAATCGCACAATCACAATCGCACAATCACAATCGCACAATCACATTCGCACAATCACAATCGCACAATCACAATCGCACAATCACAATCGCACAATCACAATCGCACAATCACAATCGCACAATCACAATCGCACAATCACAATCGCACAATCACAATCGCACAATCACAATCGCACAATCACAATCGCACAATCACAATCGCACAATCACAATCGCACAATCACAATCGCACAATCACAATCGCACAATCACAATCGCACAATCACAATCGCACAATCACAATCGCACAATCACAATCGCACAATCACAATCGCACAATCACAATCGCACAATCACAATCGCACAATCACAATCGCACAATCACAATCGCACAATCACAATCGCACAATCACAATCGCACAATCACAATCGCACAATCACAATCACACAATCACAATCACACAATCACAATAACACTGTCACACAATCACGATCACACAATCACGATGATACAATCACGATCACACAGTCACGATCACACAATCACAATCACACAATCACCATCACATAATCACGATCACACAATCACAATAACACAATCACAGTCACACAATCACGACCACACAATCACAGTCACACAATCGCGATCACACAATCACAATCACACAATATCAATCACGATCACACAATCACACAGTCACAATCCCACAATCACGATCACACAATCACGATCACGCAGTCACGATCACACAATCACACAGTCACAATCCCACAATCACGATCGCAAAATCACGATCACACAATTACAATCACACAATCGCGATCACTCAATCACGATCACACAATCACGGTCACACAATCACGATCACACAATCACGATCACACAATCACAGTCACACAATCACGACCACACAATCACAACCACACAATCACAATCACAAAATCACAATCACACAGTCGCACAATCACAATCACGATCACACAATCACGATGACACAATCACGATCACACAGTCACGATCACACAATCACAATCACACAATCACCATCACACAATCACCATCACACAATCACCATCACACAATCACGATCACACAATCACAATAACGCAATCACAATAACACAATCACACAATCACGATCACACAATCACGATCGCACAATCAAGATCACACAATCACGACCACACAACCACAATCACACAATCACAATCACAAAATCACAATCACACAGTCGCACAATCACAATCACACAATCACAATCACACAATCACAATCACACAATCACGATCACACAATCACAATCACACATTCACACAATCACAATCACAATCACACATTCACAATCACGATCACACAATCACGATCACAGAATCACAATCACACAATCACAATCACACAATCACAATCACACAATCACAATCACACAATCACAATCACACAATCACAATCACACAATCACAATCACACAATCACAATCACACAATCACAATCACACAATCACAATCACACAATCACAATCACACAATCACAATCACACAATCACAATCACACAATCACAATCACACAATCACAATCACACAATCACAATCACACAATCACAATCACACAATCACAATCACACAATCACAATCACACAATCACAATCACACAATCACAATCACACAATCACAATCACACAATCACAATCACACAATCACAATCACACAATCACAATCACACAATCACAATCACACAATCTCAATCACGATCACACAATCACACAGTCACAATCCCACAATCACGATCACACAGTCACGATCACACAATCACACAGTCACAATCCCACAATCACGACCACACAGTCACGATCACAGAATCACAATCACACAATCAGAATCACACAATCACAATAACACAGTCACACAATCACGATCACACAATCACGATCACACATTCACGATCACGCTATCACGATCACGCAATCACGATCACGCAATCACGATCACAAAATCACGACCACACAATCACAATCACACAATCACCATCACACAATCACAATCACACAATCTCAATCACGATCACACAATCACACAGTCACAATCCCACAATCACGATCACACAATCACGATCACACAATCACGATCACGCAATCACGATCACGCAATCACGATCACGCAATCACGATCACAAAATCACGACCACACAATCACAGTCACACAATCGCGATCACACAATCACAATCACACAATATCAATCACGATCACACAATCACACAGTCACAATCCCACAATCACGATCACACAATCACGATCACGCAGTCACGATCACACAATCACACAGTCACAATCCCACAATCACGATCGCAAAATCACGATCACACAATTACAATCACACAATCGCGATCACTCAATCACGATCACACAATCACGGTCACACAATCACGATCACACAATCACGATCACACAATCACAGTCACACAATCACGACCACACAATCACAACCACACAATCACAATCACAAAATCACAATCACACAGTCGCACAATCACAATCACGATCACACAATCACGATGACACAATCACGATCACACAGTCACGATCACACAATCACAATCACACAATCACCATCACACAATCACCATCACACAATCACCATCACACAATCACGATCACACAATCACAATAACGCAATCACAATAACACAATCACACAATCACGATCACACAATCACGATCGCACAATCAAGATCACACAATCACGACCACACAACCACAATCACACAATCACAATCACAAAATCACAATCACACAGTCGCACAATCACAATCACACAATCACAATCACACAATCACAATCACACAATCACGATCACACAATCACAATCACACATTCACACAATCACAATCACAATCACACATTCACAATCACGATCACACAATCACGATCACAGAATCACAATCACACAATCACAATCACACAATCACAATCACACAATCACAATCACACAATCACAATCACACAATCACAATCACACAATCACAATCACACAATCACAATCACACAATCACAATCACACAATCACAATCACACAATCACAATCACACAATCACAATCACACAATCACAATCACACAATCACAATCACACAATCACAATCACACAATCACAATCACACAATCACAATCACACAATCACAATCACACAATCACAATCACACAATCACAATCACACAATCACAATCACACAATCACAATCACACAATCACAATCACACAATCACAATCACACAATCACAATCACACAATCACAATCACACAATCACAATCACACAATCACAATCACACAATCACAATCACACAATCTCAATCACGATCACACAATCACACAGTCACAATCCCACAATCACGATCACACAGTCACGATCACACAATCACACAGTCACAATCCCACAATCACGACCACACAGTCACGATCACAGAATCACAATCACACAATCAGAATCACACAATCACAATAACACAGTCACACAATCACGATCACACAATCACGATCACACATTCACGATCACGCTATCACGATCACGCAATCACGATCACGCAATCACGATCACAAAATCACGACCACACAATCACAATCACACAATCACCATCACACAATCACAATCACACAATCTCAATCACGATCACACAATCACACAGTCACAATCCCACAATCACGATCACACAATCACGATCACACAGTCACGATCACACAATCACACAGTCACAATCCCACAATCACGATCACACAATCACGATCACACACTCACGATCACACAATCACAATCACACAATCAGAATCACACAATCACAATAACACAGTCGCACAATCACGATCACACAATCACGACCACACAATCACGATCACGCAATCACGATCACGCAATCACGATCACGCAATCACGATCACAAAATCACGATCACACAATCACAGTCACACAATCGCGATCACACAATCACAATCACACAATATCAATCACGATCACACAATCACACAGTCACAATCCCACAATCACGATCACACAATCACGATCACGCAGTCACGATCACACAATCACACAGTCACAATCCCACAATCACGATCGCACAATCACGATCACACAGTCACGATCACACAGTCACAATCACACAATCAGAATCATCAAATCACAATAACACTGTCACACAATCACGATCACACAATCACGATCACACAATCACGATCACACAGTCACGATCACACAATCACAATCACACAATCACCATCACACAATCACCATCACACAATCACGATCACACAATCACAATAACACAATCACAATAACACAATCACAATAACACAATCACAATAACACAATCACAATAACACAGTCACACAATCACAATCACGCAGTCACTATCACAAAATCACGATAACACAATCACAATCACACAATCACGATCACACAATCACAATCACACAATCACAATCACACAATCACAATCACACAATCACAATCACACAATCACAATCACACAATCACAATCACACAATCACAATCACACAATCACAATCACACAATCACAATCACACAATCACAATCACACAATCACAATCACACAATCACAATCACACAATCACAATCACACAATCACAATCACACAATCACAATCACACAATCACAATCACACAATCACAATCACACAATCACAATCACACAATCACAATCACACAATCACAATCACACAATCACAATCACACAATCACAATCACACAATCACAATCACACAATCACAATCACACAATCACAATCACACAATCACAATCACACAATCACAATCACACAATCACAATCACACAATCACAATCACACAATCACAATCACACAATCACAATCACACAATCACAATCACACAATCACAATCACACAATCACAATCACACAATCACAATCACACAATCACAATCACACAATCACAATCACACAATCACAATCACACAATCACAATCACACAATCACAATCACACAATCACAATCACACAATCACAATCACACAATCACAATCACACAATCACAATCACACAATCACAATCACACAATCACAATCACACAATCACAATCACACAATCACAATCACACAATCACAATCACACAATCACAATCACACAATCACAATCACACAATCACAATCACACAATCACAATCACACAATCACAATCACACAATCACAATCACACAATCACAATCACACAATCACAATCACACAATCACAATCACACAATCACAATCACACAATCACAATCACACAATCACAATCACACAATCACAATCACACAATCACAATCACACAATCACAATCACACAATCACAATCACACAATCACAATCACACAATCACAATCACACAATCACAATCACACAATCACAATCACACAATCACAATCACACAATCACAATCACACAATCACAATCACACAATCACAATCACACAATCACAATCACACAATCACAATCACACAATCACAATCACACAATCACAATCACACAATCACAATCACACAATCACAATCACACAATCACAATCACACAATCACAATCACACAATCACAATCACACAATCACAATCACACAATCACAATCACACAATCACAATCACACAATCACAATCACACAATCACAATCACACAATCACAATCACACAATCACAATCACACAATCACAATCACACAATCACAATCACACAATCACAATCACACAATCACAATCACACAATCACAATCACACAATCACAATCACACAATCACAATCACACAATCACAATCACACAATCACAATCACACAATCACAATCACACAATCACAATCACACAATCACAATCACACAATCACAATCACACAATCACAATCACACAATCACAATCACACAATCACAATCACACAATCACAATCACACAATCACAATCACACAATCACAATCACACAATCACAATCACACAATCACAATCACACAATCACAATCACACAATCACAATCACACAATCACAATCACACAATCACAATCACACAATCACAATCACACAATCACAATCACACAATCACAATCACACAATCACAATCACACAATCACAATCACACAATCACAATCACACAATCACAATCACACAATCACAATCACACAATCACAATCACACAATCACAATCACACAATCACAATCACACAATCACAATCACACAATCACAATCACACAATCACAATCACACAATCACAATCACACAATCACAATCACACAATCACAATCACACAATCACAATCACACAATCACAATCACACAATCACAATCACACAATCACAATCACACAATCACAATCACACAATCACAATCACACAATCACAATCACACAATCACAATCACACAATCACAATCACACAATCACAATCACACAATCACAATCACACAATCACAATCACACAATCACAATCACACAATCACAATCACACAATCACAATCACACAATCACAATCACACAATCACAATCACACAATCACAATCACACAATCACAATCACACAATCACAATCACACAATCACAATCACACAATCACAATCACACAATCACAATCACACAATCACAATCACACAATCACAATCACACAATCACAATCACACAATCACAATCACACAATCACAATCACACAATCACAATCACACAATCACAATCACACAATCACAATCACACAATCACAATCACACAATCACAATCACACAATCACAATCACACAATCACAATCACACAATCACAATCACACAATCACAATCACACAATCACAATCACACAATCACAATCACACAATCACAATCACACAATCACAATCACACAATCACAATCACACAATCACAATCACACAATCACAATCACACAATCACAATCACACAATCACAATCACACAATCACAATCACACAATCACAATCACACAATCACAATCACACAATCACAATCACACAATCACAATCACACAATCACAATCACACAATCACAATCACACAATCACAATCACACAATCACAATCACACAATCACAATCACACAATCACAATCACACAATCACAATCACACAATCACAATCACACAATCACAATCACACAATCACAATCACACAATCACAATCACACAATCACAATCACACAATCACAATCACACAATCACAATCACACAATCACAATCACACAATCACAATCACACAATCACAATCACACAATCACAATCACACAATCACAATCACACAATCACAATCACACAATCACAATCACACAATCACAATCACACAATCACAATCACACAATCACAATCACACAATCACAATCACACAATCACAATCACACAATCACAATCACACAATCACAATCACACAATCACAATCACACAATCACAATCACACAATCACAATCACACAATCACAATCACACAATCACAATCACACAATCACAATCACACAATCACAATCACACAATCACAATCACACAATCACAATCACACAATCACAATCACACAATCACAATCACACAATCACAATCACACAATCACAATCACACAATCACAATCACACAATCACAATCACACAATCACAATCACACAATCACAATCACACAATCACAATCACACAATCACAATCACACAATCACAATCACACAATCACAATCACACAATCACAATCACACAATCACAATCACACAATCACAATCACACAATCACAATCACACAATCACAATCACACAATCACAATCACACAATCACAATCACACAATCACAATCACACAATCACAATCACACAATCACAATCACACAATCACAATCACACAATCACAATCACACAATCACAATCACACAATCACAATCACACAATCACAATCACACAATCACAATCACACAATCACAATCACACAATCACAATCACACAATCACAATCACACAATCACAATCACACAATCACAATCACACAATCACAATCACACAATCACAATCACACAATCACAATCACACAATCACAATCACACAATCACAATCACACAATCACAATCACACAATCACAATCACACAATCACAATCACACAATCACAATCACACAATCACAATCACACAATCACAATCACACAATCACAATCACACAATCACAATCACACAATCACAATCACACAATCACAATCACACAATCACAATCACACAATCACAATCACACAATCACAATCACACAATCACAATCACACAATCACAATCACACAATCACAATCACACAATCACAATCACACAATCACAATCACACAATCACAATCACACAATCACAATCACACAATCACAATCACACAATCACAATCACACAATCACAATCACACAATCACAATCACACAATCACAATCACACAATCACAATCACACAATCACAATCACACAATCACAATCACACAATCACAATCACACAATCACAATCACACAATCACAATCACACAATCACAATCACACAATCACAATCACACAATCACAATCACACAATCACAATCACACAATCACAATCACACAATCACAATCACACAATCACAATCACACAATCACAATCACACAATCACAATCACACAATCACAATCACACAATCACAATCACACAATCACAATCACACAATCACAATCACACAATCACAATAACACTGTCACACAATCACGATCACACAATCACGATGATACAATCACGATCACACAGTCACGATCACACAGTCACAATCACACAATCACCATCACATAATCACGATCACACAATCACAATAACACAATCACAATAACACAATCACACAATCACGATCACGCAATCACGATCACAAAATCACGACCACACAATCACAAACGCACAATCGCGATCGCACAATCACGATCGCACAATCACACAATCACAATCACTCAATCACAATCACACAATTACAATCACACAATCGCGATCACTCAATCACGATCACACAATCACGATCACACAATCACAGTCAGACAATCACAATCACGCAGTCACAATCACAATCACGATCACACAAACACGATCACACAATCACGATCACACAATCACGACCACACAATCACGATCACACAATCACGATCACACAATCAAGATCACACAATCACGACCACACAATCACAATCACACAATCACAATCACAAAATCACAATCACAAAATCACAATCACACAGTCGCTCAATCACAATCACAATCACACAATCACGATCACACAATCACGACCACACAATCACAATCACAATCACACAATCACAATCACAAAATTACAATCACACAGTCACACAATCACAATCACAATCACACAGTCACACAATCACAATCACTATCACACAATCACGATCACACAATCACGATCACACAATCACGGTCACACTATCACGATCACACAATCACGATCACACAATCACGATCACACAATCGCGATCACACAATCACAGTCACACAATCACAACCACGCAGTCACAATCACAATCACGATCACACAAACACGATCACACAATCACGATCACACAATCACGACCACAAAATCACGATCACACAATCACGACCACAGAAACACCATCACACAATTACGATCACACAGTCACGATCACACAATCACGATCACACAATCACAATCACACAATCAGGATCACACAATCACAATAACACAGTCGCACAATCACGATCACACAATCACGGTCACACAATCACGATCACGCAATCCCGATCACAAAATCACGACCACACAATCACAGTCACACAATCGCGATCACACAATCACAATCACACAATCTCAATCACGATCACACAATCACACAGTCACAATCCCACAATCACGATCACACAATCACGATCACACAGTCACGATCACACAATCACACAGTCACAATCCCACAATCACGATCACACAATCACGATCACACAGTCACGATCACACAGTCACAATCACACAATCAGAATCACACAATCACAATAACACTGTCACACAATCACGATCACACAATCACGATGATACAATCACGATCACACAATCACAATCACACAATCACAATCACACAATCAGAATCACACAATGACAATAACACAATCACACAATCACGATCACACAATCACTATCACACAATCACGATCACACAGTCACGATCACACAGTCACAATCACACAATCAGAATCATACAATCACAATAACACTGTCACACAATCACGATCACACAATCACGATGATACAATCACGATCACACAATCACAATCACACAATCACAATCACACAATCACAATCACACAATCACAATCACACAATCGCAATCACACAATCACAATCACACAATCACAATCACACAATCACAATCACACAATCACAATCACACAATCACAATCACACAATCACAATCACACAATCACAATCACACAATCACAATCACACAATCACAATCACACAATCACAATCACACAATCACAATCACACAATCACAATCACACAATCACAATCACACAATCACAATCACACAATCACAATCACACAATCACAATCACACAATCACAATCACACAATCACAATCACACAATCACAATCACACAATCACAATCACACAATCACAATCACACAATCACAATCACACAATCACAATCACACAATCACAATCACACAATCACAATCACACAATCACAATCACACAATCACAATCACACAATCACAATCACACAATCACAATCACACAATCACAATCACACAATCACAATCACACAATCACAATCACACAATCACAATCACACAATCACAATCACACAATCACAATCACACAATCACAATCACACAATCACAATCACACAATCACAATCACACAATCACAATCACACAATCACAATCACACAATCACAATCACACAATCACAATCACACAATCACAATCACACAATCACAATCACACAATCACAATCACACAATCACAATCACACAATCACAATCACACAATCACAATCACACAATCACAATCACACAATCACAATCACACAATCACAATCACACAATCACAATCACACAATCACAATCACACAATCACAATCACACAATCACAATCACACAATCACAATCACACAATCACAATCACACAATCACAATCACACAATCACAATCACACAATCACAATCACACAATCACAATCACACAATCACAATCACACAATCACAATCACACAATCACAATCACACAATCACAATCACACAATCACAATCACACAATCACAATCACACAATCACAATCACACAATCACAATCACACAATCACAATCACACAATCACAATCACACAATCACAATCACACAATCACAATCACACAATCACAATCACACAATCACAATCACACAATCACAATCACACAATCACAATCACACAATCACAATCACACAATCACAATCACACAATCACAATCACACAATCACAATCACACAATCTCAATCACGATCACACAATCACACAGTCACAATCCCACAATCACGATCACACAGTCACGATCACACAATCACACAGTCACAATCCCACAATCACGACCACACAGTCACGATCACAGAATCACAATCACACAATCAGAATCACACAATCACAATAACACAGTCACACAATCACGATCACACAATCACGATCACACATTCACGATCACGCTATCACGATCACGCAATCACGATCACGCAATCACGATCACAAAATCACGACCACACAATCACAGTCACACAATCGCGATCACACAATCACAATCACACAATATCAATCACGATCACACAATCACACAGTCACAATCCCACAATCACGATCACACAATCACGATCACGCAGTCACGATCACACAATCACACAGTCACAATCCCACAATCACGATCGCACAATCACGATCACACAGTCACGATCACACAGTCACAATCACACAATCAGAATCATCCAATCACAATAACACTGTCACACAATCACGATCACACAATCACGATCACACAATCACGATCACACAGTCACGATCACACAATCACAATCACACAATCACCATCACACAATCACCATCACACAATCACGATCACACAATCACAATAACACAATCACAATAACACAATCACAATAACACAATCACAATAACACAATCACAATAACACAGTCACACAATCACAATCACGCAGTCACTATCACAAAATCACGATAACACAATCACAATCACACAATCACAATCACACAATCACAATCACACAATCCCAATCACACAATCGCAATCACACAATCGCAATCACACAATCGCAATCACACAATCGCAATCACACAATCGCAATCACACAATCGCAATCACACAATCGCAATCACACAATCACAGTCACACAATCCCAATCACACAATCACAATCGCACAATCACAATCGCACAATCACAATCGCACAATCACAATCGCACAATCACAATCGCACAATCACAATCGCACAATCACAATCGCACAATCACAATCGCACAATCACAATCGCACAATCACAATCGCACAATCACAATCGCACAATCACAATCGCACAATCACAATCGCACAATCACAATCGCACAATCACAATCGCACAATCACAATCGCACAATCACAATTCCACAATCACAATCACACAATCACAATCACACAATCACAATCACACAATCACAATCACACAATCACAATCACACAATCACAATAACACTGTCACACAATCACGATCACACAATCACGATGATACAATCACGATCACACAGTCACGATCACACAATCACAATCACACAATCACCATCACATAATCACGATCACACAATCACAATAACACAATCACAGTCACACAATCACGACCACACAATCACAATCACACAATCACAATCACACAATCACAGTCACACGATCACAATCACACAATCTCAATCTCGATCTCACAATCACACAGTCACAATCCCACAACCATGATCACACAGTCACGATCACACAATCACACAGTCACAATCCCACAATCACGACCACACAGTTACGATCACACAATCACAATCACACAATCAGAATCACACAATCACAATAACACAGTCTCACAATCACGATCACACAATCACGATCACACAATCACGATCACGCAATCACGATCACGCAATCACGATCACGCAATCACGATCACAAAATCACGACCACACAATCACAGTCACACAATCGCGATCACAAAATCACGACCACACAATCACAGTCACACAATCGCGATCACACAATCACAATCGCACAATCTCAATCACGATCACACAATCACACAGTCACAATCCCACAATCACGATCACACAATCACGATCACACAGTCACGATCACACAATCACACAGTCACAATCCCACAATCACGATCACACAATCACGATCACACAGTCACGATCACACAGTCACAATCACACAATCAGAATCACACAATCACAATAACACTGTCACACAATCACGATCACACAATCACGATGATACAATCACGATCACACAGTCACGATCACACAATCACAATCACACAATCACCATCACATAATCACGATCACACAATCACAATAACACAATCACAATAACACAATCACACAATCACGATCACGCAATCACGATCACAAAATCACGACCACACAATCACAAACGCACAATCGCGATCGCACAATCACGATCGCACAATCACACAATCACAATCACTCAATCACAATCACACAATTACAATCACACAATCGCGATCACTCAATCACGATCACACAATCACGGTCACACAATCACGATCACACAATCACGATCACACAATCACAGTCACACAATCACGACCACACAATCACAACCACACAATCACAATCACAAAATCACAATCACACAGTCGCACAATCACAATCACGATCACACAATCACGATGACACAATCACGATCACACAGTCACGATCACACAATCACAATCACACAATCACCATCACACAATCACCATCACACAATCACCATCACACAATCACGATCACACAATCACAATAACGCAATCACAATAACACAATCACACAATCACGATCTCGCAATCACGATCACAAAATCACGACCACACTATCACAAACACACAATCGCGGTCGCACAATGACGATCGCACAATCACACAATCACAATCACTCAATCACAATCACACAATTACAATCACACAATCACAATCACACAATCACAATCACACAATAACAATCACACAATCACAATCACACAATCACAATCACACAATCACAATCACACAATCACAATCACACAATCACAATCACACAATCTCAATCACGATCACACAATCACACAGTCACAATCCCACAATCACGATCACACAGTCACGATCACACAATCACACAGTCACAATCCCACAATCACGACCACACAGTCACGATCACAGAATCACAATCACACAATCAGAATCACACAATCACAATAACACAGTCACACAATCACGATCACACAATCACGATCACACATTCACGATCACGCTATCACGATCACGCAATCACGATCACGCAATCACGATCACAAAATCACGACCACACAATCACAGTCACACAATCGCGATCACACAATCACAATCACACAATATCAATCACGATCACACAATCACACAGTCACAATCCCACAATCACGATCACACAATCACGATCACGCAGTCACGATCACACAATCACACAGTCACAATCCCACAATCACGATCGCACAATCACGATCACACAGTCACGATCACACAGTCACAATCACACAATCAGAATCATCCAATCACAATAACACTGTTACACAATCACGATCACACAATCACAATCACACAATCACAATCACACAATCACAATCACACAATCACAATCACACAATCACAATCACACAATCACAATCACACAATCACAATCACACAATCACAATCACACAATCACAATCACACAATCACAATCACACAATCACAATCACACAATCACAATCACACAATCACAATCACACAATCACAATCACACAATCACAATCACACAATCACAATCACACAATCACAATCACACAATCACAATCACACAATCACAATCACACAATCACAATCACACAATCACAATCACACAATCACAATCACACAATCACAATCACACAATCACAATCACACAATCACAATCACACAATCACAATCACACAATCACAATCACACAATCACAATCACACAATCACAATCACACAATCACAATCACACAATCACAATCACACAATCACAATCACACAATCACAATCACACAATCACAATCACACAATCACAATCACACAATCACAATCACACAATCACAATCACACAATCACAATCACACAATCACAATCACACAATCACAATCACACAATCACAATCACACAATCACAATCACACAATCACAATCACACAATCACAATCACACAATCACAATCACACAATCACAATCACACAATCACAATCACACAATCACAATCACACAATCACAATCACACAATCACAATCACACAATCACAATCACACAATCACAATCACACAATCACAATCACACAATCACAATCACACAATCACAATCACACAATCACAATCACACAATCACAATCACACAATCACAATCACACAATCACAATCACACAATCACAATCACACAATCACAATCACACAATCACAATCACACAATCACAATCACACAATCACAATCACACAATCACAATCACACAATCACAATCACACAATCACAATCACACAATCACAATCACACAATCACAATCACACAATCACAATCACACAATCACAATCACACAATCACAATCACACAATCACAATCACACAATCACAATCACACAATCACAATCACACAATCACAATCACACAATCACAATCACACAATCACAATCACACAATCACAATCACACAATCACAATCACACAATCACAATCACACAATCACAATCACACAATCACAATCACACAATCACAATCACACAATCACAATCACACAATCACAATCACACAATCACAATCACACAATCACAATCACACAATCACAATCACACAATCACAATCACACAATCACAATCACACAATCACAATCACACAATCACAATCACACAATCACAATCACACAATCACAATCACACAATCACAATCACACAATCACAATCACACAATCACAATCACACAATCACAATCACACAATCACAATCACACAATCACAATCACACAATCACAATCACACAATCACAATCACACAATCACAATCACACAATCACAATCACACAATCACAATCACACAATCACAATCACACAATCACAATCACACAATCACAATCACACAATCACAATCACACAATCACAATCACACAATCACAATCACACAATCACAATCACACAATCACAATCACACAATCACAATCACACAATCACAATCACACAATCACAATCACACAATCACAATCACACAATCACAATCACACAATCACAATCACACAATCACAATCACACAATCACAATCACACAATCACAATAACACTGTCACACAATCACGATCACACAATCACGATGATACAATCACGATCACACAGTCACGATCACACAGTCACAATCACACAATCACCATCACATAATCACGATCACACAATCACAATAACACAATCACAATAACACAATCACACAATCACGATCACGCAATCACGATCACAAAATCACGACCACACAATCACAAACGCACAATCGCGATCGCACAATCACGATCGCACAATCACACAATCACAATCACTCAATCACAATCACACAATTACAATCACACAATCGCGATCACTCAATCACGATCACACAATCACGATCACACAATCACAGTCAGACAATCACAATCACGCAGTCACAATCACAATCACGATCACACAAACACGATCACACAATCACGATCACACAATCACGACCACACAATCACGATCACACAATCACGATCACACAATCAAGATCACACAATCACGACCACACAATCACAATCACACAATCACAATCACAAAATCACAATCACAAAATCACAATCACACAGTCGCTCAATCACAATCACAATCACACAATCACGATCACACAATCACGACCACACAATCACAATCACAATCACACAATCACAATCACAAAATTACAATCACACAGTCACACAATCACAATCACAATCACACAGTCACACAATCACAATCACTATCACACAATCACGATCACACAATCACGATCACACAATCACGGTCACACTATCACGATCACACAATCACGATCACACAATCACGATCACACAATCGCGATCACACAATCACAGTCACACAATCACAACCACGCAGTCACAATCACAATCACGATCACACAAACACGATCACACAATCACGATCACACAATCACGACCACAAAATCACGATCACACAATCACGACCACAGAAACACCATCACACAATTACGATCACACAGTCACGATCACACAATCACGATCACACAATCACAATCACACAATCAGGATCACACAATCACAATAACACAGTCGCACAATCACGATCACACAATCACGGTCACACAATCACGATCACGCAATCCCGATCACAAAATCACGACCACACAATCACAGTCACACAATCGCGATCACACAATCACAATCACACAATCTCAATCACGATCACACAATCACACAGTCACAATCCCACAATCACGATCACACAATCACGATCACACAGTCACGATCACACAATCACACAGTCACAATCCCACAATCACGATCACACAATCACGATCACACAGTCACGATCACACAGTCACAATCACACAATCAGAATCACACAATCACAATAACACTGTCACACAATCACGATCACACAATCACGATGATACAATCACGATCACACAATCACAATCACACAATCACAATCACACAATCAGAATCACACAATGACAATAACACAATCACACAATCACGATCACACAATCACTATCACACAATCACGATCACACAGTCACGATCACACAGTCACAATCACACAATCAGAATCATACAATCACAATAACACTGTCACACAATCACGATCACACAATCACGATGATACAATCACGATCACACAATCACAATCACACAATCACAATCACACAATCACAATCACACAATCGCAATCACACAATCGCAATCACACAATCACAATCACACAATCACAATCACACAATCACAATCACACAATCACAATCACACAATCACAATCACACAATCACAATCACACAATCACAATCACACAATCACAATCACACAATCACAATCACACAATCACAATCACACAATCACAATCACACAATCACAATCACACAATCACAATCACACAATCACAATCACACAATCACAATCACACAATCACAATCACACAATCACAATCACACAATCACAATCACACAATCACAATCACACAATCACAATCACACAATCACAATCACACAATCACAATCACACAATCACAATCACACAATCACAATCACACAATCACAATCACACAATCACAATCACACAATCACAATCACACAATCACAATCACACAATCACAATCACACAATCACAATCACACAATCACAATCACACAATCACAATCACACAATCACAATCACACAATCACAATCACACAATCACAATCACACAATCACAATCACACAATCACAATCACACAATCACAATCACACAATCACAATCACACAATCACAATCACACAATCACAATCACACAATCACAATCACACAATCACAATCACACAATCACAATCACACAATCACAATCACACAATCACAATCACACAATCACAATCACACAATCACAATCACACAATCACAATCACACAATCACAATCACACAATCACAATCACACAATCACAATCACACAATCACAATCACACAATCACAATCACACAATCACAATCACACAATCACAATCACACAATCACAATCACACAATCACAATCACACAATCACAATCACACAATCACAATCACACAATCACAATCACACAATCACAATCACACAATCACAATCACACAATCACAATCACACAATCACAATCACACAATCACAATCACACAATCTCAATCACGATCACACAATCACACAGTCACAATCCCACAATCACGATCACACAGTCACGATCACACAATCACACAGTCACAATCCCACAATCACGACCACACAGTCACGATCACAGAATCACAATCACACAATCAGAATCACACAATCACAATAACACAGTCACACAATCACGATCACACAATCACGATCACACATTCACGATCACGCTATCACGATCACGCAATCACGATCACGCAATCACGATCACAAAATCACGACCACACAATCACAGTCACACAATCGCGATCACACAATCACAATCACACAATATCAATCACGATCACACAATCACACAGTCACAATCCCACAATCACGATCACACAATCACGATCACGCAGTCACGATCACACAATCACACAGTCACAATCCCACAATCACGATCGCACAATCACGATCACACAGTCACGATCACACAGTCACAATCACACAATCAGAATCATCCAATCACAATAACACTGTCACACAATCACGATCACACAATCACGATCACACAATCACGATCACACAGTCACGATCACACAATCACAATCACACAATCACCATCACACAATCACCATCACACAATCACGATCACACAATCACAATAACACAATCACAATAACACAATCACAATAACACAATCACAATAACACAATCACAATAACACAGTCACACAATCACAATCACGCAGTCACTATCACAAAATCACGATAACACAATCACAATCACACAATCACAATCACACAATCACAATCACACAATCCCAATCACACAATCGCAATCACACAATCGCAATCACACAATCGCAATCACACAATCGCAATCACACAATCGCAATCACACAATCGCAATCACACAATCGCAATCACACAATCGCAATCACACAATCGCAATCACACAATCACAGTCACACAATCCCAATCACACAATCACAATCGCACAATCACAATCGCACAATCACAATCGCACAATCACAATCGCACAATCACAATCGCACAATCACAATCGCACAATCACAATCGCACAATCACAATCGCACAATCACAATCGCACAATCACAATCGCACAATCACAATCGCACAATCACAATCGCACAATCACAATCGCACAATCACAATCGCACAATCACAATCGCACAATCACAATCGCACAATCACAATTCCACAATCACAATCACACAATCACAATCACACAATCACAATCACACAATCACAATCACACAATCACAATCACACAATCACAATAACACTGTCACACAATCACGATCACACAATCACGATGATACAATCACGATCACACAGTCACGATCACACAATCACAATCACACAATCACCATCACATAATCACGATCACACAATCACAATAACACAATCACAGTCACACAATCACGACCACACAATCACAATCACACAATCACAATCACACAATCACAGTCACACGATCACAATCACACAATCTCAATCTCGATCTCACAATCACACAGTCACAATCCCACAACCATGATCACACAGTCACGATCACACAATCACACAGTCACAATCCCACAATCACGACCACACAGTTACGATCACACAATCACAATCACACAATCAGAATCACACAATCACAATAACACAGTCTCACAATCACGATCACACAATCACGATCACACAATCACGATCACGCAATCACGATCACGCAATCACGATCACGCAATCACGATCACAAAATCACGACCACACAATCACAGTCACACAATCGCGATCACAAAATCACGACCACACAATCACAGTCACACAATCGCGATCACACAATCACAATCGCACAATCTCAATCACGATCACACAATCACACAGTCACAATCCCACAATCACGATCACACAATCACGATCACACAGTCACGATCACACAATCACACAGTCACAATCCCACAATCACGATCACACAATCACGATCACACAGTCACGATCACACAGTCACAATCACACAATCAGAATCACACAATCACAATAACACTGTCACACAATCACGATCACACAATCACGATGATACAATCACGATCACACAGTCACGATCACACAATCACAATCACACAATCACCATCACATAATCACGATCACACAATCACAATAACACAATCACAATAACACAATCACACAATCACGATCACAAAATCACGACCACACAATCACAAACGCACAATCGCGATCGCACAATCACGATCGCACAATCACACAATCACAATCACTCAATCACAATCACACAATTACAATCACACAATCGCGATCACTCAATCACGATCACACAATCACGGTCACACAATCACGATCACACAATCACGATCACACAATCACAGTCACACAATCACGACCACACAATCACAACCACACAATCACAATCACAAAATCACAATCACACAGTCGCACAATCACAATCACGATCACACAATCACGATGACACAATCACGATCACACAGTCACGATCACACAATCACAATCACACAATCACCATCACACAATCACCATCACACAATCACCATCACACAATCACGATCACACAATCACAATAACGCAATCACAATAACACAATCACACAATCACGATCTCGCAATCACGATCACAAAATCACGACCACACTATCACAAACACACAATCGCGGTCGCACAATGACGATCGCACAATCACACAATCACAATCACTCAATCACAATCACACAATTACAATCACACAATCACAATCACACAATCACAATCACACAATAACAATCACACAATCACAATCACACAATCACAATCACACAATCACAATCACACAATCACAATCACACAATCACAATCACACAATCTCAATCACGATCACACAATCACACAGTCACAATCCCACAATCACGATCACACAGTCACGATCACACAATCACACAGTCACAATCCCACAATCACGACCACACAGTCACGATCACAGAATCACAATCACACAATCAGAATCACACAATCACAATAACACAGTCACACAATCACGATCACACAATCACGATCACACATTCACGATCACGCTATCACGATCACGCAATCACGATCACGCAATCACGATCACAAAATCACGACCACACAATCACAGTCACACAATCGCGATCACACAATCACAATCACACAATATCAATCACGATCACACAATCACACAGTCACAATCCCACAAT
Organism: Megachile rotundata; assembly: GCF_050947335.1. Classification (NCBI taxonomy): domain Eukaryota; kingdom Metazoa; phylum Arthropoda; class Insecta; order Hymenoptera; family Megachilidae; genus Megachile; species Megachile rotundata. The sequence goes on along the minus strand of NW_027473352.1, from coordinate 103,993 downwards.
CACGATCACACAATCACGATCACGCAGTCACGATCACACAATCACACAGTCACAATCCCACAATCACGATCGCACAATCACGATCACACAGTCACGATCACACAGTCACAATCACACAATCAGAATCATCCAATCACAATAACACTGTTACACAATCACGATCACACAATCACGATCACACAATCACGATCACACAGTCACGATCACACAATCACAATCACGCAATCACCATCACACAATCACCATCACACAATCACGATCACACAATCACAATAACACAATCACAATAACACAATCACAATAACACAATCACAATAACACAATCACAATAACACAGTCACACAATCACAATCACGCAGTCACTATCACAAAATCACGATAACACAATCACAATCACACAATCACAATCACACAATCACAATCGCACAATCACAATCGCACAATCACAATCGCACAATCACAATCGCACAATCACAATCGCACAATCACAGTCACACGATCACAATCACACAATCTCAATCTCGATCTCACAATCACACAGTCACAATCCCACAACCATGATCACACAGTCACGATCACACAATCACACAGTCACAATCCCACAATCACGACCACACAGTTACGATCACACAATCACAATCACACAATCAGAATCACACAATCACAATAACACAGTCTCACAATCACGATCACACAATCACGATCACACAATCGCGATCACGCAATCACGATCACGCAATCACGATCACGCAATCACGATCACAAAATCACGACCACACAATCACAGTCACACAATCGCGATCACAAAATCACGACCACACAATCACAGTCACACAATCGCGATCACACAATCACAATCGCACAATCTCAATCACGATCACACAATCACACAGTCACAATCCCACAATCACGATCACACAATCACGATCACACAATCACAGTCACACAATCACGACCACACAATCACAACCACACAATCAGAATCACAAAATCACAATCACACAGTCGCACAATCACAATCACGATCACACAATCACGATGACACAATCACGATCACACAGTCACGATCACACAATCACAATCACACAATCACCATCACACAATCACCATCACACAATCACCATCACACAATCACGATCACACAATCACAATAACGCAATCACAATAACACAATCACACAATCACGATCTCGCAATCACGATCACAAAATCACGACCACACAATCACAAACACACAATCGCGGTCGCACAATGACGATCGCACAATCACACAATCACAATCACTCAATCACAATCACACAATTACAATCACACAATCACGATCACTCAATCACGATCACACAATCACGGTCACACAATCACGATCACACAATCACAATCACACAATCACAATCACACAATCACAATCACACAATTACAATCACACAATCTCGATCACTCAATCACGATCACACAATCACGGTCACACAATCACGATCACACAATCACGATCACACAATCACAGTCAGACAATCACAATCACGCAGTCACAATGACAATCACGATCACACAAACACGATCACACAATCACGATCACACAATCACGACCACACAATCACGATCACACAATCACGATCGCACAATCAAGATCACACAATCACGACCACACAACCACAATCACACAATCACAATCACAAAATCACAATCACACAGTCGCACAATCACAATCACACAATCACAATCACACAATCACAATCACACAATCACAATCACACAATCACAATCACACAATCACAATCACACAATCACAATCACACAATCACAATCACACAATCACAATCACACAATCTCAATCACGATAACACAATCACAAAGTCACAATCCCACAATCACGATCACACAATCACGATCACAAAATCACGATCACACAATCACAATCACACAATCAGAATCACACAATCACAATAACACAATCACACAATCACGATCACACAATCACTATCACACAATCACGATCACACAATCACAATCACACATTCACACAATCACAATCACAATCACACATTCACAATCACGATCACACAATCACGATCACAGAATCACAATCACACAATCACAATCACACAATCACAATCACACAATCACAATCACACAATCACAATCACACAATCACAATCACACAATCACAATCACACAATCACAATCACACAATCACAATCACACAATCACAATCACACAATCTCAATCACGATCACACAATCACACAGTCACAATCCCACAATCACGATCACACAGTCACGATCACACAATCACACAGTCACAATCCCACAATCACGACCACACAGTCACGATCACAGAATCACAATCACACAATCAGAATCACACAATCACAATAACACAGTCACACAATCACGATCACACAATCACGATCACACATTCACGATCACGCTATCACGATCACGCAATCACGATCACGCAATCACGATCACAAAATCGCGACCACACAATCACAATCACACAATCGCGATCACACAATCACAATCACACAATATCAATCACGATCACACAATCACACAGTCACAATCCCACAATCACGATCACACAATCACGATCACGCAGTCACGATCACACAATCACACAGTCACAATCCCACAATCACGATCACACAATCACGATCACACACTCACGATCACACAATCACAATCACACAGTCAGAATCACACAATCGCAATAACACAGTCGCACAATCACGATCACACAATCACGACCACACAATCACGATCACGCAATCACGATCACGCAATCACGATCACGCAATCACGATCACAAAATCACGACCACACAATCACTGTCACACAATCGCGATCACACAATCACAATCACACAATATCAATCACGATCACACAATCACACAGTCACAATCCCACAATCACGATCACACAATCACGATCACGCAGTCACGATCACACAATCACACAGTCACAATCCCACAATCACGATCGCACAATCACGATCACACAGTCACGATCACACAGTCACAATCACACAATCAGAATCATCAAATCACAATAACACTGTCACACAATCACGATCACACAATCACGATCACACAATCACGATCACACAGTCACGATCACACAATCACAATCACACAATCACCATCACACAATCACCATCACACAATCACGATCACACAATCACAATAACACAATCACAATAACACAATCACAATAACACAATCACAATAACACAGTCACACAATCACAATCACGCAGTCACTATCACAAAATCACGATAACACAATCACAATCACACAATCACAATCACACAATCACAATCACACAATCACAATCACACAATCACAATCACACAACCACAATCACACAATCACAATCACACAATCACAATCACACAATCACAATCACACAATCACAATCACACAATCACAATCACACAATCACAATCACACAATCACAATCACACAATCACAATCACACAATCACAATCACACAATCACAATCACACAATCACAATCACACAATCACAATCACACAATCACAATCACACAATCACAATCACACAATCACAATCACACAATCACAATCACACAATCACAATCACACAATCACAATCACACAATCACAATCACACAATCACAATCACACAATCACAATCACACAATCACAATCACACAATCACAATCACACAATCACAATCACACAATCACAATCACACAATCACAATCACACAATCACAATCACACAATCACAATCACACAATCACAATCACACACTCACAATCACACAATCACAATCACACAATCACAATCACACAATCACAATCACACAATCACAATCACACAATCACAATCACACAATCACAATCACACAATCACAATCACACAATCACAATCACACAATCACAATCACACAATCACAATCACACAATCACAATCACACAATCACAATCACACAATCACAATCACACAATCACAATCGCACAATCACAATCGCACAATCACAATCGCACAATCACAATCGCACAATCACAATCACACAATCACAATCACACAATCACAATCACACAATCACAATCACACAATCACAATCACACAATCACAATCACACAATCACAATCACACAATCACAATCACACAATCACAATCACACAATCACAATCACACAATCACAATCACACAATCACAATCACACAATCACAATCACACAATCACAATCACACAATCGCAATCACACAATCGCAATCACACAATCGCAATCACACAATCGCAATCACACAATCACAATGACACAATCACAATCACACAATCACAATAACACAATCACAATAACACAGTCACACAATCACAATCACGCAGTCACTATCACAAAATCACGATAACACAATCACACAATCACAATCACACAATCACAATCACACAATCACAATCACACAATCACAATCACACAATCACAATCACACAATCACAATCACACAATCACAATCACACAATCACAATCACACAATCACAATCACACAATCACAATCACACAATCACAATCACACAATCACAATCACACAATCACAATCACACAATCACAATCACACAATCACAATCACACAATCACAATCACACAATCACAATCACACAATCACAATCACACAATCACAATCACACAATCACAATCACACAATCACAATCACACAATCACAATCACACAATCACAATCACACAATCACAATCACACAATCACAATCACACAATCACAATCACACAATCACAATCACACAATCACAATCACACAATCACAATCACACAATCACAATCACACAATCACAATCACACAATCACAATCACACAATCACAATCACACAATCACAATCACACAATCACAATCACACAATCACAATCACACAATCACAATCACACAATCACAATCACACAATCACAATCACACAATCACAATCACACAATCACAATCACACAATCACAATCACACAATCACAATCACACAATCACAATCACACAATCACAATCACACAATCACAATCACACAATCACAATCACACAATCACAATCACACAATCACAATCACACAATCTCAATCACGATCACACAATCACACAGTCACAATCCCACAATCACGATCACACAGTCACGATCACACAATCACACAGTCACAATCCCACAATCACGACCACACAGTCACGATCACAGAATCACAATCACACAATCAGAATCACACAATCACAATAACACAGTCACACAATCACGATCACACAATCACGATCACACAATCACGATCACACATTCACGATCACGCTATCACGATCACGCAATCACGATCACGCAATCACGATCACAAAATCACGACCACACAATCACAGTCACACAATCGCGATCACACAATCACAATCACACAATATCAATCACGATCACACAATCACACAGTCACAATCCCACAATCACGATCACACAATCACGATCACGCAGTCACGATCACACAATCACACAGTCACAATCCCACAATCACGATCGCACAATCACGATCACACAGTCACGATCACACAGTCACAATCACACAATCAGAATCATCCAATCACAATAACACTGTCACACAATCACGATCACACAATCACGATCACACAATCACGATCACACAGTCACGATCACACAATCACAATCACACAATCACCATCACACAATCACGATCACACAATCACAATAACACAATAACAATAACACAATCACAATAACACAATCACAATAACACAGTCACACAATCACAATCACGCAGTCACTATCACAAAATCACGATAACACAATCACAATCACACAATCACAATCACACAATCGCAATCACACAATCGCAATCACACAATCGCAATCACACAATCGCAATCACACAATCGCAATCACACAACCGCAATCACACAATCGCAATCACACAATCGCAATCACACAATCGCAATCACACAATCGCAGTCACACAATCGCAGTCACACAATCCCAATCACACAATCACAATCACACAATCACAATCACACAATCACAATCACACAATCACAATCACACAATCACCATCACACAATCACGATCACACAATCACAATAAGAAAATCACAATAACACAATCACAATAACACAATCACAATAACACAATCACAATAACACAGTCACACAATCACAATCACGCAGTCACTATCACAAAATCACGATAACACAATCACAATCACACAATCGCAATCACACAATCGCAATCACACAATCGCAGTCACACAATCGCAGTCACACAATCACAATCACACAATCACAATCACACAATCACAATCACACAATCACAATCACACAATCACAATCACACAATCACAATCACACAATCACAATCACACAATCACAATCACACAATCACAATCACACAATCACAATAACACTGTCACACAATCACGATCACACAATCACGATGATACAATCACGATCACACAGTCACGATCACACAATCACAATCACACAATCACCATCACATAATCACGATCACACAATCACAATAACACAATCACAGTCACACAATCGCGATCACACAATCACAATCACACAATATCAATCACGATCACACAATCACACAGTCACAATCCCACAATCACGATCACACAATCACGATCACGCAGTCACGATCACACAATCACACAGTCACAATCCCACAATCACAATCGCACAATCACAATCGCACAATCACAATCGCACAATCACATTCGCACAATCACAATCGCACAATCACAATCGCACAATCACAATCGCACAATCACAATCGCACAATCACAATCGCACAATCACAATCGCACAATCACAATCGCACAATCACAATCGCACAATCACAATCGCACAATCACAATCGCACAATCACAATCGCACAATCACAATCGCACAATCACAATCGCACAATCACAATCGCACAATCACAATCGCACAATCACAATCGCACAATCAGAATCGCACAATCACAATCGCACAATCACAATCGCACAATCACAATCGCACAATCACAATCGCACAATCACAATCGCACAATCACAATCGCACAATCACAATCGCACAATCACAATCGCACAATCACAATCGCACAATCACAATCGCACAATCACAATCACACAATCACAATCACACAATCGCAATCACACAATCACAATAACACTGTCACACAATCACGATCACACAATCACGATGATACAATCACGATCACACAGTCACGATCACACAATCACAATCACACAATCACCATCACATAATCACGATCACACAATCACAATAACACAATCACAGTCACACAATCACGACCACACAATCACAATCACACAATCACAATCACACAATCACAGTCACACGATCACAATCACACAATCTCAATCTCGATCTCACAATCACACAGTCACAATCCCACAACCATGATCACACAGTCACGATCACACAATCACACAGTCACAATCCCACAATCACGACCACACAGTTACGATCACACAATCACAATCACACAATCAGAATCACACAATCACAATAACACAGTCTCACAATCACGATCACACAATCACGATCACACAATCACGATCACGCAATCACGATCACGCAATCACGATCACGCAATCACGATCACAAAATCACGACCACACAATCACAGTCACACAATCGCGATCACAAAATCACGACCACACAATCACAGTCACACAATCGCGATCACACAATCACAATCGCACAATCTCAATCACGATCACACAATCACACAGTCACAATCCCACAATCACGATCACACAATCACGATCACACAGTCACGATCACACAATCACACAGTCACAATCCCACAATCACGATCACACAATCACGATCACACAGTCACGATCGCACAGTCACAATCACACAATCAGAATCACACAATCACAATAACACTGTCACACAATCACGATCACACAATCACGATGATACAATCACGATCACACAGTCACGATCACACAATCACAATCACACAATCACCATCACATAATCACGATCACACAATCACAATAACACAATCACAATAACACAATCACACAATCACGATCACGCAATCACGATCACAAAATCACGACCACACAATCACAAACGCACAATCGCGATCGCACAATCACGATCGCACAATCACACAATCACAATCACTCAATCACAATCACACAATTACAATCACACAATCGCGATCACTCAATCACGATCACACAATCACGGTCACACAATCACGATCACACAATCACGATCACACAATCACAGTCACACAATCACGACCACACAATCACAACCACACAATCACAATCACAAAATCACAATCACACAGTCGCACAATCACAATCACGATCACACAATCACGATGACACAATCACGATCACACAGTCACGATCACACAATCACAATCACACAATCACCATCACACAATCACCATCACACAATCACCATCACACAATCACGATCACACAATCACAATAACGCAATCACAATAACACAATCACACAATCACGATCTCGCAATCACGATCACAAAATCACGACAACACAATCACAAACACACAATCGCGGTCGCACAATGACGATCGCACAATCACGGTCACACAATCACGATCACACAATCACGATCACACAATCACAGTCAGACAATCACAATCACGCAGTCACAATCACAATCACGATCACACAAACACGATCACACAATCACGATCACACAATCACGACCACACAATCACGATCACACAATCACGATCGCACAATCAAGATCACACAATCACGACCACACAACCACAATCATACAATCACAATCACAAAATCACAATCACACAGTCGCACAATCACAATCACACAATCACAATCACACAATCACAATCACACAATCACAATCACACAATCACAATCACACAATCACAATCACACAATCACAATCACACAATCACAATCACACAATCACAATCACACAATCTCAATCACGATAACACAATCACACAGTCACAATCCCACAATCACGATCACACAATCACGATCACACAATCACGATCACACAATCACAATCACACAATCAGAATCACACAATCACAATAACACAATCACACAATCACGATCACACAATCACTATCACACAATCACGATCACACAATCACAATCACACAATCACAATCACACAATCACAATCACACAATCACAATCACACAATCACAATCACACAATCACAATCACACAATCACAATCACACAATCACAATCACACAATCACAATCACACAATCACAATCACACAATCACAATCACACAATCACAATCACACAATCACAATCACACAATCACAATCACACAATCACAATCACACAATCACAATCACACAATCACAATCACACAATCACAATCATACAATCACAATCACACAATCACAATCACACAATCACAATCACACAATCACAATCACACAATCACAATCACACAATCACAATCACACAATCACAATCACACAATCACAATCACACAATCACAATCACACAATCACAATCACACAATCACAATCACACAATCACAATCACACAATCACAATCACACAATCACAATCACACAATCACAATCACACAATCACAATCACACAATCACAATCACACAATCACAATCACACAATCACAATCACACAATCACAATCACACAATCACAATCACACAATCACAATCACACAATCACAATCACACAATCACAATCACACAATCACAATCACACAATCACAATCACACAATCACAATCACACAATCACAATCACACAATCACAATCACACAATCACAATCACACAATCACAATCACACAATCACAATCACACAATCACAATCACACAATCACAATCACACAATCACAATCACACAATCACAATCACACAATCACAATCACACAATCACAATCACACAATCACAATCACACAATCACAATCACACAATCACAATCACACAATCACAATCACACAATCACAATCACACAATCACAATCACACAATCACAATCACACAATCACAATCACACAATCACAATCACACAATCACAATCACACAATCACAATCACACAATCACAATCACACAATCACAATCACACAATCACAATCACACAATCACAATCACACAATCACAATCACACAATCACAATCACACAATCACAATCACACAATCACAATCACACAATCACAATCACACAATCACAATCACACAATCACAATCACACAATCACAATCACACAATCACAATCACACAATCACAATCACACAATCACAATCACACAATCACAATCACACAATCACAATCACACAATCACAATCACACAATCACAATCACACAATCACAATCACACAATCACAATCACACAATCACAATCACACAATCACAATCACACAATCACAATCACACAATCACAATCACACAATCACAATCACACAATCACAATCACACAATCACAATCACACAATCACAATCACACAATCACAATCACACAATCACAATCACACAATCACAATCACACAATCACAATCACACAATCACAATCACACAATCACAATCACACAATCACAATCACACAATCACAATCACACAATCACAATCACACAATCACAATCACACAATCACAATCACACAATCACAATCACACAATCACAATCACACAATCACAATCACACAATCACAATCACACAATCACAATCACACAATCACAATCACACAATCACAATCACACAATCACAATCACACAATCACAATCACACAATCACAATCACACAATCACAATCACACAATCACAATCACACAATCACAATCACACAATCACAATCACACAATCACAATCACACAATCACAATCACACAATCACAATCACACAATCACAATCACACAATCACAATCACACAATCACAATCACACAATCACAATCACACAATCACAATCACACAATCACAATCACACAATCACAATCACACAATCACAATCACACAATCACAATCACACAATCACAATCACACAATCACAATCACACAATCACAATCACACAATCACAATCACACAATCGCAATCACACAATCGCAATCACACAATCGCAATCACACAATCGCAATCACACAATCGCAATCACACAATCGCAATCACACAATCGCAATCACACAATCACAATGACACAATCACAATCACACAATCACAATAACACAATCACAATAACACAGTCACACAATCACAATCACGCAGTCACTATCACAAAATCACGATAACACAATCACACAATCACAATCACACAATCACAATCACACAATCACAATCACACAATCACAATCACACAATCACAATCACACAATCACAATCACACAATCACAATCACACAATCACACAATCACAATCACACAATCACAATCACACAATCACAATCACACAATCACAATCACACAATCACAATCACACAATCACAATCACACAATCACAATAACACTGTCACACAATCACGATCACACAATCACGATGATACAATCACGATCACACAGTCACGATCACACAATCACAATCACACAATCACCATCACATAATCACGATCACACAATCACAATAACACAATCACAATAACACAATCACACAATCACGATCACGCAATCACGATCACAAAATCACGACCACTCAATCACAAACGCACAATCGCGATCGCACAATCACGATCGCACAATCACACAATCACAATCACTCAATCACAATCACACAATTACAATCACACAATCGCGATCACTCAATCACGATCACACAATCACGATCACACAATCACAGTCAGACAATCACAATCGCGCAGTCACAATCACAATCACGATCACACAAACACGATCACACAATCACGATCACACAATCACGACCACACAATCACAATCACAATCACACAATCACAATCACAAAATTACAATCACACAGTCACACAATCACAATCACAATCACACAGTCACACAATCACAATCACTATCACACAATCACGATCACACAATCACGATCACACAATCACGGTCACACTATCACGATCACACAATCACGATCACACAATCACAGTCACACAATCACAACCACGCAGTCACAATCACAATCACGATCACACAAACACGATCACACAATCACGATCACACAATCACGACCACAAAATCACGATCACACAATCACGACCACAGAAACACCATCACACAATTACGATCACACAGTCACGATCACACAATCACGATCACACAATCACAATCACACAATCAGGATCACACAATCACAATAACACAGTCGCACAATCACGATCACACAATCACGGTCACACAATCACGATCACGCAATCACGATCACAAAATCACGACCACACAATCACAGTCACACAATCGCGATCACACAATCACAATCACACAATCTCAATCACGATCACACAATCACACAGTCACAATCCCACAATCACGATCACACAATCACGATCACACAGTCACGATCACACAATCACACAGTCACAATCCCACAATCACGATCACACAATCACGATCACACAGTCACGATCACACAGTCACAATCACACAATCAGAATCACACAATCACAATAACACTGTCACACAATCACGATCACACAATCACGATGATACAATCACGATCACACAATCACAATCACACAATCACAATCACACAATCAGAATCACACAATCACAATAACACAATCACACAATCACGATCACACAATCACTATCACACAATCACGATCACACAGTCACGATCACACAGTCACAATCACACAATTAGAATCACACAGTCACAATAACACTGTCACACAATCACGATCACACAATCACGATGATACAATCACGATCACACAATCACAATCACACAATCACAATCACACAATCACAATCACACAATCACAATCACACAATCACAATCACACAATCACAATCACACAATCACAATCACACAATCACAATCACACAATCACAATCACACAATCACAATCACACAATCACAATCACACAATCACAATCACACAATCACAATCACACAATCACAATCACACAATCACAATCACACAATCACAATCACACAATCACAATCACACAATCACAATCACACAATCACAATCACACAATCACAATCACACAATCACAATCACACAATCACAATCACACAATCACAATCACACAATCACAATCACACAATCACAATCACACAATCACAATCACACAATCACAATCACACAATCACAATCACACAATCACAATCACACAATCACAATCACACAATCACAATCACACAATCACAATCACACAATCACAATCACACAATCACAATCACACAATCACAATCACACAATCACAATCACACAATCACAATCACACAATCACAATCACACAATCACAATCACACAATCACAATCACACAATCACAATCACACAATCACAATCACACAATCACAATCACACAATCACAATCACACAATCACAATCACACAATCACAATCACACAATCACAATCACACAATCACAATCACACAATCACAATCACACAATCACAATCACACAATCACAATCACACAATCACAATCACACAATCACAATCACACAATCACAATCACACAATCACAATCACACAATCACAATCACACAATCACAATCACACAATCACAATCACACAATCACAATCACACAATCACAATCACACAATCACAATCACACAATCACAATCACACAATCACACAATCACAATCACACAATCACAATCACACAATCACAATCACACAATCACAATCACACAATCACAATCACACAATCACAATCACACAATCACAATCACACAATCACAATCACACAATCACAATCACACAATCACAATCACACAATCACAATCACACAATCACAATCACACAATCACAATCACACAATCACAATCACACAATCACAATCACACAATCACAATCACACAATCACAATCACACAATCACAATCACACAATCACAATCACACAATCACAATCACACAATCACAATCACACAATCACAATCACACAATCACAATCACACAATCACAATCACACAATCACAATCACACAATCACAATCACACAATCACAATCACACAATCACAATCACACAATCACAATCACACAATCACAATCACACAATCACAATCACACAATCACAATCACACAATCACAATCACACAATCACAATCACACAATCACAATCACACAATCACAATCACACAATCACAATCACACAATCACAATCACACAATCACAATCACACAATCACAATCACACAATCACAATCACACAATCACAATCACACAATCACAATCACACAATCACAATCACACAATCACAATCACACAATCACAATCACACAATCTCAATCACGATCACACAATCACACAGTCACAATCCCACAATCACGATCACACAGTCACGATCACACAATCACACAGTCACAATCCCACAATCACGACCACACAGTCACGATCACAGAATCACAATCACACAATCAGAATCACACAATCACAATAACACAGTCACACAATCACGATCACACAATCACGATCACACATTCACGATCACGCTATCACGATCACGCAATCACGATCACGCAATCACGATCACAAAATCACGACCACACAATCACAGTCACACAATCGCGATCACACAATCACAATCACACAATATCAATCACGATCACACAATCACACAGTCACAATCCCACAATCACGATCACACAATCACGATCACGCAGTCACGATCACACAATCACACAGTCACAATCCCACAATCACGATCGCACAATCACGATCACACAGTCACGATCACACAGTCACAATCACACAATCAGAATCATCCAATCACAATAACACTGTCACACAATCACGATCACACAATCACGATCACACAATCACGATCACACAGTCACGATCACACAATCACAATCACACAATCACCATCACACAATCACCATCACACAATCACGATCACACAATCACAATAACACAATCACAATAACACAATCACAATAACACAATCACAATAACACAATCACAATAACACAATCACAATAACACAATCACAATAACACAATCACAATAACACAGTCACACAATCACAATCACGCAGTCACTATCACAAAATCACGATAACACAATCACAATCACACAATCACAATCACACAATCGCAATCACACAATCGCAATCACACAATCGCAATCACACAATCGCAATCACACAATCGCAATCACACAATCGCAATCACACAATCGCAATCACACAATCGCAATCACACAATCGCAATCACACAATCGCAATCACACAATCGCAATCACACAATCGCAATCACACAATCACAGTCACACAATCCCAATCGCACAATCACAATCGCACAATCACAATCGCACAATCACAATCGCACAATCACAATCGCACAATCACAATCGCACAATCACAATCGCACAATCACAATCGCACAATCACAATCGCACAATCACAATCGCACAATCACAATCACACAATCACAATCACACAATCACAATCACACAATCACAATCACACAATCACAATCACACAATCACAATCACACAATCTCAATCACGATCACACAATCACACAGTCACAATCCCACAATCACGATCACACAGTCACGATCACACAATCACACAGTCACAATCCCACAATCACGACCACACAGTCACGATCACAGAATGACAATCACACAATCAGAATCACACAATCACAATAACACAGTCACACAATCACGATCACACAATCACGATCACACATTCACGATCACGCTATCACGATCACGCAATCACGATCACAAAATCACGACCACACAATCACAGTCACACAATCGCGATCACACAATCACAATCACACAATATCAATCACGATCACACAATCACACAGTCACAATCCCACAATCACGATCACACAATCACGATCACGCAGTCACGATCACACAATCACACAGTCACAATCCCACAATCACGATCGCACAATCACGATCACACAGTCACGATCACACAGTCACAATCACACAATCAGAATCATCCAATCACAATAACACTGTCACACAATCACGATCACACAATCACGATCACACAATCACGATCACACAGTCACGATCACACAATCACAATCACGCAATCACCATCACACAATCACCATCACACAATCACGATCACACAATCACAATAATACAATCACAATAACACAATCACAATAACACAATCACAATAACACAATCACAATAACACAATCACAATAACACAATCACAATAACACAGTCACACAATCACAATCACGCAGTCACTATCACAAAATCACGATAACACAATCACAATCACACAATCACAATCACACAATCACAATCGCACAATCACAATCGCACAATCACAATCGCACAATCACAATCGCACAATCACAATCGCACAATCACAATCGCACAATCACAATCGCACAATCACAATCCCACAATCACAATCACACAATCACAATCACACAATCACAATCACACAATCACAATCACACAATCACAATCACACAATCACAATCACACAATCACAATCACACAATCACAATCACACAATCACAATAACACTGTCACACAATCACGATCACACAATCACGATGATACAATCACGATCACACAGTCACGATCACACAATCACAATCACACAATCACCATCACATAATCACGATCACACAATCACAATAACACAATCACAGTCACACAATCACGACCACACAATCACAATCACACAATCACAATCACACAATCACAGTCACACGATCACAATCACACAATCTCAATCTCGATCTCACAATCACACAGTCACAATCCCACAACCATGATCACACAGTCACGATCACACAATCACACAGTCACAATCCCACAATCACGACCACACAGTTACGATCACACAATCACAATCACACAATCAGAATCACACAATCACAATAACACAGTCTCACAATCACGATCACACAATCACGATCACACAATCGCGATCACGCAATCACGATCACGCAATCACGATCACGCAATCACGATCACAAAATCACGACCACACAATCACAGTCACACAATCGCGATCACAAAATCACGACCACACAATCACAGTCACACAATCGCGATCACACAATCACAATCGCACAATCACAGTCAGACAATCACAATCACGCAGTCACAATGACAATCACGATCACACAAACACGATCACACAATCACGATCACACAATCACGACCACACAATCACGATCACACAATCACGATCGCACAATCAAGATCACACAATCACGACCACACAACCACAATCACACAATCACAATCACAAAATCACAATCACACAGTCGCACAATCACAATCACACAATCACAATCACACAATCACAATCACACAATCACAATCACACAATCTCAATCACGATAACACAATCACAAAGTCACAATCCCACAATCACGATCACACAATCACGATCACACAATCACGATCACACAATCACAATCACACAATCAGAATCACACAATCACAATAACACAATCACACAATCACGATCACACAATCACTATCACACAATCACGATCACACAATCACAATCACACATTCACACAATCACAATCACAATCACACATTCACAATCACGATCACACAATCACGATCACAGAATCACAATCACACAATCACAATCACACAATCACAATCACACAATCACAATCACACAATCACAATCACACAATCACAATCACACAATCACAATCACACAATCACAATCACACAATCACAATCACACAATCACAATCACACAATCACAATCACACAATCACAATCACACAATCACAATCACACAATCACAATCACACAATCACAATCACACAATCACAATCACACAATCACAATCACACAATCACAATCACACAATCACAATCACACAATCACAATCACACAATCACAATCACACAATCACAATCACACAATCACAATCACACAATCACAATCACACAATCACAATCACACAATCACAATCACACAATCACAATCACACAATCACGATCACACAGTCACGATCACACAATCACAATCACACAATCACCATCACACAATCACCATCACACAATCACGATCACACAATCACAATAACACAATCACAATAACACAATCACAATCACACAATCACAATCACACAATCACAATCACACAATCACAATCACACAATCACAATCACACAATCACAATCACACAATCAGTATCACGCAATCACAATCACACAATCTCAATCACGATCACACAATCACACAGTCACAATCCCACAATCACGATCACACAATCACACAATCACAATCACACAATCAGAATCACACAATCACAATAACACAATCACACAATCACGATCACACAATCACTATCTCACAATCACGATCACACAATCACAATCACACATTCACACAATCACAATCACAATCACACATTCACAATCACGATCACATAATCACGATCACACAATCACAATCACACAATCACACAATCACAATCACAAAATCACAATCACACAATCACAATCACACAATCACAGTCACACGATCACAATCACACAGTCACGATCACACAATCACACAGTCACAATCCCACAATCACGATCACACAGTCACGATCACACAATCACACAGTCACAATCCCACAATCACGACCACACAGTCACGATCACAGAATCACAATCACACAATCAGAATCACACAATCACAATAACACAGTCACACAATCACGATCACACAATCACGATCACACATTCACGATCACGCTATCACGATCACGCAATCACGATCACGCAATCACGATCACAAAATCACGACCACACAATCACAATCACACAATCACGATCACACAATCACAATCACACAATCTCAATCACGATCACACAGTGACACAGTCACAATCCCACAATCACGATCACACAATCACGATCACACAGTCACGATCACACAATCACACAGTCACAATCCCACAATCACGATCACACAATCACGATCACACACTCACGATCACACAATCACAATCACACAGTCAGAATCACACAATCACAATAACACAGTCGCACAATCACGATCACACAATCACGACCACACAATCACGATCACGCAATCACGATCACGCAATCACGATCACGCAATCACGATCACAAAATCACGACCACACAATCACTGTCACACAATCGCGATCACACAATCACAATCACACAATATCAATCACGATCACACAATCACACAGTCACAATCCCACAATCACGATCACACAATCACGATCACGCAGTCACGATCACACAATCACACAGTCACAATCCCACAATCACGATCGCACAATCACGATCACACAGTCACGATCACACAGTCACAATCACACAATCAGAATCATCAAATCACAATAACACTGTCACACAATCACGATCACACAATCACGATCACACAATCACGATCACACAGTCACGATCACACAATCACAATCACACAATCACCATCACACAATCACCATCACACAATCACGATCACACAATCACAATAACACAATCACAATAACACAATCACAATAACACAATCACAATAACACAGTCACACAATCACAATCACGCAGTCACTATCACAAAATCACGATAACACAATCACAATCACACAATCACAATCACACAATCACAATCACACAATCACAATCACACAATCACAATCACACAATCACAATCACACAATCACAATCACACAATCACAATCACACAACCACAATCACACAATCACAATCACACAATCACAATCACACAATCACAATCACACAATCACAATCACACAATCACAATCACACAATCACAATCACACAATCACAATCACACAATCACAATCACACAATCACAATCACACAATCACAATCACACAATCACAATCACAATCACACAATCACAATCACACAATCACAATCACACAATCACAATCACACAATCACAATCACACAATCACAATCACACAATCACAATCACACAATCACAATCACACAATCACAATCACACAATCACAATCACACAATCACAATCACACAATCACAATCACACAATCACAATCACACAATCACAATCACACAATCACAATCACACAATCACAATCACACAATCACAATCACACAATCACAATCACACAATCACAATCACACAATCACAATCACACAATCACAATCACACAATCACAATCACACAATCACAATCACACAATCACAATCACACAATCACAATCACACAATCACAATCACACAATCACAATCACACAATCACAATCACACAATCACAATCACACAATCACAATCACACAATCACAATCACACAATCACAATCACACAATCACAATCACACAATCACAATCACACAATCACAATCACACAATCACAATCACACAATCACAATCACACAATCACAATCACACAATCACAATCACACAATCACAATCACACAATCACAATCACACAATCACAATCACACAATCACAATCACACAATCACAATCACACAATCACAATCACACAATCACAATCACACAATCACAATCACACAATCACAATCACACAATCACAATCACACAATCACAATCACACAATCACAATCACACAATCACAATCACACAATCACAATCACACAATCACAATCACACAATCACAATCACACAATCACAATCACACAATCACAATCACACAATCACAATCACACAATCACAATCACACAATCACAATCACACAATCACAATCACACAATCACAATCACACAATCACAATCACACAATCACAATCACACAATCACAATCACACAATCACAATCACACAATCACAATCACACAATCACAATCACACAATCACAATCACACAATCACAATCACACAATCACAATCACACAATCACAATCACACAATCACAATCACACAATCACAATCACACAATCACAATCACACAATCACAATCACACAATCACAATCACACAATCACAATCACACAATCACAATCACACAATCACAATCACACAATCACAATCACACAATCACAATCACACAATCACAATCACACAATCACAATCACACAATCACAATCACACAATCACAATCACACAATCACAATCACACAATCACAATCACACAATCACAATCACACAATCACAATCACACAATCACAATCACACAATCACAATCACACAATCACAATCACACAATCACAATCACACAATCACAATCACACAATCACAATCACACAATCACAATCACACAATCACAATCACACAATCACAATCACACAATCACAATCACACAATCGCAATCACACAATCGCAATCACACAATCGCAATCACACAATCGCAATCACACAATCACAATGACACAATCACAATCACACAATCACAATTACACAATCACAATAACACAGTCACACAATCACAATCACGCAGTCACTATCACAAAATCACGATAACACAATCACACAATCACAATCACACAATCACAATCACACAATCACAATCACACAATCACAATCACACAATCACAATCACACAATCACAATCACACAATCACAATCACACAATCACAATCACACAATCACAATCACACAATCACAATCACACAATCACAATCACACAATCACAATCACACAATCACAATCACACAATCACAATCACACAATCACAATCACACAATCACAATCACACAATCACAATCACACAATCACAATCACACAATCACAATCACACAATCACAATCACACAATCACGATCACACAATCACGATCACACAATCACGATCACACAATCACGATCACACAATCACAATCACACAATCACAATCACACAATCACAATCACACAATCACAATCACACAATCACAATCACACAATCACAATCACACAATCACAATCACACAATCACAATCACACAATCACAATCACACAATCACAATCACACAATCAGTATCACGCAATCACAATCACACAATCTCAATCACGATCACACAATCACACAGTCACAATCCCACAATCACGATCACACAATCACACAATCACAATCACACAATCAGAATCACACAATCACAATAACACAATCACACAATCACGATCACACAATCACTATCTCACAATCACGATCACACAATCACAATCACACATTCACACAATCACAATCACAATCACACATTCACAATCACGATCACATAATCACGATCACACAATCACAATCACACAATCACACAATCACAATCACAAAATCACAATCACACAATCACAATCACACAATCACAGTCACACGATCACAATCACACAGTCACGATCACACAATCACACAGTCACAATCCCACAATCACGATCACACAGTCACGATCACACAATCACACAGTCACAATCCCACAATCACGACCACACAGTCACGATCACAGAATCACAATCACACAATCAGAATCACACAATCACAATAACACAGTCACACAATCACGATCACACAATCACGATCACACATTCACGATCACGCTATCACGATCACGCAATCACGATCACGCAATCACGATCACAAAATCACGACCACACAATCACAATCACACAATCACGATCACACAATCACAATCACACAATCTCAATCACGATCACACAGTGACACAGTCACAATCCCACAATCACGATCACACAATCACGATCACACAGTCACGATCACACAATCACACAGTCACAATCCCACAATCACGATCACACAATCACGATCACACACTCACGATCACACAATCACAATCACACAGTCAGAATCACACAATCACAATAACACAGTCGCACAATCACGATCACACAATCACGACCACACAATCACGATCACGCAATCACGATCACGCAATCACGATCACGCAATCACGATCACAAAATCACGACCACACAATCACTGTCACACAATCGCGATCACACAATCACAATCACACAATATCAATCACGATCACACAATCACACAGTCACAATCCCACAATCACGATCACACAATCACGATCACGCAGTCACGATCACACAATCACACAGTCACAATCCCACAATCACGATCGCACAATCACGATCACACAGTCACGATCACACAGTCACAATCACACAATCAGAATCATCAAATCACAATAACACTGTCACACAATCACGATCACACAATCACGATCACACAATCACGATCACACAGTCACGATCACACAATCACAATCACACAATCACCATCACACAATCACCATCACACAATCACGATCACACAATCACAATAACACAATCACAATAACACAATCACAATAACACAATCACAATAACACAATCACAATAACACAGTCACACAATCACAATCACGCAGTCACTATCACAAAATCACGATAACACAATCACAATCACACAATCACAATCACACAATCACAATCACACAATCACAATCACACAATCACAATCACACAATCACAATCACACAATCACAATCACACAATCACAATCACACAATCACAATCACACAATCACAATCACACAATCACAATCACACAATCGCAATCACACAATCGCAATCACACAATCGCAATCACACAATCGCAATCACACAATCACAATGACACAATCACAATCACACAATCACAATAACACAATCACAATAACACAGTCACACAATCACAATCACGCAGTCACTATCACAAAAACACGATAACACAATCACACAATCACAATCACACAATCACAATCACACAATCACAATCACACAATCACAATCACACAATCACAATCACACAATCACAATCACACAATCACAATCACACAATCACAATCACACAATCACAATCACACAATCACAATCACACAATCACAATCACACAATCACAATCACACAATCACAATCACACAATCACAATCACACAATCACAATCACACAATCACAATCACACAATCACAATCACACAATCACAATCACACAATCACAATCACACAATCACAATCACACAATCACAATCACACAATCACAATCACACAATCACAATCACACAATCACAATCACACAATCACAATCACACAATCACAATCACACAATCACAATCACACAATCACAATCACACAATCACAATCACACAATCACAATCACACAATCACAATCACACAATCACAATCACACAATCACAATCACACAATCACAATCACACAATCACAATCACACAATCACAATCACACAATCACAATCACACAATCACAATCACACAATCACAATCACACAATCACAATCACACAATCACAATCACACAATCACAATCACACAATCACAATCACACAATCACAATCACACAATCACAATCACACAATCACAATCACACAATCACAATCACACAATCACAATCACACAATCACAATCACACAATCACAATCACACAATCACAATCACACAATCAGTATCACGCAATCACAATCACACAATCTCAATCACGATCACACAATCACACAGTCACAATCCCACAATCACGATCACACAATCACACAATCACAATCACACAGTCAGAATCACACAATCACAATAACACAATCACACAATCACGATCACACAATCACTATCTCACAATCACGATCACACAATCACAATCACACATTCACACAATCACAATCACAATCACACAGTCACACAGTCACAATCCCACAATCACGATCACACAATCACGATCACACAGTCACGATCACACAATCACACAGTCACAATCCCACAATCACGATCACACAATCACGATCACACACTCACGATCACACAATCACAATCACACAGTCAGAATCACACAATCACAATAACACAGTCGCACAATCACGATCACACAATCACGACCACACAATCACGATCACGCAATCACGATCACGCAATCACGATCACGCAATCACGATCACAAAATCACGACCACACAATCACTGTCACACAATCGCGATCACACAATCACAATCACACAATATCAATCACGATCACACAATCACACAGTCACAATCCCACAATCACGATCACACAATCACGATCACGCAGTCACGATCACACAATCACACAGTCACAATCCCACAATCACGATCGCACAATCACGATCACACAGTCACGATCACACAGTCACAATCACACAATCAGAATCATCAAATCACAATAACACTGTCACACAATCACGATCACACAATCACGATCACACAATCACGATCACACAGTCACGATCGCACAATCACAATCACACAATCACCATCACACAATCTCCATCACACAATCACGATCACACAATCACGATCACGCAGTCACGATCACACAATCACACAGTCACAATCCCACAATCACGATCGCACAATCACGATCACACAGTCACGATCACACAGTCACAATCACACAATCAGAATCATCCAATCACAATAACACTGTCACACAATCACGATCACACAATCACGATCACACAATCACGATCACACAGTCACGATCACACAATCACAATCACACAATCACCATCACACAATCACGATCACACAATCACAATAACACAATCACAATAACACAATCACAATAACACAATCACAATAACACAGTCACACAATCACAATCACGCAGTCACTATCACAAAATCACGATAACACAATCACAATCACACAATCGCAATCACACAATCGCAATCACACAATCGCAATCACACAATCGCAATCACACAATCGCAATCACACAATCGCAATCACACAATCGCAATCACACAATCGCAATCACACAATCGCAATCACACAATCCCAATCACACAATCACAATCACACAATCACAATCACACAATCACAATCACACAATCACAATCACACAATCACAATCACACAATCACAATCACACAATCACAATCACACAATCACAATCACACAATCACAATCACACAATCACAATCACACAATCACAATCACACAATCACAATCACACAATCACAATCACACAATCACAATCACACAATCACAATCACACAATCACAATCACACAATCACAATCACACAATCACAATCACACAATCACAATCACACAATCACAATCACACAATCACAATCACACAATCACAATCACACAATCACAATCACACAATCACAATCACACAATCACAATCACACAATCACAATCACACAATCACAATCACACAATCACAATCACACAATCACAATCACACAATCACAATCACACAATCACAATCACACAATCACAATCACACAATCACAATCACACAATCACAATCACACAATCACAATCACACAATCACAATCACACAATCACAATCACACAATCACAATCACACAATCACAATCACACAATCACAATCACACAATCACAATCACACAATCACAATCACACAATCACAATCACACAATCACAATCACACAATCACAATCACACAATCACAATCACACAATCACAATCACACAATCACAATCACACAATCACAATCACACAATCACAATCACACAATCACAATCACACAATCACAATCACACAATCACAATCACACAATCACAATCACACAATCACAATCACACAATCACAATCACACAATCACAATCACACAATCACAATCACACAATCACAATCACACAATCACAATCACACAATCACAATCACACAATCACAATCACACAATCACAATCACACAATCACAATCACACAATCACAATCACACAATCACAATCACACAATCACAATCACACAATCACAATCACACAATCACAATCACACAATCACAATCACACAATCACAATCACACAATCACAATCACACAATCACAATCACACAATCACAATCACACAATCACAATCACACAATCACAATCACACAATCACAATCACACAATCACAATCACACAATCACAATCACACAATCACAATCACACAATCACAATCACACAATCACAATCACACAATCACAATCACACAATCACAATCACACAATCACAATCACACAATCACAATCACACAATCACAATCACACAATCACAATCACACAATCACAATCACACAATCACAATCACACAATCACAATCACACAATCACAATCACACAATCACAATCACACAATCACAATCACACAATCACAATCACACAATCACAATCACACAATCACAATCACACAATCACAATCACACAATCACAATCACACAATCACAATCACACAATCGCAATCACACAATCGCAATCACACAATCGCAATCACACAATCGCAATCACACAATCGCAATCACACAATCGCAATCACACAATCGCAATCACACAATCACAATGACACAATCACAATCACACAATCACAATAACACAATCACAATAACACAGTCACACAATCACAATCACGCAGCCACTATCACAAAATCACGATAACACAATCACACAATCACAATCACACAATCACAATCACACAATCACAATCACACAATCACAATCACACAATCACAATCACACAATCACAATCACACAATCACAATCACACAATCACAATCACACAATCACAATCACACAATCACAATCACACAATCACAATCACACAATCACAATCACACAATCACAATCACACAATCACAATCACACAATCACAATCACACAATCACAATCACACAATCACAATCACACAATCACAATCACACAATCACAATCACACAATCACAATCACACAATCACAATCACACAATCACAATCACACAATCACAATCACACAATCACGATCACACAATCACGATCACACAATCACAATCACACAATCACAATCACACAATCACAATCACACAATCACAATCACACAATCACAATCACACAATCACAATCACACAATCACAATCACACAATCACAATCACACAATCACAATCACACAATCACAATCACACAATCAGTATCACGCAATCACAATCACACAATCTCAATCACGATCACACAATCACACAGTCACAATCCCACAATCACGATCACACAATCACACAATCACAATCACACAATCAGAATCACACAATCACAATAACACAATCACACAATCACGATCACACAATCACTATCTCACAATCACGATCACACAATCACAATCACACATTCACACAATCACAATCACAATCACACATTCACAATCACGATCACATAATCACGATCACACAATCACAATCACACAATCACACAATCACAATCACAAAATCACAATCACACAATCACAATCACACAATCACAGTCACACGATCACAATCACACAGTCACGATCACACAATCACACAGTCACAATCCCACAATCACGATCACACAGTCACGATCACACAATCACACAGTCACAATCCCACAATCACGACCACACAGTCACGATCACAGAATCACAATCACACAATCAGAATCACACAATCACAATAACACAGTCACACAATCACGATCACACAATCACGATCACACATTCACGATCACGCTATCACGATCACGCAATCACGATCACGCAATCACGATCACAAAATCACGACCACACAATCACAATCACACAATCACGATCACACAATCACAATCACACAATCTCAATCACGATCACACAGTGACACAGTCACAATCCCACAATCACGATCACACAATCACGATCACACAGTCACGATCACACAATCACACAGTCACAATCCCACAATCACGATCACACAATCACGATCACACACTCACGATCACACAATCACAATCACACAGTCAGAATCACACAATCACAATAACACAGTCGCACAATCACGATCACACAATCACGACCACACAATCACGATCACGCAATCACGATCACGCAATCACGATCACGCAATCACGATCACAAAATCACGACCACACAATCACTGTCACACAATCGCGATCACACAATCACAATCACACAATATCAATCACGATCACACAATCACACAGTCACAATCCCACAATCACGATCACACAATCACGATCACGCAGTCACGATCACACAATCACACAGTCACAATCCCACAATCACGATCGCACAATCACGATCACACAGTCACGATCACACAGTCACAATCACACAATCAGAATCATCAAATCACAATAACACTGTCACACAATCACGATCACACAATCACGATCACACAATCACGATCACACAGTCACGATCACACAATCACAATCACACAATCACCATCACACAATCACCATCACACAATCACGATCACACAATCACAATAACACAATCACAATAACACAATCACAATAACACAATCACAATAACACAATCACAATAACACAGTCACACAATCACAATCACGCAGTCACTATCACAAAATCACGATAACACAATCACAATCACACAATCACAATCACACAATCACAATCACACAATCACAATCACACAATCACAATCACACAATCACAATCACACAATCACAATCACACAATCACAATCACACAATCACAATCACACAATCACAATCACACAATCACAATCACACAATCGCAATCACACAATCGCAATCACACAATCGCAATCACACAATCGCAATCACACAATCACAATGACACAATCACAATCACACAATCACAATAACACAATCACAATAACACAGTCACACAATCACAATCACGCAGTCACTATCACAAAAACACGATAACACAATCACACAATCACAATCACACAATCACAATCACACAATCACAATCACACAATCACAATCACACAATCACAATCACACAATCACAATCACACAATCACAATCACACAATCACAATCACACAATCACAATCACACAATCACAATCACACAATCACAATCACACAATCACAATCACACAATCACAATCACACAATCACAATCACACAATCACAATCACACAATCACAATCACACAATCACAATCACACAATCACAATCACACAATCACAATCACACAATCACAATCACACAATCACAATCACACAATCACAATCACACAATCACAATCACACAATCACAATCACACAATCACAATCACACAATCACAATCACACAATCACAATCACACAATCACAATCACACAATCACAATCACAATCACACAATCACAATCACACAATCACAATCACACAATCACAATCACACAATCACAATCACACAATCACAATCACACAATCACAATCACACAATCACAATCACACAATCACAATCACACAATCACAATCACACAATCACAATCACACAATCACAATCACACAATCACAATCACACAATCACAATCACACAATCACAATCACACAATCACAATCACACAATCACAATCACACAATCACAATCACACAATCACAATCACACAATCAGTATCACGCAATCACAATCACACAATCTCAATCACGATCACACAATCACACAGTCACAATCCCACAATCACGATCACACAATCACACAATCACAATCACACAATCAGAATCACACAATCACAATAACACAATCACACAATCACGATCACACAATCACTATCTCACAATCACGATCACACAATCACAATCACACATTCACACAATCACAATCACAATCACACAGTCACACAGTCACAATCCCACAATCACGATCACACAATCACGATCACACAGTCACGATCACACAATCACACAGTCACAATCCCACAATCACGATCACACAATCACGATCACACACTCACGATCACACAATCACAATCACACAGTCAGAATCACACAATCACAATAACACAGTCGCACAATCACGATCACACAATCACGACCACACAATCACGATCACGCAATCACGATCACGCAATCACGATCACGCAATCACGATCACAAAATCACGACCACACAATCACTGTCACACAATCGCGATCACACAATCACAATCACACAATATCAATCACGATCACACAATCACACAGTCACAATCCCACAATCACGATCACACAATCACGATCACGCAGTCACGATCACACAATCACACAGTCACAATCCCACAATCACGATCGCACAATCACGATCACACAGTCACGATCACACAGTCACAATCACACAATCAGAATCATCAAATCACAATAACACTGTCACACAATCACGATCACACAATCACGATCACACAATCACGATCACACAGTCACGATCGCACAATCACAATCACACAATCACCATCACACAATCTCCATCACACAATCACGATCACACAATCACGATCACGCAGTCACGATCACACAATCACACAGTCACAATCCCACAATCACGATCGCACAATCACGATCACACAGTCACGATCACACAGTCACAATCACACAATCAGAATCATCCAATCACAATAACACTGTCACACAATCACGATCACACAATCACGATCACACAATCACGATCACACAGTCACGATCACACAATCACAATCACACAATCACCATCACACAATCACGATCACACAATCACAATAACACAATCACAATAACACAATCACAATAACACAGTCACACAATCACAATCACGCAGTCACTATCACAAAATCACGATAACACAATCACAATCACACAATCGCAATCACACAATCGCAATCACACAATCGCAATCACACAATCGCAATCACACAATCGCAATCACACAATCGCAATCACACAATCGCAATCACACAATCGCAATCACACAATCGCAATCACACAATCGCAATCACACAATCGCAATCACACAATCGCAATCACACAATCGCAATCACACAATCGCAATCACACAATCGCAATCACACAATCGCAATCACACAATCGCAATCACACAATCGCAGTCACACAATCGCAGTCACACAATCGCAGTCACACAATCGCAGTCACACAATCCCAGTCACACAATCACAATCACACAATCACAATCACACAATCACAATCACACAATCACAATCACACAATCACAGTCCCACAATCACAGTCGCACAATCACAATCGCACAATCACAATCGCACAATCACAATCGCACAATCACAATCGCACAATCACAATCGCACAATCACAATCGCACAATCACAATCGCACAATCACAATCGCACAATCACAATCGCACAATCACAATCGCACAATCACAATCGCACAATCACAATCGCACAATCACAATCGCACAATCACAATCGCACAATCACAATCGCACAATCACAATCGCACAGTCACAATCGCACAATCACAATCGCACAATCACAATCGCACAATCACAATCGCACAATCACAATCACACAATCACAATCACACAATCACAATAACACTGTCACACAATCACGATGATACAATCACGATCACACAGTCACGATCACACAATCACAATAACACAATCACAGTCACACAATCACGACCACACAATCACAATCACACAATCACAATCACACAATCACAGTCACACGATCACAATCACACAATCTCAATCTCGATCACACAATCACACAGTCACAATCCCACAACCATGATCACACAGTCACGATCACACAATCACACAGTCACAATCCCACAATCACGACCACACAGTTACGATCACACAATCACAATCACACAATCAGAATCACACAATCACAATAACACAGTCTCACAATCACGATCACACAATCACGATCACACAATCACGATCACGCAATCACGATCACGCAATCACGATCACGCAATCACGATCACAAAATCACGACCACACAATCACAGTCACACAATCGCGATCACACAATCACAATCACACAATCTCAATCACGATCACACAATCACACAGTCACAATCCCACAATCACGATCACACAATCACGATCACACAGCCACGATCACACAATCACACAGTCACAATCCCACAATCACGATCACACAATCACGATCACACAGTCACGATCACACAGTCACAATCACACAATCAGAATCACACAATCACAATAACACTGTCACACAATCACGATCACACAATCACGATGACACAATCACGATCACACAGTCACGATCACACAATCACAATCACACAATCACCATCACACAATCACCACCACACAATCACGATCACACAATCACAATAACACAATCACAGTAACACAATCACAATAACACAATCACAATAACACAATCACACAATCACGATCACGCAATGACGATCACAAAATCACGACCACACAATCACAAACACACAATCGCGATCGCACAATGACGATCGCACAATCACACAATCACAATCACTCAATCACAATCACACAATTACAATCACACAATCACAATCACACAATCACAGTCACACAATAACAATCACGCAGTCACTATCACAAAATCACGATCACACAATCACAATCACACAATCACAATCACACAATCACAGTCACACAATCACAGTCACACAATCACAATCACACAATCACAATCACACAATCACAATCACACAATCACAATCACACAATCACAATCACGCAATCACAATCACGCAATCACAATCACGCAACCACAATCACACAATCACAATCACACAATCACAATCACACAATCACAATCACACAATCACAATCACACAATCACAATCACACAATCACAATCACACAATCACAATCACACAATCACAATCACACAATCACAATCACACAATCACAATCACACAATCACAATCACACAATCACAATCACACAATCACAATCACACAATCACAATCACACAATCACAATCACACAATCACAATCACACAATCACAATCGCACAATCACAATCACACAATCACA
The DNA here is from genome assembly GCF_050947335.1 of Megachile rotundata. NCBI lineage: Eukaryota > Metazoa > Arthropoda > Insecta > Hymenoptera > Megachilidae > Megachile > Megachile rotundata. Next base: position 70,311 of record NW_027473352.1, on the reverse strand, counting down.
ATCACACAATCACAATCACACAATCACAATCACACAATCACAATCACACAATCACAATCACACAATCACAATCACAGAATCACAATCACACAATCACAATCACACAATCACAATCACACAATCACAATCACACAATCACAATCACACAATCACATTCACACAATCACAGTCACACGATCACAATCACACAATCTCAATCACGATCACACAATCACACAGTCACAATCCCACAACCATGATCACACAGTCACGATCACACAGTCACAATCACACAATCAGAATCACACAATCACAATAACACTGTCACACAATCACGATCACACAATCACGATGACACAATCACGATCACACAGTCACGATCACACAATCACAATCACACAATCACCATCACACAATCACCACCACACAATCACGATCACACAATCACAATAACACAATCACAATAACACAATCACAATAACACAATCACAATAACACAATCACACAATCACGATCACGCAATGACGATCACAAAATCACGGCCACACAATCACAAACACACAATCGCGATCGCACAATGACGATCGCACAATCACACAATCACAATCACTCAATCACAATCACACAATTACAATCACACAATCGCGATCACTCAATCACGATCACACAATCACGGTCACACAATCACGATCACACAATCACGATCACACAATCACGATCACACAATCACAGTCACACAATCACGACCACACAATCACAACCACACAATCACAATCACAAAATCACAATCACACAGTCGCACAATCACAATCACGATCACACAATCACGATGACACAATCACGATCACACAGTCACGATCACACAATCACAATCACACAATCACCATCACATAATCACGATCACACAATCACAATAACACAATCACAGTCACACAATCACGACCACACAATCACAATCACACAATCACAATCACACAATCACAGTCACACGGTCACAATCACACAATCTCAATCACGATCACACAATCACACAGTCACAATCCCACAACCATGATCACACAGTCACGATCACACAATCACACAGTCACAATCCCACAATCACGACCACACAGTTACGATAACACAATCACAATCACACAATCAGAATCACACAATCACAATAACACAATCGCACAATCACGATCACACAATCACGATCACACAATCACGATCACGCAATCACGATCACGCAATCACGATCACGCAATCACGATCACAAAATCACGACCACACAATCACAGTCACACAATCGCGATCACACAATCACAATCACACAATCTCAATCACGATCACACAATCACACAGTCACAATCCCACAATCACGATCACACAATCACGATCAGACAGCCACGATCACACAATCACACAGTCACAATCCCACAAACACGATCACACAATCACGATCACACAGTCACGATCACACAGTCACAATCACACAATCAGAATCACACAATCACAATAACACTGTCACACAATCACGATCACACAATCACGATGACACAATCACGATCACACAGTCACGATCACACAATCACAATCACACAATCACCATCACACAATCACCACCACACAATCACGATCACACAATCACAATAACACAATCACAATAACACAATCACAATAACACAATCACAATAACACAATCACACAATCACGATCACGCAATGACGATCACAAAATCACGGCCACACAATCACAAACACACAATCGCGATCGCACAATGACGATCGCACAATCACACAATCACAATCACTCAATCACAATCACACAATTACAATCACACAATCGCGATCACTCAATCACGATCACACAATCACGGTCACACAATCACGATCACACAATCACGATCACACAATCACGATCACACAATCACAGTCACACAATCACGACCACACAATCACAACCACACAATCACAATCACAAAATCACAATCACACAGTCGCACAATCACAATCACGATCACACAATCACGATGACACAATCACGATCACACAGTCACGATCACACAATCACAATCACACAATCACCATCACATAATCACGATCACACAATCACAATAACACAATCACAGTCACACAATCACGACCACACAATCACAATCACACAATCACAATCACACAATCACAGTCACACGATCACAATCACACAATCTCAATCACGATCACACAATCACACAGTCACAATCCCACAACCATGATCACACAGTCACGATCACACAATCACACAGTCACAATCCCACAATCACGACCACACAGTTACGATAACACAATCACAATCACACAATCAGAATCACACAATCACAATAACACAATCGCACAATCACGGTCACACAATCACGATCACACAATCACGATCACGCAATCACGATCACGCAATCACGATCACGCAATCACGATCACAAAATCACGACCACACAATCACAGTCACACAATCGCGATCACACAATCACAATCACACAATCTCAATCACGATCACACAATCACACAGTCACAATCCCACAATCACGATCACACAATCACGATCACACAGCCACGATCACACAATCACACAGTCACAATCCCACAAACACGATCACACAATCACGATCACACAGTCACGATCACACAGTCACAATCACACAATCAGAATCACACAATCACAATAACACTGTCACACAATCACGATCACACAATCACGATGACACAATCACGATCACACAGTCACGATCACACAATCACAATCACACAATCACCATCACACAATCACCACCACACAATCACGATCACACAATCACAATAACACAATCACAATAACACAATCACAATAACACAATCACAATAACACAATCACAATAACACAATCACACAATCACGATCACGCAATGACGATCACAAAATCACGACCACACAATCACAAACACACAATCGCGATCGCACAATGACGATCGCACAATCACACAATCACAATCACACAATCAGAATCACACAATCACAATCACACAATCACAATCACACAATCACAATCACACAATCACAATCACACAATCACAATCACACAATCACAATCACACAATCACAATCACACAATCACAATCACACAATCACAATCACACAATCACAATCACACAATCACAATCACACAATCACAATCACACAATCAGTATCGCACAATCACAATCACACAATCTCAATCACGATCACACAATCACACAGTCACAATCCCACAATCACGATCACACAATCACACAATCACAATCACACAATCAGAATTACACAATCACAATAACACAATCACACAATCACGATCACACAATCACTATCACACAATCACGATCACACAATCACAATCACACATTCACACAATCACAATCACAATCACACATTCACAATCACGATCACATAATCACGATCACACAATCACAATCACACAATCACAATCACACAATCACAGTCACACGATCACAATCAAACAGTCACGATCACACAATCACACAGTCACAATCCCACAATCACGACCACACAGTCACGATCACACAAGCGCAATCACACAATCAGAATCACACAATCACAATAACACAGTCACACAATCACGATCACACAATCACGATCACACATTCACGATCACGCAATCACGATCACGCAATCACGATCACAAAATCACGACCACACAATCACAATCACACAATCGCGATCACACAATCACAATCACACAATCTCAATCACGATCACACAATCACACAGTCACAATCACACAATCACAATCACACAATCACAATCGCACAATCACAATCACACAATCACAATCACACAATCACAATCACACAATCACAATCACACAATCACAATCACACAATCACAATCACACAATCACAATCACACAATCACAATCACACAATCACACAATCACAATCACACAATCACAATCACACAATCACAATCACACAATCACAATAACACAATCACAATAACACAATCACAATAACACAATCACAATAACACAATCACAATAACACAATCACAATAACACAATCACAATAACACAATCACAATAACACAGTCGCACAATCACGGTCACACAATCACGATCACGCAAACACGATCACGCAATCACCATCACGCAATCACGATCACAATATCACGACCACACAATCACACAGTCACAATCCCACAATCACGATCACACAATCACGATCACACAGTCACAATCACACAATCAGAATCACACAATCACAATAACACTGTCACACAATCACGATCACACAATCACGATGACACAATCACGATCACACAGTCACGATCACACAATCACGACCACAGAAACACCATCACACAATCACGATCACACAGTCACGATCACACAATCTCGATCGCACAATCACAATCACACAGTCACACAATCACAATCACTATCACACAATCACGATCACACAATCACGATCACACAATCACGGTCACACTATCACGATCACACAATCACGATCACACAATCGCGATCACACAATCACAGTCACACAATCACAACCACGCAGTCACAATCACAATCACGATCACACAAACACGATCACACAATCACGATCACACAATCACGACCACACAATCACGATCACACAATCACGACCACAGAAACACCATCACACAATCACGATCACACAGTCACGATCACACAATCTCGATCGCACAATCACAATCACACAGTCACACAATCACAATCACCATCACAATCACACAATCACAATCACACAATCAGAATCACACAATCACAATAACACAATCACAATAACACAATCACAATAACACAATCACACAATCACGATCACACAATCACTATCACACAATCACGATCACACAATCACAATCACACATTCACACAATCACAATCACAATCACACATTCACAATCACGATCACACAATCACGATCACACAATCACAATCACACATTCACACAATCACAATCACAATCACACATTCACAATCACGATCACATAATCACGATCACACAATCACAATCACACAATCACAATCACACAATCACAGTCACACGATCACAATCAAACAGTCACGATCACACAATCACACAGTCACAATCCCACAATCACGACCACACAGTCACGATCACACAATCGCAATCACACAATCAGAATCACACAATCACAATAACACAGTCACACAATCACAATCACACAATCACGATCACACAGTCACAATCACACAATCAGAATCACACAATCACAATAACACTGTCACACAATCACGATCACACAATCACGATGACACAATCACGATCACACAGTCACGATCACACAATCACAATAACACAATCACCATCACACAATCACCATCACACAATCACGATCACACAATCACAATAACACAATCACAATAACACAATCACACAATCACGATCTCGCAATCACGATCACACAATCACGACCACACAATCACAATCACAATCACACAATCACAATCACAAAATTACAATCACACAGCCACACAATCACAATCACAATCACACAGTCACACAATCACAATCACTATCACACAATCACGATCACACAATCACGATCACACAATCACGGTCACACTATCACGATCACACAATCACGATCACACAATCGCGATCACACAATCACAGTCACACAATCACAACCACGCAGTCACAATCACAATCACGATCACACAAACACGATCACACAATCACGATCACACAATCACGACCACACAATCACGATCACACAATCACGACCACAGAAACACCATCACACAATCACGATCACACAGTCACGATCACACAATCTCGATCGCACAATCACAATCACACAGTCACACAATCACAATCACCATCACAATCACACAATCACAATCACACAATCAGAATCACACAATCACAATAACACAATCACAATAACACAATCACACAATCACGATCACACAATCACTATCACACAATCACGATCACACAATCACAATCACACATTCACACAATCACAATCACAATCACACATTCACAATCACGATCACACAATCACGATCACACAATCACGATCACACAATCACAATCACACAATCACAATCACACAATCACAATCACACAATCACAATCACACAATCACAATCACACAATCACAATCACACAATCACAATCACACAATCACAATCACACAATCACAATCACACAATCACAATCACACAATCACAATCACACAATCACAATCACACAATCACAATCACACAATCACAATCACACAATCACAATCACACAATCACAATCACACAATCACAATCACACAATCACAATCACACAATCACAATCACACAATCACAATCACACAATCACAATCACACAATCACAATCACACAATCACGATCACACAGTCACGATCACACAATCACAATAACACAATCACAATCACACAATCACAATCACACAATCACAATCACACAATCACAATCACACAATCACAATCACACAATCACAATCACACAATCAGAATCACACAATCACAATAACACTGTCACACAATCACGATCACACAATCACGATGACACAATCACGATCACACAGTCACGATCACACAATCACAATCACACAATCACCATCACATAATCACGATCACACAATCACAATAACACAATCACAGTCACACAATCACGACCACACAATCACAATCACACAATCACAATCACACAATCACAGTCACACGATCACAATCACACAATCTCTATCACGATCACACAATCACACAGTCACAATCCCACAACCATGATCACACAGTCACGATCACACAATCACACAGTCACAATCCCACAATCACGACCACACAGTCACGATCACAGAATCACAATCACACAATCAGTATCACACAATCACAATAACACAATCACACAATCACGATCACACAATCACGATCACACAGTCACGATCACACAATCACAATAACACAATCACAATCACACAATCACAATCACACAATCACAATCACACAATCACAATCACACAATCACAATCACACAATCACAATCACACAATCACAATCACACAATCACAATCACACAATCACAATCACACAATCACAATCACACAATCACAATCACACAATCACAATCACACAATCACAATCACACAATCACAATCACACAATCACAATCACACAATCACAATCACACAATCACAATCACACAATCACAATCACACAATCACAATCACACAATCACAATCACACAATCACAATCACACAATCACAATCACACAATCACAATCACACAATCACAATCACACAATCACAATCACACAATCACAATCACACAATCACAATCACACAATCACAATCACACAATCACAATCACACAATCACAATCACACAATCACAATCACACAATCACAATCACACAATCACAATCACACAATCACAATAACACTGTCACACAATCACGATCACACAATCACGATGATACAATCACGATCACACAGTCACGATCACACAATCACAATCACACAATCACCATCACATAATCACAATCACACAATCACAATAACACAATCACAGTCACACAATCACGACCACACAATCACAATCACACAATCACAGTCACACGATCACAATCACACAATCTCAATCACGATCACACAATCACACAGTCACAATCCCACAACCATGATCACACAGTCACGATCACACAATCACACAGTCACAATCCCACAATCACGACCACACAGTTACGATCACACAATCACAATCACACAATCAGAATCACACAATCACAATAACACAGTCGCACAATCACGATCACACAATCACGATCACGCAATCACGATCACGCAATCACGATCACGCAATCACGATCACAAAATCACGACCACACAATCACAGTCACACAATCGCGATCACACAATCACAATCACACAATCTCAATCACGATCACACAATCACAAAGTCACAATCCCACAATCACGATCACACAATCACGATCACACAATCACAGAGTCACAATCCCACAATCACGATCACACAATCACGATCACACAGTCACGATCACACAGTCACAATCACACAATCAGAATCACACAATCACAATAACACTGTCACACAATCACGATCACACAATCACGATGACACAATCACGATCACACAGTCACGATCACACAATCACAATCACACAATCACCATCACACAATCACCACCACACAATCACGATCACACAATCACAATAACACAATCACAATAACACAATCACAATAACACAATCACAATAACACAATCACAATAACACAATCACACAATCACGATCACGCAATGACGATCACAAAATCACGACCACACAATCACAAACACACAATCGCGATCGCACAATGACGATCGCACAATCACACAATCACAATCACTCAATCACAATCACACAATTACAATCACACAATCGCGATCACTCAATCACGATCACACAATCACGGTCACACAATCACGATCACACAATCACGATCACACAATCACGATCACACAATCACAGTCACACAATCACGACCACACAATCACAACCACACAATCACAATCACAAAATCACAATCACACAGTCGCACAATCACAATCACGATCACACAATCACGATGACACAATCACGATCACACAATCACGATCACACAGTCACAATCACACAATCAGAATCACACAATCACAATAACACTGTCACACAATCACGATCACACAATCACGATGACAAAATCACGATCACACAGTCACGATCACACAATCACAATAACACAATCACCATCACACAATCACCATCACACAATCACGATCACACAATCACAATAACACAATCACAATAACACAATCACACAATCACGATCTCGCAATCACGATCACACAATCACGACCACACAATCACAATCACAATCACACAATCACAATCACAAAATTACAATCACACAGCCACACAATCACAATCACAATCACACAGTCACACAATCACAATCACTATCACACAATCACGATCACACAATCACGATCACACAATCACGGTCACACTATCACGATCACACAATCACGATCACACAATCGCGATCACACAATCACAGTCACACAATCACAACCACGCAGTCACAATCACAATCACGATCACACAAACACGATCACACAATCACGATCACACAATCACGACCACACAATCACGATCACACAATCACGACCACAGAAACACCATCACACAATCACGATCACACAGTCACGATCACACAATCTCGATCGCACAATCACAATCACACAGTCACACAATCACAATCACCATCACAATCACACAATCACAATCACACAATCAGAATCACACAATCACAATAACACAATCACAATAACACAATCACACAATCACGATCACACAATCACTATCACACAATCACGATCAAACAATCACAATCACACATTCACACAATCACAATCACAATCACACATTCACAATCACGATCACACAATCACGATCACACAATCACAATCACACAATCACAATCACACAATCACAATCACACAATCACAATCACACAATCACAATCACACAATCACAATCACACAATCACAATCACACAATCACAATCACACAATCACAATCACACAATCACAATCACACAATCACAATCACACAATCACAATCACACAATCACAATCACACAATCACAATCACACAATCACAATCACACAATCACAATAACACTGTCACGCAATCACGATCACACAATCACGATGATACAATCACGATCACACAGTCACGATCACACAATCACAATCACACAATCACCATCACATAATCACAATCACACAATCACAATAACACAATCACAGTCACACAATCACGACCACACAATCACAATCACACAATCACAGTCACACGATCACAATCACACAATCTCAATCACGATCACACAATCACACAGTCACAATCCCACAACCATGATCACACAGTCACGATCACACAATCACACAGTCACAATCCCACAATCACGACCACACAGTTACGATCACACAATCACAATCACACAATCAGAATCACACAATCACAATAACACTTTCGCACAATCACGATCACACAATCACGATCACGCAATCACGATCACGCAATCACGATCACGCAATCACGATCACAAAATCACGACCACACAATCACAGTCACACAATCGCGATCACACAATCACAATCACACAATCTCAATCACGATCACACAATCACAAAGTCACAATCCCACAATCACGATCACACAATCACGATCACACAATCACACAGTCACAATCCCACAATCACGATCACACAATCACGATCACACAGTCACGATCACACAGTCACAATCACACAATCAGAATCACACAATCACAATAACACTGTCACACAATCACGATCACACAATCACGATGACACAATCACGATCACACAGTCACGATCACACAATCACAATCACACAATCACCATCACACAATCACCACCACACAATCACGATCACACAATCACAATAACACAATCACAATAACACAATCACAATAACACAATCACAATAACACAATCACACAATCACGATCACGCAATGACGATCACAAAATCACGACCACACAATCACAAACACACAATCGCGATCGCACAATGACGATCGCACAATCACACAATCACAATCACTCAATCACAATCACACAATTCCAATCACACAATCGCGATCACTCAATCACGATCACACAATCACGGTCACACAATCACGATCACACAATCACGATCACACAATCACGATCACACAATCACAGTCACACAATCACGACCACACAATCACAACCACACAATCACGACCACACAATCACGATCACACAATCACAATCACGCAGTCACAGTCACAATCACGATCACACAAACACGATCACACAATCACGATCACACAATCACGACCACACAATCACGATCACACAATCACGATCACACAATCAAGATCACACTATCACTATCACACAATCACTATCACAAAATCACGATCACAAAATCACAATCACACAATCACAATCACACAATCACAATCACACAATCACGGTCACACAATCACGATCACACAATCACGATCCCGCAATCACGATCACACAATCTCGATCGCACAATCACAATCACACAGTCACACAATCACAATCACAATCACAATCACACAATCACAATCACACAATCAGAATCACACAATCACAATCACACAATCACAATCACACAATCACAATCACACAATCACAATCACACAATCACAATCACACAATCACAATCACACAATCACAATCACACAATCACAATCACACAATCACAATCACACAATCAGTATCACACAATCACAATCACACAATCTCAATCACGATCACACAATCACACAGTCACAATCACACAATCACGATCACACAATCACACAATCACAATCACACAATCAGAATCACACAATCACAATAACACAATCACACAATCACGATCACACAATCACTATCACACAATCACGATCACACAATCACTATCACACAATCACGATCACACAATCACAATCACACATTCACACAATCACAATCACAATCACACATTCACAATCACGATCACATAATCACGATCACACAATCACAATCACACAATCACAATCACACAATCACAGTCACACGATCACAATCAAACAGTCACGATCACACAATCACACAGTCACAATCCCACAATCACGACCACACAGTCACGATCACACAATCGCAATCACGCAATCAGAATCACACAATCACAATAACACAGTCACACAATCACGATCACACAATCACGGTCACACAATCACGATCACGCAATCACGATCACGCAATCACCATCACGCAATCACGATCACAAAATCACGACCACACAATCACGACCACACAATCACAGTCACACAATCGCGATCACACAATCACAATCACACAATCTCAATCACGATCACACAATCACACAGTCACAATCCCACAATCACGATCACACAATCACGATCACACAGTCACGATCACACAATCACACAGTCACAATCCCACAATCACGATCACACAATCACGATCACACAATCACGATCACACAATCACAGTCACACAATCACGACCACACAATCACAACCACACAATCACAATCACAAAATCACAATCACACAGTCGCACAATCACAATCACGATCACACAATCACGATGACACAATCACGATCACACAGTCACGATCACACAATCACAATCACACAATCACAGTCACACAATCACAATCACGCAGTCACAGTCACAATCACGATCACACAAACACGATCACACAATCACGATCACACAATCACGACCACACAATCACGATCACACAATCACGATCACACAATCAAGATCACACTATCACTATCACACAATCACTATCACAAAATCACCATCACACAATCACAATCACACAATCACAATCACACAATCACAATCACACAATCACAATCACACAATCACGGTCACACAATCACGATCACACAATCACGATCCCGCAAACACGATCACACAATCTCGATCGCACAATCACAATCACACAGTCACACAATCACAATCACAATCACAATCACACAATCACACAATCACAATCACACAATCAGAATCACACAATCACAATCACACAATCACAATCACACAATCACAATCACACAATCGCAATCACACAATCACAATCACACAATCACAATCACACAATCAGTATCACACAATCACAATCACACAATCTCAATCACGATCACACAATCACACAGTCACAATCCCACAATCACGATCACACAATCACACAATCACAATCACACAATCAGAATCACACAATCACAATAACACAATCACACAATCACGATCACACAATCACTATCACACAATCACGATCACACAATCACAATCACACATTCACACAATCACAATCACAATCACACATTCACAATCACGATCACATAATCACGATCACACAATCACAATCACACAATCACAATCACACAATCACAGTCACACGATCACAATCAAACAGTCACGATCACACAATCACACATTCACAATCCCACAATCACGACCACACAGTCACGATCACACAATCGCAATCACACAATCAGAATCACAAAATCACAATAACACAGTCACACAATCACGATCACACAATCACGATCACACATTCACGATCACGCAATCACGATCACGCAATCACGATCACGCAATCACGATCACGCAATCACGATCACAAAATCACGACCACACAATCACAATCACACAATCACGATCACACAATCACAATCACACAATCTCAATCACGATCACACAATCACACAGTCACAATCCCACAATCACGATGACACAATCACGATCACACAGTCTCGATCACACAATCACACAGTCACAATCCCACAATCACGATCACACAATCACGATCACACAGTCACGATCACACAATCACAATCACACAATCAGAATCACACAATCACAATAACACAGTCACACAATCATGATCACACAATCACGATGACACAATCACGATCACACAGTCACGATCACACAATCACAATCACACCATCACCATCACACAATCACCATCACACAATCACGATCACACAATCACAATAACACAATCACAATAACACAATCACACAATCACGATCACGCAATCACGATCACAAAATCACGACCACACAATCACAATCACACAATCGCAATCGCACAATCACGATCGCACAATCACACAATCACAATCACTCAAGCACAATCACACAATTACAATCACACAATCACGATCACTCAATCACGATCACACAATCACGGTCACACAATCACGATCACACAATCACAATCACACAATCACAGTCACACAATCACAATCACGCAGTCACTATCACAAAATCACGATCACACAATCACAATCACACAATCACAATCACACAATCACAGTCACACAATCACAATCACACAATCACAATCTCGCAATCACAATCACGCAATCACAATCACGCAATCACAATCACGCAATCACAATCACGCAATCACAATCACGCAATCACAATCACGCAATCACAATCACGCAATCACAATCACGCAATCACAATCACGCAATCACAATCACGCAATCACAATCACGCAATCACAATCACGCAATCACAATCACGCAATCAGAATCACGCAATCACAATCACGCAATCACAATCACGCAATCACAATCACGCAATCACAATCACGCAATCACAATCACGCAATCACAATCACGCAATCACAATCACGCAATCACAATCACGCAATCACAATCACGCAATCACAATCACGAAATCACAATCGCGCAATCACAATCACGCAATCACAATCACGCAATCACAATCACGCAATCACAATCACGCAATCACAATCACGCAATCACAATCACCCAATCACAATCACGCAATCACAATCACGCAATCACAATCACGCAATCACAATCACGCAATCACAATCACCCAATCACAATCACACAATCACAATCACACAATCACAATCAAACAATCACAATCACACAATCACAATCACACAATCACAATCACACAATCACAATCACACAATCACAATCACACAATCACAATCACACAATCACAATCACACAATCACGATCACGCAATCACGATCACGCAATCACCATCACGCAATCACGATCACAAAATCACGACCACACAATCACAGTCACACAATCGCGATCACACAATCACAATCACACAATCTCAATCACGATCACACAATCACACAGTCACAATCCCACAATCACGATCACACAATCACGATCACACAGTCACGATCACACAATCACACAGTCACAATCCCACAATCACGATCACACAATCACGATCACACAGTCACAATCACACAATCAGAATCACACAATCACAATAACACTGTCACACAATCACGATCACACAATCACGAACACACAGTCACGATCACACAATCACAATCACACAATCACCATCACACAATCACCATCACACAATCACGATCACACAATCACAATAACACAATCACAATAACACAATCACACAATCACGATCTCGCAATCACGATCACAAAATCACGACCACACAATCACAAACACACAATCGCGATCGCACAATGACGATCGCACAATCACGCAATCACAATCACTCAATCACAATCACACAATTACAATCACACAATCACGATCACTCAATCACGATCACACAATCACGGTCACACAATCACGATCACACAATCACAATCACAAAATCACAATCACACAGTCGCACAATCACAATCACAATCACACAATCACGATCACACAATCACGACCACACAATCACAATCACAATCACACAATCACAATCACAAAATTACAATCACACAGCCACACAATCACAATCACAATCACACAGTCACACAATCACAATCACTATCACACAACCACGATCACACAATCACGATCACACAATCACGGTCACACTATCACGATCACACAATCACGATCACACAGTCACGATCACACAATCACAATCACACAATCACCATCACATAATCACAATCACACAATCACAATAACACAATCACAGTCACACAATCACGACCACACAATCACAATCACACAATCACAGTCACACGATCACAATCACACAATCTCAATCACGATCACACAATCACGCAGTCACAATCCCACAACCATGATCACACAGTCACGATCACACAATCACACAGTCACAATCCCACAATCACGACCACACAGTTACGATCACACAATCACAATCACACAATCAGAATCACACAATCACAATAACACAGTCGCACAATCACGATCACACAATCACGATCACGCAATCACGATCACGCAATCACGATCACGCAATCACGATCACAAAATCACGACCACACAATCACAGTCACACAATCGCGATCACACAATCACAATCACACAATCTCAATCACGATCACACAATCACAAAGTCACAATCCCACAATCACGATCACACAATCACGATCACACAATCACAGAGTCACAATCCCACAATCACGATCACACAATCACGATCACACAGTCACGATCACACAGTCACAATCACACAATCAGAATCACACAATCACAATAACACTGTCACACAATCACGATCACACAATCACGATGACACAATCACGATCACACAGTCACGATCACACAATCACAATCACACAATCACCATCACACAATCACCACCACACAATCACGATCACACAATCACAATAACACAATCACAATAACACAATCACAATAACACAATCACAATAACACAATCACAATAACACAATCACACAATCACGATCACGCAATGACGATCACAAAATCACGACCACACAATCACAAACACACAATCGCGATCGCACAATGACGATCGCACAATCACACAATCACAATCACTCAATCACAATCACACAATTACAATCACACAATCGCGATCACTCAATCACGATCACACAATCACGGTCACACAATCACGATCACACAATCACGATCACACAATCACGATCACACAATCACAGTCACACAATCACGACCACACAATCACAACCACACAATCACAATCACAAAATCACAATCACACAGTCGCACAATCACAATCACGATCACACAATCACGATGACACAATCACGATCAGACAATCACGATCACACAGTCACAATCACACAATCAGAATCACACAATCACAATAACACTGTCACACAATCACGATCACACAATCACGATGACACAATCACGATCACACAGTCACGATCACACAATCACAATAACACAATCACCATCACACAATCACCATCACACAATCACGATCACACAATCACAATAACACAATCACAATAACACAATCACACAATCACGATCTCGCAATCACGATCACACAATCACGACCACACAATCACAATCACAATCACACAATCACAATCACAAAATTACAATCACACAGCCACACAATCACAATCACAATCACACAGTCACACAATCACAATCACTATCACACAATCACGATCACACAATCACGATCACACAATCACGGTCACACTATCACGATCACACAATCACGATCACACAATCGCGATCACACAATCACAGTCACACAATCACAACCACGCAGTCACAATCACAATCACGATCACACAAACACGATCACACAATCACGATCACACAATCACGACCACACAATCACGATCACACAATCACGACCACAGAAACACCATCACACAATCACGATCACACAGTCACGATCACACAATCTCGATCGCACAATCACAATCACACAGTCACACAATCACAATCACCATCACAATCACACAATCACAATCACACAATCAGAATCACACAATCACAATAACACAATCACAATAACACAATCACACAATCACGATCACACAATCACTATCACACAATCACGATCACACAATCACAATCACACATTCACACAATCACAATCACAATCACACATTCACAATCACGATCACACAATCACGATCACACAATCACAATCACACAATCACAATCACACAATCACAATCACACAATCACAATCACACAATCACAATCACACAATCACAATCACACAATCACAATCACACAATCACAATCACACAATCACAATCACACAGTCACAATCACACAGTCACAATCACACAGTCACAATCACACAATCACAATCACACAATCACAATCACACAATCACAATCACACAATCACAATCACACAATCACAATCACACAATCACAATCACACAATCACAATCACACAATCACAATCACACAATCACAATCACACAATCACAATCACACAATCACAATCACACAATCACAATCACACAATCACAATCACACAATCACAATCACACAATCACAATCACACAATCACAATCACACAATCACAATCACACAATCACAATCACACAATCACAATCACACAATCACAATCACACAATCACAATCACACAATCTCAATCACGATCACACAATCACACAGTCACAATCCCACAATCACGATCACACAGTCACGATCACACAATCACACAGTCACAATCCCACAATCACGACCACACAGTCACGATCACAGAATCACAATCACACAATCAGTATCACACAATCACAATAACACAATCACACAATCACGATCACACAATCACGATCACACATTCACGATCACGCAATCACGATCACGCAATCACGATCATGCAATCACGATCACAAAATCACGACCACACAATCACAATCACACAATCACGATCACACAATCACAATCACACAATCTCAATCACGATCACACAATCACACAGTCACAATCCCACAATCACGATCACACAATCACGATCACACAGCCACGATCACACAATCACACAGTCACAATCCCACAATCACGATCACACAATCACGATCACACAGTCACGATCACACAGTCACAATCACACAATCAGAATCACACAATCACAATAACACTGTCACACAATCACGATCACACAATCACGATGACACAATCACGATCACACAGTCACGATCACACAATCACAATCACACAATCACCATCACATAATCACGATCACACAATCACAATAACACAATCACAGTCACACAATCACGACCACACAATCACAATCACACAATCACAATCACACAATCACAGTCACACGATCACAATCACACAATCTCAATCACGATCACACAATCACACAGTCACAATCCCACAACCATGATCACACAGTCACGATCACACAATCACACAGTCACAATCCCACAATCACGACCACACAGTCACGATCACAGAATCACAATCACACAATCAGTATCACACAATCACAATAACACAATCACACAATCACGATCACACAATCACGATCACACAGTCACGATCACACAATCACAATAACACAATCACAATCACACAATCACAATCACACAATCACAATCACACAATCACAATCACACAATCACAATCACACAATCACAATCACACAATCACAATCACACAATCACAATCACACAATCACAATCACACAATCACAATCACACAATCACAATCACACAATCACAATCACACAATCACAATCACACAATCACAATCACACAATCACAATCACACAATCACAATCACACAATCACAATCACACAATCACAATAACACTGTCACACAATCACGATCACACAATCACGATGATACAATCACGATCACACAGTCACGATCACACAATCACAATCACACAATCACCATCACATAATCACAATCACACAATCACAATAACACAATCACAGTCACACAATCACGACCACACAATCACAATCACACAATCACAGTCACACGATCACAATCACACAATCTCAATCACGATCACACAATCACACAGTCACAATCCCACAACCATGATCACACAGTCACGATCACACAATCACACAGTCACAATCCCACAATCACGACCACACAGTTACGATCACACAATCACAATCACACAATCAGAATCACACAATCACAATAACACTTTCGCACAATCACGATCACACAATCACGATCACGCAATCACGATCACGCAATCACGATCACGCAATCACGATCACAAAATCACGACCACACAATCACAGTCACACAGTCGCGATCACACAATCACAATCACACAATCTCAATCACGATCACACAATCACAAAGTCACAATCCCACAATCACGATCACACAATCACGATCACACAATCACACAGTCACAATCCCACAATCACGATCACACAATCACGATCACACAGTCACGATCACACAGTCACAATCACACAATCAGAATCACACAATCACAATAACACTGTCACACAATCACGATCACACAATCACGATGACACAATCACGATCACACAGTCACGATCACACAATCACAATCACACAATCACCATCACACAATCACCACCACACAATCACGATCACACAATCACAATAACACAATCACAATAACACAATCACAATAACACAATCACAATAACACAATCACAATAACACAATCACACAATCACGATCACGCAATGACGATCACAAAATCACGACCACACAATCACAAACACACAATCGCGATCGCACAATGACGATCGCACAATCACACAATCACAATCACTCAATCACAATCACACAATTACAATCACACAATCGCGATCACTCAATCACGATCACACAATCACGGTCACACAATCACGATCACACAATCACGATCACACAATCACGATCACACAATCACAGTCACACAATCACGACCACACAATCACAACCACACAATCACAATCACAAAATCACAATCACACAGTCGCACAATCACAATCACGATCACACAATCACGATGACACAATCACGATCACACAGTCACGATCACACAATCACAATCACGCAGTCACAGTCACAATCACGATCACACAAACACGATCACACAATCACGATCACACAATCACGACCACACAATCACGATCACACAATCACGATCACACAATCAAGATCACACTATCACTATCACACAATCACTATCACAAAATCACGATCACAAAATCACAATCACACAATCACAATCACACAATCACAATCACACAATCACGGTCACACAATCACGATCACACAATCACGATCCCGCAATCACGATCACACAATCTCGATCGCACAATCACAATCACACAGTCACACAATCACAATCACAATCACAATCACACAATCACAATCACACAATCAGAATCACACAATCACAATCACACAATCACAATCACACAATCACAATCACACAATCACAATCACACAATCACAATCACACAATCACAATCACACAATCACAATCACACAATCACAATCACACAATCAGTATCACACAATCACAATCACACAATCTCAATCACGATAACACAATCACACAGTCACAATCACACAATCACGATCACACAATCACACAATCACAATCACACAATCAGAATCACACAATCACAATAACACAATCACACAATCACGATCACACAATCACTATCACACAATCACGATCACACAATCACAATCACACATTCACACAATCACAATCACAATCACACATTCACAATCACGATCACATAATCACGATCACACAATCACAATCACACAATCACAATCACACAATCACAGTCACACGATCACAATCAAACAGTCACGATCACACAATCACACAGTCACAATCCCACAATCACGACCACACAGTCACGATCACACAATCGCAATCACGCAATCAGAATCACACAATCACAATAACACAGTCACACAATCACGATCACACAATCACGGTCACACAATCACGATCACGCAATCACGATCACGCAATCACCATCACGCAATCACGATCACAAAATCACGACCACACAATCACGACCACACAATCACAGTCACACAATCGCGATCACACAATCACAATCACACAATCTCAATCACGATCACACAATCACACAGTCACAATCCCACAATCACGATCACACAATCACGATCACACAGTCACGATCACACAATCACACAGTCACAATCCCACAATCACGATCACACAATCACGATCACACAATCACGATCACACAATCACAGTCACACAATCACGACCACACAATCACAACCACACAATCACAATCACAAAATCACAATCACACAGTCGCACAATCACAATCACGATCACACAATCACGATGACACAATCACGATCACACAGTCACGATCACACAATCACAATCACACAATCACAGTCACACAATCACAATCACGCAGTCACAGTCACAATCACGATCACACAAACACGATCACACAATCACGATCACACAATCACGACCACACAATCACGATCACACAATCACGATCACACAATCAAGATCACACTATCACTATCACACAATCACTATCACAAAATCACGATCACACAATCACAATCACACAATCACAATCACACAATCACAATCACACAATCACAATCACACAATCACGGTCACACAATCACGATCACACAATCACGATCCCGCAAACACGATCACACAATCTCGATCGCACAATCACAATCACACAGTCACACAATCACAATCACAATCACAATCACAATCACACAATCACACAATCACAATCACACAATCAGAATCACACAATCACAATCACACAATCACAATCACACAATCACAATCACACAATCGCAATCACACAATCACAATCACACAATCACAATCACACAATCAGTATCACACAATCACAATCACACAATCTCAATCACGATCACACAATCACACAGTCACAATCCCACAATCACGATCACACAATCACACAATCACAATCACACAATCAGAATCACACAATCACAATAACACAATCACACAATCACGATCACACAATCACTATCACACAATCACGATCACACAATCACAATCACACATTCACACAATCACAATCACAATCACACATTCACAATCACGATCACATAATCACGATCACACAATCACAATCACACAATCACAATCACACAATCACAGTCACACGATCACAATCAAACAGTCACGATCACACAATCACACATTCACAATCCCACAATCACGACCACACAGTCACGATCACACAATCGCAATCACACAATCAGAATCACAAAATCACAATAACACAGTCACACAATCACGATCACACAATCACGATCACACATTCACGATCACGCAATCACGATCACGCAATCACGATCACGCAATCACGATCACGCAATCACGATCACACAATCACTATCACACAATCACGATCACACAATCACAATCACACATTCACACAATCACAATCACAATCACACATTCACAATCACGATCACATAATCACGATCACACAGTCACAATCCCACAATCACGACCACACAGTTACGATCACACAATCACAATCACACAATCAGAATCACACAATCACAATAACACAGTCGCACAATCACGATCACACAATCACGATCACGCAATCACGATCACGCAATCACGATCACGCAATCACGATCACAAAATCACGACCACACAATCACAGTCACACAATCGCGATCACACAATCACAATCACACAATCTCAATCACGATCACACAATCACAAAGTCACAATCCCACAATCACGATCACACAATCACGATCACACAATCACAGAGTCACAATCCCACAATCACGATCACACAATCACGATCACACAGTCACGATCACACAGTCACAATCACACAATCAGAATCACACAATCACAATAACACTGTCACACAATCACGATCACACAATCACGATGACACAATCACGATCACACAGTCACGATCACACAATCACAATCACACAATCACCATCACACAATCACCACCACACAATCACGATCACACAATCACAATAACACAATCACAATAACACAATCACAATAACACAATCACAATAACACAATCACAATAACACAATCACACAATCACGATCACGCAATGACGATCACAAAATCACGACCACACAATCACAAACACACAATCGCGATCGCACAATGACGATCGCACAATCACACAATCACAATCACTCAATCACAATCACACAATTACAATCACACAATCGCGATCACTCAATCACGATCACACAATCACGGTCACACAATCACGATCACACAATCACGATCACACAATCACGATCACACAATCACAGTCACACAATCACGACCACACAATCACAACCACACAATCACAATCACAAAATCACAATCACACAGTCGCACAATCACAATCACGATCACACAATCACGATGACACAATCACGATCACACAATCACGATCACACAGTCACAATCACACAATCAGAATCACACAATCACAATAACACTGTCACACAATCACGATCACACAATCACGATGACACAATCACGATCACACAGTCACGATCACACAATCACAATAACACAATCACCATCACACAATCACCATCACACAATCACGATCACACAATCACAATAACACAATCACAATAACACAATCACACAATCACGATCTCGCAATCACGATCACACAATCACGACCACACAATCACAATCACAATCACACAATCACAATCACAAAATTACAATCACACAGCCACACAATCACAATCACAATCACACAGTCACACAATCACAATCACTATCACACAATCACGATCACACAATCACGATCACACAATCACGGTCACACTATCACGATCACACAATCACGATCACACAATCGCGATCACACAATCACAGTCACACAATCACAACCACGCAGTCACAATCACAATCACGATCACACAAACACGATCACACAATCACGATCACACAATCACGACCACACAATCACGATCACACAATCACGACCACAGAAACACCATCACACAATCACGATCACACAGTCACGATCACACAATCTCGATCGCACAATCACAATCACACAGTCACACAATCACAATCACCATCACAATCACACAATCACAATCACACAATCAGAATCACACAATCACAATAACACAATCACAATAACACAATCACACAATCACGATCACACAATCACTATCACACAATCACGATCACACAATCACAATCACACATTCACACAATCACAATCACAATCACACATTCACAATCACGATCACACAATCACGATCACACAATCACAATCACACAATCACAATCACACAATCACAATCACACAATCACAATCACACAATCACAATCACACAATCACAATCACACAATCACAATCACACAATCACAATCACACAATCACAATCACACAATCACAATCACACAGTCACAATCACACAGTCACAATCACACAATCACAATCACACAATCACAATCACACAATCACAATCACACAATCACAATCACACAATCACAATCACACAATCACAATCACACAATCACAATCACACAATCACAATCACACAATCACAATCACACAATCACAATCACACAATCACAATCACACAATCACAATCACACAATCACAATCACACAATCACAATCACACAATCACAATCACACAATCACAATCACACAATCACAATCACACAATCACAATCACACAATCACAATCACACAATCACAATCACACAATCACAATCACACAATCACAATCACACAATCACAATCACACAATCTCAATCACGATCACACAATCACACAGTCACAATCCCACAATCACGATCACACAGTCACGATCACACAATCACACAGTCACAATCCCACAATCACGACCACACAGTCACGATCACAGAATCACAATCACACAATCAGTATCACACAATCACAATAACACAATCACACAATCACGATCACACAATCACGATCACACATTCACGATCACGCAATCACGATCACGCAATCACGATCATGCAATCACGATCACAAAATCACGACCACACAATCACAATCACACAATCACGATCACACAATCACAATCACACAATCTCAATCACGATCACACAATCACACAGTCACAATCCCACAATCACGATCACACAATCACGATCACACAGCCACGATCACACAATCACACAGTCACAATCCCACAATCACGATCACACAATCACGATCACACAGTCACGATCACACAGTCACAATCACACAATCAGAATCACACAATCACAATAACACTGTCACACAATCACGATCACACAATCACGATGACACAATCACGATCACACAGTCACGATCACACAATCACAATCACACAATCACCATCACATAATCACGATCACACAATCACAATAACACAATCACAGTCACACAATCACGACCACACAATCACAATCACACAATCACAATCACACAATCACAGTCACACGATCACAATCACACAATCTCAATCACGATCACACAATCACACAGTCACAATCCCACAACCATGATCACACAGTCACGATCACACAATCACACAGTCACAATCCCACAATCACGACCACACAGTCACGATCACAGAATCACAATCACACAATCAGTATCACACAATCACAATAACACAATCACACAATCACGATCACACAATCACGATCACACAATCACGATCACACAGTCACGATCACACAATCACAATAACACAATCACAATCACACAATCACAATCACACAATCACAATCACACAATCACAATCACACAATCACAATCACACAATCACAATCACACAATCACAATCACACAATCACAATCACACAATCACAATCACACAATCACAATCACACAATCACAATCACACAATCACAATCACACAATCACAATCACACAATCACAATCACACAATCACAATCACACAATCACAATAACACTGTCACACAATCACGATCACACAATCACGATGATACAATCACGATCACACAGTCACGATCACACAATCACAATCACACAATCACCATCACATAATCACAATCACACAATCACAATAACACAATCACAGTCACACAATCACGACCACACAATCACAATCACACAATCACAGTCACACGATCACAATCACACAATCTCAATCACGATCACACAATCACACAGTCACAATCCCACAACCATGATCACACAGTCACGATCACACAATCACACAGTCACAATCCCACAATCACGACCACACAGTTACGATCACACAATCACAATCACACAATCAGAATCACACAATCACAATAACACTTTCGCACAATCACGATCACACAATCACGATCACGCAATCACGATCACGCAATCACGATCACGCAATCACGATCACAAAATCACGACCACACAATCACAGTCACACAGTCGCGATCACACAATCACAATCACACAATCTCAATCACGATCACACAATCACAAAGTCACAATCCCACAATCACGATCACACAATCACGATCACACAATCACACAGTCACAATCCCACAATCACGATCACACAATCACGATCACACAGTCACGATCACACAGTCACAATCACACAATCAGAATCACACAATCACAATAACACTGTCACACAATCACGATCACACAATCACGATGACACAATCACGATCACACAGTCACGATCACACAATCACAATCACACAATCACCATCACACAATCACCACCACACAATCACGATCACACAATCACAATAACACAATCACAATAACACAATCACAATAACACAATCACAATAACACAATCACAATAACACAATCACACAATCACGATCACGCAATGACGATCACAAAATCACGACCACACAATCACAAACACACAATCGCGATCGCACAATGACGATCGCACAATCACACAATCACAATCACTCAATCACAATCACACAATTACAATCACACAATCGCGATCACTCAATCACGATCACACAATCACGGTCACACAATCACGATCACACAATCACGATCACACAATCACGATCACACAATCACAGTCACACAATCACGACCACACAATCACAACCACACAATCACAATCACAAAATCACAATCACACAGTCGCACAATCACAATCACGATCACACAATCACGATGACACAATCACGATCACACAGTCACGATCACACAATCACAATCACGCAGTCACAGTCACAATCACGATCACACAAACACGATCACACAATCACGATCACACAATCACGACCACACAATCACGATCACACAATCACGATCACACAATCAAGATCACACTATCACTATCACACAATCACTATCACAAAATCACGATCACAAAATCACAATCACACAATCACAATCACACAATCACAATCACACAATCACGGTCACACAATCACGATCACACAATCACGATCCCGCAATCACGATCACACAATCTCGATCGCACAATCACAATCACACAGTCACACAATCACAATCACAATCACAATCACACAATCACAATCACACAATCAGAATCACACAATCACAATCACACAATCACAATCACACAATCACAATCACACAATCACAATCACACAATCACAATCACACAATCACAATCACACAATCACAATCACACAATCACAATCACACAATCAGTATCACACAATCACAATCACACAATCTCAATCACGATAACACAATCACACAGTCACAATCACACAATCACGATCACACAATCACACAATCACAATCACACAATCAGAATCACACAATCACAATAACACAATCACACAATCACGATCACACAATCACTATCACACAATCACGATCACACAATCACAATCACACATTCACACAATCACAATCACAATCACACATTCACAATCACGATCACATAATCACGATCACACAATCACAATCACACAATCACAATCACACAATCACAGTCACACGATCACAATCAAACAGTCACGATCACACAATCACACAGTCACAATCCCACAATCACGACCACACAGTCACGATCACACAATCGCAATCACGCAATCAGAATCACACAATCACAATAACACAGTCACACAATCACGATCACACAATCACGGTCACACAATCACGATCACGCAATCACGATCACGCAATCACCATCACGCAATCACGATCACAAAATCACGACCACACAATCACGACCACACAATCACAGTCACACAATCGCGATCACACAATCACAATCACACAATCTCAATCACGATCACACAATCACACAGTCACAATCCCACAATCACGATCACACAATCACGATCACACAGTCACGATCACACAATCACACAGTCACAATCCCACAATCACGATCACACAATCACGATCACACAATCACGATCACACAATCACAGTCACACAATCACGACCACACAATCACAACCACACAATCACAATCACAAAATCACAATCACACAGTCGCACAATCACAATCACGATCACACAATCACGATGACACAATCACGATCACACAGTCACGATCACACAATCACAATCACACAATCACAGTCACACAATCACAATCACGCAGTCACAGTCACAATCACGATCACACAAACACGATCACACAATCACGATCACACAATCACGACCACACAATCACGATCACACAATCACGATCACACAATCAAGATCACACTATCACTATCACACAATCACTATCACAAAATCACGATCACACAATCACAATCACACAATCACAATCACACAATCACAATCACACAATCACAATCACACAATCACGGTCACACAATCACGATCACACAATCACGATCCCGCAAACACGATCACACAATCTCGATCGCACAATCACAATCACACAGTCACACAATCACAATCACAATCACAATCACAATCACACAATCACACAATCACAATCACACAATCAGAATCACACAATCACAATCACACAATCACAATCACACAATCACAATCACACAATCGCAATCACACAATCACAATCACACAATCACAATCACACAATCAGTATCACACAATCACAATCACACAATCTCAATCACGATCACACAATCACACAGTCACAATCCCACAATCACGATCACACAATCACACAATCACAATCACACAATCAGAATCACACAATCACAATAACACAATCACACAATCACGATCACACAATCACTATCACACAATCACGATCACACAATCACAATCACACATTCACACAATCACAATCACAATCACACATTCACAATCACGATCACATAATCACGATCACACAATCACAATCACACAATCACAATCACACAATCACAGTCACACGATCACAATCAAACAGTCACGATCACACAATCACACATTCACAATCCCACAATCACGACCACACAGTCACGATCACACAATCGCAATCACACAATCAGAATCACAAAATCACAATAACACAGTCACACAATCACGATCACACAATCACGATCACACATTCACGATCACGCAATCACGATCACGCAATCACGATCACGCAATCACGATCACGCAATCACGATCACAAAATCACGACCACACAATCACAATCACACAATCACGATCACACAATCACAATCACACAATCTCAATCACGATCACACAATCACACAGTCACAATCCCACAATCACGATGACACAATCACGATCACACAGTCTCGATCACACAATCACACAGTCACAATCCCACAATCACGATCACACAATCACGATCACACAGTCACGATCACACAATCACAATCACACAATCAGAATCACACAATCACAATAACACAGTCACACAATCATGATCACACAATCACGATGACACAATCACGATCACACAGTCACGATCACACAATCACAATCACACCATCACCATCACACAATCACCATCACACAATCACGATCACACAATCACAATAACACAATCACAATAACACAATCACACAATCACGATCACGCAATCACGATCACAAAATCACGACCACACAATCACAATCACACAATCGCAATCGCACAATCACGATCGCACAATCACACAATCACAATCACTCAAGCACAATCACACAATTACAATCACACAATCACGATCACTCAATCACGATCACACAATCACGGTCACACAATCACGATCACACAATCACAATCACACAATCACAGTCACACAATCACAATCACGCAGTCACTATCACAAAATCACGATCACACAATCACAATCACACAATCACAATCACACAATCACAGTCACACAATCACAATCACACAATCACAATCTCGCAATCACAATCACGCAATCACAATCACGCAATCACAATCACGCAATCACAATCACGCAATCACAATCACGCAATCACAATCACGCAATCACAATCACGCAATCACAATCACGCAATCACAATCACGCAATCACAATCACGCAATCACAATCACGCAATCACAATCACGCAATCACAATCACGCAATCACAATCACGCAATCACAATCACGCAATCAGAATCACGCAATCACAATCACGCAATCACAATCACGCAATCACAATCACGCAATCACAATCACGCAATCACAATCACGCAATCACAATCACGCAATCACAATCACGCAATCACAATCACGCAATCACAATCACGCAATCACAATCACGCAATCACAATCACGCAATCACAATCACGCAATCACAATCACGAAATCACAATCGCGCAATCACAATCGCGCAATCACAATCGCGCAATCACAATCGCGCAATCACAATCACGCAATCACAATCACGCAATCACAATCACCCAATCACAATCACGCAATCACAATCACGCAATCACAATCACGCAATCACAATCACGCAATCACAATCACCCAATCACAATCACACAATCACAATCACACAATCACAATCACACAATCACAATCACACAATCACAATCACACAATCACAATCACACAATCACAATCACACAATCACAATCACACAATCACAATCACACAATCACAATCACACAATCACAATCACACAATCACAATCACACAATCACAATCACACAATCACAATCACACAATCACAATCACACAATCACAATCACACAATCACAATCACACAATCACAATAACACCATCACAATAACACAATCACAATAACACAATCACAATAACACAATCACAATAACACAATCACAATAACACAATCACAATAACACAATCACAATAACACAATCACAATAACACAATCACAATAACACAATCACAATAACACAATCACAATAACACAATCACAATAACACAATCACAATAACACAATCACAATAACACAATCACAATTACACAGTCGCACAATCACGGTCACACAATCACGATCACGCAATCACGATCACGCAATCACCATCACGCAATCACGATCACAAAATCACGACCACACAATCACAGTCACACAATCGCGATCACACAATCACAATCACACAATCTCAATCACGATCACACAATCACACAGTCACAATCCCACAATCACGATCACACAATCACGATCACACAGTCACGATCACACAATCACACAGTCACAATCCCACAATCACGATCACACAATCACGATCACACAGTCACAATCACACAATCAGAATCACACAATCACAATAACACTGTCACACAATCACGATCACACAATCACGAACACACAGTCACGATCACACAATCACAATCACACAATCACCATCACACAATCACCATCACACAATCACGATCACACAATCACAATAACACAATCACAATAACACAATCACACAATCACGATCTCGCAATCACGATCACAAAATCACGACCACACAATCACAAACACACAATCGCGATCGCACAATGACGATCGCACAATCACGCAATCACAATCACTCAATCACAATCACACAATTACAATCACACAATCACGATCACTCAATCACGATCACACAATCACGGTCACACAATCACGATCACACAATCACAATCACAAAATCCCAATCACACAGTCGCACAATCACAATCACAATCACACAATCACGATCACACAATCACGACCACACAATCACAATCACAATCACACAATCACAATCACAAAATTACAATCACACAGCCACACAATCACAATCACAATCACACAGTCACACAATCACAATCACTATCACACAACCACGATCACACAATCACGATCACACAATCACGGTCACACTATCACGATCACACAATCACGATCACACAATCGCGATCACACAATCACAGTCACACAATCACAACCACGCAGTCACAATCACAATCACGATCACACAAACACGATCACACAATCACGATCACACAATCACAATCACACAATCACAATCACACAATCACAATCACACAATCACAATCACACAATCACAATCACACAATCACAATCACACAATCACAATCACACAATCACAATCACACAATCACAATCACACAATCACAATCACACAATCACAATCACACAATCACAATCACACAATCACAATCACACAATCACAATCACACAATCACAATCACACAATCACAATCACACAATCACAATAACACCATCACAATAACACAATCACAATAACACAATCACAATAACACAATCACAATAACACAATCACAATAACACAATCACAATAACACAATCACAATAACACAATCACAATAACACAATCACAATAACACAATCACAATAACACAATCACAATAACACAATCACAATAACACAATCACAATAACACAATCACAATAACACAATCACAATAACACAATCACAATAACACAATCACAATAACACAATCACAATTACACAGTCGCACAATCACGGTCACACAATCACGATCACGCAATCACGATCACGCAATCACCATCACGCAATCACGATCACAAAATCACGACCACACAATCACAGTCACACAATCGCGATCACACAATCACAATCACACAATCTCAATCACGATCACACAATCACACAGTCACAATCCCACAATCACGATCACACAATCACGATCACACAGTCACGATCACACAATCACACAGTCACAATCCCACAATCACGATCACACAATCACGATCACACAGTCACAATCACACAATCAGAATCACACAATCACAATAACACTGTCACACAATCACGATCACACAATCACGAACACACAGTCACGATCACACAATCACAATCACACAATCACCATCACACAATCACCATCACACAATCACGATCACACAATCACAATAACACAATCACAATAACACAATCACACAATCACGATCTCGCAATCACGATCACAAAATCACGACCACACAATCACAAACACACAATCGCGATCGCACAATGACGATCGCACAATCACGCAATCACAATCACTCAATCACAATCACACAATTACAATCACACAATCACGATCACTCAATCACGATCACACAATCACGGTCACACAATCACGATCACACAATCACAATCACAAAATCACAATCACACAGTCGCACAATCACAATCACAATCACACAATCACGATCACACAATCACGACCACACAATCACAATCACAATCACACAATCACAATCACAAAATTACAATCACACAGCCACACAATCACAATCACAATCACACAGTCACACAATCACAATCACTATCACACAACCACGATCACACAATCACGATCACACAATCACGGTCACACTATCACGATCACACAATCACGATCACACAATCGCGATCACACAATCACAGTCACACAATCACAACCACGCAGTCACAATCACAATCACGATCACACAAACACGATCACACAATCACGATCACACAATCACGACCACACAATCACGATCACACAATCACGACCACAGAAACACCATCACACAATCACGATCACACAGTCACGATCACACAATCTCGATCGCACAATCACAATCACACAGTCACACAATCACAATCACCATCACAATCACACAATCACAATCACACAATCAGAATCACACAATGACAATAACACAATCACACAATCACGATCATACAATCACTATCACACAATCACGATCACACAATCACAATCACACAATCACAATCACACAATCACAATCACAATCACACATTCACAATCACGATCACACAATCACGATCACACAATCACAATCACACAATCACAATCACACAATCACAATCACACAATCACAATCACACAATCACAATCACACAATCACAATCACACAATCACAATAACACAATCACAATAACACAATCACAATAACACAATCACACAATCACGATCACGCAATCACAATCACACAATCACAATCACACAATCACAATCATACAGTCACGATCACACAGTCACGATCACACAATCACAATCACACAATCACCATCACACAATCACCATCACACAATCACGATCACACAATCACAATAACACAATCACAATCACACAATCACAATCACACAATCACAATCACACAATCACAATCACACAATCACAATCACACAATCACAATCACACAATCACAATCACACAATCACAATCACACAATCACAATCACACAATCACAATCGCACAATCACAATCGCACAATCACAATCGCACAATCACAATCGCACAATCACAATCGCACAATCACAATCGCACAATCACAATCGCACAATCACAATCGCACAATCACAATCGCACAATCACAATCGCACAATCACAATCGCACAATCACAATCGCACAATCACAATCGCACAATCACAATCGCACAATCACAATCGCACAATCACAATCGCACAATCACAATCGCACAATCACAATCGCACAATCACAATCGCACAATCACAATCGCACAATCACAATCGCACAATCACAATCGCACAATCAGAATCGCACAATCACAATCGCACAATCACAATCGCACAATCACAATCGCACAATCACAATCGCACAATCACAATCGCACAATCACAATCGCACAATCACAATCGCACAATCACAATCGCACAATCACAATCGCACAATCACAATCGCACAATCACAATCGCACAATCACAATCGCACAATCACAATCGCACAATCACAATCACACAATCACAATCACACAATCACAATCACACAATCACAATCACACAATCACAATCACACAATCACAATCACACAATCACAATCACACAATCACAATCACACAATCACAATCACACAATCACAATCACACAATCACAATCACACAATCACAATCACACAATCACAATCACACAATCACAATCACACAATCACAATCACACAATCACAATCACACAATCACAATCACACAATCACAATCACACAATCACAATCACACAATCACAATCACACAATCACAATCACACAATCACAATCACACAATCACAATCACACAATCACAATCACACAATCACAATCACACAATCACAATCACACAATCACAATCACACAATCACAATCACACAATCACAATCACACAATCACAATCACACAATCACAATCACACAATCACAATCACACAATCACAATCACACAATCACAATCACACAATCACAATCACACAATCACAATCACACAATCACAATCACACAATCACAATCACACAATCACAATCACACAATCACAATCACACAATCACAATCACACAATCACAATCACACAATCTCAATCACGATCACACAATCACAATCACACAATAACAATCACACAATCACAATCACACAATCACAATCACACAATCACAATCACACAATCACAATCACACAATCACAATCACACAATCACAATCACACAATCACAATCACACAATCACAATCACACAATCACAATCACACAATCACAATCACACAATCACAATCACACAATCACAATCACACAATCACAATCACAGAATCACAATCACACAATCACAATCACACAATCACAATCACACAATCACAATCACACAATCACAATCACACAATCACAATCACACAATCACAATCACACAATCACAATCACACAATCACAATCACACAATCACAATCACACAATCACAATCACACAATCACAATCACACAATCACAATCACACAATCACAATCACACAATCACAATCACACAATCACAATCACACAATCACAATCACACAATCACAATCACACAATCACAATCACACAATCACAATCACACAATCACAATCACACAATCACAATCACACAATCACAATCACACAATCACAATCACACAATCACAATCACACAATCACAATCACACAATCACAATCACACAATCACAATCACACAATCACAATCACACAATCACAATCACACAATCACAATCACACAATCACAATCACACAATCACAATCACACAATCACAATCACACAATCACAATCACACAATCACAATCACACAATCACAATCACACAATCACAATCACACAATCACAATCACACAATCACAATCACACAATCACAATCACACAATCACAATCACACAATCACAATCACACAATCACAATCACACAATCACAATCACACAATCACAATCACACAATCACAATCACACAATCACAATCACACAATCACAATCACACAATCACAATCACACAATCACAATCACACAATCACAATAACACAGTCGCACAATCACGATCACACAATCACGGTCACACAATCACGATCACGCAATCACGATCACGCAATCACCATCACGCAATCACGATCACAAAATCACGACCACACAATCACAATCACACAATCGCGATCACACAATCACAATCACACAATCTCAATCACGATCACACAATCACACAGTCACAATCCCACAATCACGATCACACAATCACGATCACACAGTCACGATCACACAATCACACAGTCACAATCCCACAATCACGATCACACAATCACGATCACACAGTCACAATCCCACAATCAGAATCAAACAATCACAATAACACTGTCACACAATCACGATCATACAATCACGATGACACAATCACGATCACACAGTCACGATCACACAATCACAATCACACAATCACCATCACACAATCACCATCACACAATCACGATCACACAATCACAATAACACAATCACAATAACACAATCACACAATCACGATCCCGCAATCACGATCACAAAATCACGACCACACAATCACAAACACACAATCGCGATCGCACAATGACGATCGCACAATCACGTAATCACAATCACTGAATCACAATCACACAATTACAATCACACAATCACGATCACTCAATCACGATCACACAATCACGGTCACACAATCACGATCACACAATCAAAATCACACAATCACAATCACACAATCACAATCACACAATTACAATCACACAATCACAATCACACAATCACGACCACACAATCACAATCACAATCACACAATCACAATCACAAAATTACAATCACACAGTCACACAATCACAATCACAATCACACAGTCACACAATCACAATCACTATCACACAATCACGATCACACAATCACGATCACACAATCACGGTCACACTATCACGATCACACAATCACGATCACACAATCGCGATCACACAATCACAGTCACACAATCACAACCACGCAGTCACAATCACAATCACGATCACACAAACACGATCACACAATCACGATCACACAATCACGACCACACAATCACGGTCACACAATCACGACCACAGAAACACCATCACACAATCACGATCACACAGTCACGATCACACAATCTCGATCGCACAATCACAATCACACAGTCACACAATCACAATCACCATCACACATTCACAATCACGATCACACAATCACGATCACACAATCACGATCACACAATCACGATCACACAATCACGATCACACAATCACAATCACACAATCACAATCACACAATCACAATCACACAATCACAATCACACAATCACAATCACACAATCACAATCACACAATCACAATCACACAATCACAATCACACAATCACAATCACACGATCACAATCACACAATCTCAATCACGATCACACAATCACACAGTCACAATCCCACAATCACGATCACACAATCACGATCACACAGTCACAATCACACAATCACAATAACACTGTCACACAATCACGATCACACAATCACGATGACACAATCACGATCACACAGTCACGATCACACAATCACAATCACACCATCGCCATCACACAATCACCATCACACAATCACGATCACACAATCACAATCACACAATCACAGTGACACGATCACAATCACACAGTCACGATCACGCAATCACAATCACACAATCACAATCACACAATCACAATCACACAATCACAATCACACAATCAGAATCACACAATCGCAATCACACAATCGCAATCACACAATCGCAATCACACAATCGCAATCACACAATCGCAATCACACAATCGCAATCACACAATCGCAATCACACAATCGCAATCACACAATCGCAATCACACAATCGCAATCACACAATCGCAATCACACAATCGCAATCACACAATCGCAATCACACAATCGCAATCACACAATCGCAATCACACAATCGCAATCACACAATCGCAATCACACAATCGCAATCACACAATCGCAATCACACAATCGCAATCACACAATCGCAATCACACAATCGCAATCACACAATCGCAATCACACAATCGCAATCACACAATCGCAATCACACAATCGCAATCACACAATCGCAATCACACAATCGCAATCACACAATCGCAATCACACAATCGCAATCACACAATCGCAATCACACAATCGCAATCACACAATCGCAATCACACAATCGCAATCACACAATCGCAATCACACAATC
Organism: Megachile rotundata; assembly: GCF_050947335.1. Taxonomy (NCBI): domain Eukaryota; kingdom Metazoa; phylum Arthropoda; class Insecta; order Hymenoptera; family Megachilidae; genus Megachile; species Megachile rotundata. Next base: position 31,226 of record NW_027473352.1, on the reverse strand, counting down.
GCAATCACACAATCCCAATCACACAATCACAATCACACAATCACAAACACACAATCACAATCACACAATCACAATCACACAATCACAATCACACAATCACAATCACACAATCACAATCACACAATCACAATCACACAATCCCAATCACACAATCACAATCACACAATCACAATCACACAATCACAATCACACAATCACAATCACACAATCACAATCACACAATCACAATCACACAATCACAATCACACAATCACAATCACACAATCACAATCACACAATCACAATCACACAATCACAATCACACAATCACAATCACAATCACACAATCACAATCACACAATCACAATCACACAATCACAATCACACAATCACAATCACACAATCACAATCACACAATCACAATCACACAATCACAATCACAAAATCACAATCACACAATCACAATCACACAATCACAATCACACAATCACAATCACACAATCACAATCACACAATCACAATCACACAATCACAATCACACAATCACAATCACACAATCACAATCACACAATCACAATCACACAATCACAATCACACAATCACAATCACACAATCACAATCACACAATCACAATCACACAATCACAATCACACAATCACAATCACACAATCACAATCACACAATCACAATCACACAATCACAATCACACAATCACAATCACACAATCACAATCACACAATCACAATCACACAATCACAATCACACAATCACAATCACACAATCACAATCACACAATCACAATCACACAATCACAATCACACAATCACAATCACACAATCACAATCACACAATCACAATCACACAATCACAATCACACAATCACAATCACACAATCACAATCACACAATCACAATCACACAATCACAATCACACAATCACAATCACACAATCACAATCACACAATCACAATCACACAATCACAATCACACAATCACAATCACACAATCACAATCACACAATCACAATCACACAATCACAATCACACAATCACAATCACACAATCACAATCACACAATCACAATAGCACTGTCACACAATCACGATCACACAATCACGATGATACAATCACGATCACACAGTCACGATCACACAATCACAATCACACAATCACAATCACAAAATTACAATCACACAGCCACACAATCACAATCACAATCACACAGTCACACAATCACAATCACTAACACACAATCACGATCACACAATCACGATCACACAATCACGGTCACACTATCACGATCACACAATCACGATCACACAATCGCGATCACACAATCACAGTCACACAATCACAACCACGCAGTCACAATCACAATCACGATCACACAAACACGATCACACAATCACGATCACACAATCACGACCACACAATCACGATCACACAATCACGACCACAGAAACACCATCACACAATCACGATCACACAGTCACGATCACACAATCTCGATCGCACAATCACAATCACACAGTCACACAATCACAATCACCATCACAATCACACAATCACAATCACACAATCAGAATCACACAATGACAATAACACAATCACACAATCACGATCACACAATCACTATCACACAATCACGATCACACAATCACAATCACACAATCACAATCACACAATCACAATCACACTATCACGATCACACAATCACGATCACACAATCTCAATCACGCAATCACAGTCACACAATCACAACCACGCAGTCACAATCACAATCACGATCACACAAACACGATCACACAATCACGATCACACAATCACGACCACACAATCACGGTCACACAATCACGACCACAGAAACACCATCACACAATCACGATCACACAGTCACGATCACACAATCTCGATCGCACGATCACAATCACACAGTCACACAATCACAATCACCATCACACATTCACAATCACGATCACACAATCACGATCACACAATCACGATCACACAATCACAATCACACAATCACAATCACACAATCACAATCACACAATCACAATCACACAATCACAATCACACAATCACAATCACACAATCACAATCACACAATCACAATCACACGATCACAATCACACAATCTCAATCACGATCACACAATCACACAGTCACAATCCCACAATCACGATCACACAATCACGATCACACAGTCACAATCACACAATCACAATAACACTGTCACACAATCACGATCACACAATCACGATGACACAATCACGATCACACAGTCACGATCACACAATCACAATCACACAATCACCATCACACAATCACACAGTCACAATCCCACAATCACGACCACACAGTCACGATCACACAGTCACGATCACACAATCACAATCACACCATCGCCATCACACAATCACCATCACACAATCACGATCACACAATCACAATCACACAATCACAGTGACACGATCACAATCACACAGTCACGATCACGCAATCACAATCACACAATCACAATCACACAATCACAATCACACAATCACAATCACACAATCACAATCACACAATCAGAATCACACAATCGCAATCACACAATCGCAATCACACAATCGCAATCACACAATCGCAATCACACAATCGCAATCACACAATCGCAATCACACAATCGCAATCACACAATCGCAATCACACAATCGCAATCACACAATCGCAATCACACAATCGCAATCACACAATCGCAATCACACAATCGCAATCACACAATCGCAATCACACAATCGCAATCACACAATCGCAATCACACAATCGCAATCACACAATCGCAATCACACAATCGCAATCACACAATCGCAATCACACAATCGCAATCACACAATCGCAATCACACAATCGCAATCACACAATCGCAATCACACAATCGCAATCACACAATCGCAATCACACAATCGCAATCACACAATCACAATCACACAATCACAATCACACAATCACAATCACACAATCACAATCACGCAATCACAATCACGCAATCACAATCACGCAATCACAATCACGCAATCACAATCACGCAATCACAATCACGCAATCACAATCACGCAATCACAATCACACAATCACAATCACACAATCACAATCACACAATCACAATCACACAATCACAATCACACAATCACAATCACACAATCACAATCACACAATCACAATCACACAATCACAATCACACAATCACAATCACACAATCACAATCACACAATCACAATCACACAATCACAATCACACAATCACAATCACACAATCACAATCACACAATCACAATCACACAATCACAATCACACAATCACAATCACACAATCACAATCACACAATCACAATCACACAATCACAATCACACAATCACAATCACAATCACACAATCACAATCACACAATCACAATCACACAATCACAATCACACAATCACAATCACACAATCACAATCACACAATCACAATCACCCAATCACAATCACCCAATCACAATCACACAATCACAATCACACAATCACAATCACACAATCACAATCACACAATCACAATCACACAATCACAATCACACAATCACAATCACACAATCACAATCACACAATCACAATCACACAATCACAATCACACAATCACAATCACACAATCACAATCACACAATCACAATCACACAATCACAATCACACAATCACAATCACACAATCACAATCACACAATCACAATCACACAATCACAATCACACAATCACAATCACACAATCACAATCACACAATCACAATCACACAATCACAATCACACAATCACAATCACACAATCACAATCACACAATCACAATCACACAATCACAATCACACAATCAGAATCACACAATCACAATCACACAGTCACGCAATCACAATCACGCAATCACAATCACGCAATCACAGTCACGCAATCACAGTCACGCAATCACAGTCACGCAATCACAGTCACGCAATCACAGTCACGCAATCACAGTCACGCAATCACAGTCACGCAATCACAGTCACGCAATCGCAATCACGCAATCGCAATCACGCAATCGCAATCACGCAATCGCAATCACGCAATCGCAATCACGCAATCGCAATCACGCAATCACAATCACGCAATCACAATCACGCAATCACAATCACGCAATCACAATCACGCAATCACAATCACGCAATCACAATCACCCAATCACAATCACCCAATCACAATCACACAATCACAATCACACAATCACAATCACACAATCACAATCACACAATCACAATCACACAATCACAATCACACAATCACAATCACACAATCACAATCACACAATCACAATCACACAATCACAATCACACAATCACAATCACACAATCACAATCACCCAATCACAATCACCCAATCACAATCACACAATCACAATCACACAATCACAATCACACAATCACAATCACACAATCACAATCACACAATCACAATCACACAATCACAATCACACAATCACAATCACACAATCACAATCACACAATCACAATCACACAATCACAATCACACAATCACAATCACACAATCACAATCACACAATCACAATCACACAATCACAATCACACAATCACAATCACACAATCACAATCACACAATCACAATCACACAATCACAATCACACAATCACAATCACACAATCACAATCACACAATCACAATCACACAATCACAATCACACAATCACAATCACACAATCACAATCACACAATCAGAATCACACAATCACAATCACACAGTCACGCAATCACAATCACGCAATCACAATCACGCAATCACAGTCACGCAATCACAGTCACGCAATCACAGTCACGCAATCACAGTCACGCAATCACAGTCACGCAATCACAGTCACGCAATCACAGTCACGCAATCACAGTCACGCAATCGCAATCACGCAATCGCAATCACGCAATCGCAATCACGCAATCGCAATCACGCAATCGCAATCACGCAATCGCAATCACGCAATCACAATCACGCAATCACAATCACGCAATCACAATCACGCAATCACAATCACGCAATCACAATCACGCAATCACAATCACCCAATCACAATCACCCAATCACAATCACCCAATCACAATCACACAATCACAATCACACAATCACAATCACACAATCACAATCACACAATCACAATCACACAATCACAATCACACAATCACAATCACACAATCACAATCACACAATCACAATCACACAATCACAATCACACAATCACAATCACACAATCACAATCACACAATCACAATCACACAATCACAATCACACAATCACAATCACACAATCACAATCACACAATCACAATCACACAATCACAATCACACAATCACAATCACACAATCACAATCACACAATCACAATCACACAATCACAATCACACAATCACAATCACACAATCACAATCACACAATCACAATCACACAATCACAATCACACAATCACAATCACACAATCACAATCACACAATCACAATCACACAATCACAATCACACAATCACAATCACACAATCACAATCACACAATCACAATCACACAATCACAATCACACAATCACAATCACACAATCACAATCACACAATCACAATCACACAATCACAATCACACAATCAGAATCACACAATCACAATCACACAGTCACGCAATCACAATCACGCAATCACAATCACGCAATCACAATCACGCAATCACAGTCACGCAATCACAGTCACGCAATCACAGTCACGCAATCACAGTCACGCAATCACAGTCACGCAATCACAGTCACGCAATCACAGTCACGCAATCACAGTCACGCAATCGCAATCACGCAATCGCAATCACGCAATCGCAATCACGCAATCGCAATCACGCAATCGCAATCACGCAATCGCAATCACGCAATCACAATCACGCAATCACAATCACGCAATCACAATCACGCAATCACAATCACGCAATCACAATCACGCAATCACAATCACGCAATCACAATCACCCAATCACAATCACACAATCACAATCACACAATCACAATCACACAATCACAATCACACAATCACAATCACACAATCACAATCACACAATCACAATCACACAATCACAATCACACAATCACAATCACACAATCACAATCACACAATCACAATCACACAATCACAATCACACAATCACAATCACACAATCACGATCACACAATCACAATCACACAATCTCAATCACAATCACACAATCACAATCACAATCACACAATCACAATCACACAATCACAATCACACAATCACAATCACACAATCACAATCACACAATCACAATCACACAATCACAATCACACAATCACAATCACACAATCACAATCACACAATCACAATCACACAATCACAATCACACAATCACAATCACACAATCACAATCACACAATCACAATCACACATTCACAATCACACAATCACAATCACACAATCACAATCACACAATCACAATCACACAATCACAATCACACAATCACAATCACACAATCACAATCACACAATCACAATCACACAATCACAATCACACAATCACAATCACACAATCACAATCACACAATCACAATCACACAATCACAATCACACAATCACAATCACACAATCACAATCACACAATCACAATCACACAATCACAATCACACAATCACAATCACACAATCACAATCACACAATCACAATAGCACTGTCACACAATCACGATCACACAATCACGATGATACAATCACGATCACACAGTCACGATCACACAATCACAATCACACAATCACAATCACAAAATTACAATCACACAGCCACACAATCACAATCACAATCACACAGTCACACAATCACAATCACTATCACACAATCACGATCACACAATCACGATCACACAATCACGGTCACACTATCACGATCACACAATCACGATCACACAATCGCGATCACACAATCACAGTCACACAATCACAACCACGCAGTCACAATCACAATCACGATCACACAAACACGATCACACAATCACGATCACACAATCACGACCACACAATCACGATCACACAATCACGACCACAGAAACACCATCACACAATCACGATCACACAGTCACGATCACACAATCTCGATCGCACAATCACAATCACACAGTCACACAATCACAATCACCATCACAATCACACAATCACAATCACACAATCAGAATCACACAATGACAATAACACAATCACACAATCACGATCACACAATCACTATCACACAATCACGATCACACAATCACAATCACACAATCACAATCACACAATCACAATCACAATCACACATTCACAATCACGATCACACAATCACGATCACACAATCACAATCACACAATCACAATCACACAATCACAATCACACAATCACAATCACACAATCACAATCACACAATCACAATCACACAATCACAATCACACAATCACAATCACACAATCACAATCACACAATCACAATCACACAATCACAATCACACAATCACAATCACACAATCACAATCACACAATCACAATCACACAATCACAATCACACAATCACAATCACACAATCACAATCACACAATCACAATCACACAATCACAATCACACAATCTCAATCACGATCACACAATCACACAGTCACAATCCCACAATCACGATCACACAGTCACGATGACACAATCACACAGTCACAATCCCACAATCACGACCACACAGTCACGATCACAGAATCACAACCACACAATCAGTATCACACAATCACAATAACACAATCGCACAATCACGATCACACAATCACGATCACACATTCACGATCACGCAATCACGATCACGCAATCACGATCATGCAATCACGATCACAAAATCACGACCACACAATCACAATCACACAATCACGATCACACAATCACAATCACACAATCTCAATCACGATCACACAATCACACAGTCACAATCCCACAATCACGATCACACAATCACGATCACACAGTCACGATCACACAATCACACTGTCACAATCCCACAATCACGATCACACAATCACAATCACACAATCACAATCACACAATCACAATCACACAATCACAATCACACAATTACAATCACACAATATCGATCACTCAATCACGATCACACAATCACGGTCACACAATCACGATCACACAATCACGATCACACAATCACAGTCAGACAATCACAATCACGCAGTCACAATCACAATCACGATCACACAAACACGATCACACAATCACGATCACACAATCACGACCACACAATCACGATCACACAATCACGATCACACAATCAAGATCACACAATCATGACCACACAATAACAATCACACAATCACAATCACAAAATCACAATCACACAGTCGCACAATCACAATCACAATCACACAATCACGATCACACAGTCACGATCACACAATCACGATCACACAATCGCGATCACACAATCACGATCACACAATCACGATCACACAATCACGATCACACAATCACGATCGCGCAGTCACGATCACACAATCTCGATCGCACAATCACAATCACACAGTCACACAATCACAATCACCATCACAATCACACAATCACAAACACACAATCAGAATCACACAATCACAATCACACAATCACAATCACACAATCACAATCTCACAATCACAATCACACAATCACAATCACACAATCACAATCACACAATCACATTCACACAATCACAATCACACAATCACAATCACACAATCACAAACACACAATCACAATCACGCAATCACAATCACACAATCACAATCACACAATCACAATCACACAATCACAATCACACAATCACAGTCACACAACCACAATCACACAATCACAATCACACAATCACAATCACACTATCTCAATCACGATCACACAATCACACAGTCTCAATCCCACAATCACGATCACACAGTCACAATCCCACAATCACGACAACACAGTCACGGTCACACAATCACAATCACGCAATCAGAATCACACAATCACAATAACACAGTCACACAATCACGATCACACAATCACGATCACACAATCACGATCGCGCAGTCACGATCACACAATCTCGATCGCACAATCACAATCACACAGTCACACAATCACAATCACCATCACAATCACACAATCACAATCACACAATCAGAATCACACAATCACAATCACAAAATCACAATCACACAATCACCATCTCACAATCACAATCATACAATCACGATCACACAGTCACGATCACACAATCACAATCACACAATCACCATCACACAATCACCATCACACAATCACGATCACACAATCACAATAACACAATCACAATAACACAATCACACAATCACGATCACGCAATCACGATCACAAAATCACGACCACACAATCACAATCACACAATCGCGATCGCACAATCACGACCGCACAATCACACAATCACAATCACTCAATCACAATCACACAATTACAATCACACAATCACGATCACTCAATCACAATCACACAATCACAATCACACAATCACAATCACACAATCACAATCACACAATCACAATCACACAATCACAATCACACAATCACAATCACACAATCACAATCACACAATCACAATCACACAATCACAATCACACAATCACAATCACACAATCACAATCACACAATCACAATCACACAATCACAATCACACAATCACAATCACACAATCACAATCACACAATCACAATCACACAATCACAATCACACAATCACAATCACACAATCACAATCACACAATCACAATCACACAATCACAATCACACAATCACAATCACACAATCACAATCACACAATCACAATCACACAATCACAATCACACAATCACAATCACACAATCACAATCACACAATCACAATCACACAATCACAATCACACAATCACAATCACACAATCACAATCACACAATCACAATCACACAATCACAATCACACAATCACAATCACACAATCACAATCACACAATCACAATCACACAATCACAATCACACAATCACAATCACACAATCACAATCACACAATCACAATCACACAATCACAATCACACAATCACAATCACACAATCACAATCACACAATCACAATCACACAATCACAATCACACAATCACAATCACACAATCACAATCACACAATCACAATCACACAATCACAATCACACAGTCACACAATCACAATCACACAATCACAATCACGCAATCACAATCACGCAATCACAATCACGCAATCACAATCACGCAATCACAGTCACGCAATCACAGTCACGCAATCACAGTCACGCAATCACAGTCACGCAATCACAGTCACGCAATCACAGTCACGCAATCACAGTCACGCAATCGCAATCACGCAATCGCAATCACGCAATCGCAATCACGCAATCGCAATCACGCAATCGCAATCACGCAATCGCAATCACGCAATCGCAATCACACAATCACAATCACACAATCACAATCACACAATCACAATCACACAATCACAATCACACAATCACAATCACACAATCACAATCACACAATCACAATCACACAATCACAATCACACAATCACAATCACACAATCACAATAGCACTGTCACACAATCACGATCACACAATCACGATGATACAATCACGATCACACAGTCACGATCACACAATCACAATCACACAATCACAATCACAAAATTACAATCACACAGCCACACAATCACAATCACAATCACACAGTCACACAATCACAATCACTATCACACAATCACGATCACACAATCACGATCACACAATCACGGTCACACTATCACGATCACACAATCACGATCACACAATCGCGATCACACAATCACAGTCACACAATCACAACCACGCAGTCACAATCACAATCACGATCACACAAACACGATCACACAATCACGATCACACAATCACGACCACACAATCACGATCACACAATCACGACCACAGAAACACCATCACACAATCACGATCACACAGTCACGATCACACAATCTCGATCGCACAATCACAATCACACAGTCACACAATCACAATCACCATCACAATCACACAATCACAATCACACAATCAGAATCACACAATGACAATAACACAATCACACAATCACGATCACACAATCACTATCACACAATCACGATCACACAATCACAATCACACAATCACAATCACACAATCACAATCACACAATCACAATCACACAATCACAATCACACAATCTCAATCACGATCACACAATCACACAGTCACAATCCCACAATCACGATCACACAGTCACGATGACACAATCACACAGTCACAATCCCACAATCACGACCACACAGTCACGATCACAGAATCACAACCACACAATCAGTATCACACAATCACAATAACACAATCGCACAATCACGATCACACAATCACGATCACACATTCACGATCACGCAATCACGATCACGCAATCACGATCATGCAATCACGATCACAAAATCACGACCACACAATCACAATCACACAATCACGATCACACAATCACAATCACACAATCACAATCACACAATCTCAATCACGATCACACAATCACAATCACACAATCACAATCACACAATCACAATCACACAATCACAATCACACAATCACAATCACACAATCACAATCACACAATCACAATCACACAATCACAATCACACAATCACAATCACACAATCACAATCACACAATCACAATCACACAATCACAATCACACAATCACAATCACACAATCACAATCACACAATCACAATCACACAATCACAATCACACAATCACAATCACACAATCACAATCACACAATCACAATCACACAATCACAATCACACAATCACAATCACACAATCACAATCACACAATCACAATCACACAATCACAATCACACAATCACAATCACACAATCACAATCACACAATCACAATCACACAATCACAATCACACAATCACACAATCACAATCACACAATCACAATCACACAATCTCAATCACGATCACACAGTCACAATCCCACAATCACGATCACACAATCACGATCACACAGTCACGATCACACAATCACACAGTCACAATCCCACAATCACGATCACACAATCACGATCACACAGTCACAATCCCACAATCAGAATCAAACAATCACAATAACACTGTCACACAATCACGATCATACAATCACGATGACACAATCACGATCACACAGTCACGATCACACAATCTCGATCGCACGATCACAATCACACAGTCACACAATCACAATCACCATCACACATTCACAATCACGATCACACAATCACGATCACACAATCACGATCACACAATCACAATCACACAATCACAATCACACAATCACAATCACACAATCACAATCACACAATCACAATCACACAATCACAATCACACAATCACAATCACACAATCACAATCACACGATCACAATCACACAATCTCAATCACGATCACACAATCACACAGTCACAATCCCACAATCACGATCACACAATCACGATCACACAGTCACAATCACACAATCACAATAACACTGTCACACAATCACGATCACACAATCACGATGACACAATCACGATCACACAGTCACGATCACACAATCACAATCACACAATCACCATCACACAATCACACAGTCACAATCCCACAATCACGACCACACAGTCACGATCACACAGTCACGATCACACAATCACAATCACACCATCGCCATCACACAATCACCATCACACAATCACGATCACACAATCACAATCACACAATCACAGTGACACGATCACAATCACACAGTCACGATCACGCAATCACAATCACACAATCACAATCACACAATCACAATCACACAATCACAATCACACAATCACAATCACACAATCAGAATCACACAATCGCAATCACACAATCGCAATCACACAATCGCAATCACACAATCGCAATCACACAATCGCAATCACACAATCGCAATCACACAATCGCAATCACACAATCGCAATCACACAATCGCAATCACACAATCGCAATCACACAATCGCAATCACACAATCGCAATCACACAATCGCAATCACACAATCGCAATCACACAATCGCAATCACACAATCGCAATCACACAATCGCAATCACACAATCGCAATCACACAATCGCAATCACACAATCGCAATCACACAATCGCAATCACACAATCGCAATCACACAATCGCAATCACACAATCGCAATCACACAATCGCAATCACACAATCGCAATCACACAATCGCAATCACACAATCGCAATCACACAATCACAATCACACAATCACAATCACACAATCACAATCACACAATCACAATCACGCAATCACAATCACGCAATCACAATCACGCAATCACAATCACGCAATCACAATCACGCAATCACAATCACGCAATCACAATCACGCAATCACAATCACACAATCACAATCACACAATCACAATCACACAATCACAATCACACAATCACAATCACACAATCACAATCACACAATCACAATCACACAATCACAATCACACAATCACAATCACACAATCACAATCACACAATCACAATCACACAATCACAATCACACAATCACAATCACACAATCACAATCACACAATCACAATCACACAATCACAATCACACAATCACAATCACACAATCACAATCACACAATCACAATCACACAATCACAATCACACAATCACAATCACAATCACACAATCACAATCACACAATCACAATCACACAATCACAATCACACAATCACAATCACACAATCACAATCACACAATCACAATCACCCAATCACAATCACCCAATCACAATCACACAATCACAATCACACAATCACAATCACACAATCACAATCACACAATCACAATCACACAATCACAATCACACAATCACAATCACACAATCACAATCACACAATCACAATCACACAATCACAATCACACAATCACAATCACACAATCACAATCACACAATCACAATCACACAATCACAATCACACAATCACAATCACACAATCACAATCACACAATCACAATCACACAATCACAATCACACAATCACAATCACACAATCACAATCACACAATCACAATCACACAATCACAATCACACAATCACAATCACACAATCACAATCACACAATCACAATCACACAATCACAATCACACAATCACAATCACACAATCACAATCACACAATCACAATCACACAATCACAATCACACAATCACAATCACACAATCACAATCACACAATCACAATCACACAATCACAATCACACAATCACAATCACAATCACACAATCACAATCACACAATCACAATCACACAATCACAATCACACAATCACAATCACACAATCACAATCACACAATCACAATCACCCAATCACAATCACCCAATCACAATCACACAATCACAATCACACAATCACAATCACACAATCACAATCACACAATCACAATCACACAATCACAATCACACAATCACAATCACACAATCACAATCACACAATCACAATCACACAATCACAATCACACAATCACAATCACACAATCACAATCACACAATCACAATCACACAATCACAATCACACAATCACAATCACACAATCACAATCACACAATCACAATCACACAATCACAATCACACAATCACAATCACACAATCACAATCACACAATCACAATCACACAATCACAATCACACAATCACAATCACACAATCACAATCACACAATCACAATCACACAATCACAATCACACAATCAGAATCACACAATCACAATCACACAGTCACGCAATCACAATCACGCAATCACAATCACGCAATCACAGTCACGCAATCACAGTCACGCAATCACAGTCACGCAATCACAGTCACGCAATCACAGTCACGCAATCACAGTCACGCAATCACAGTCACGCAATCACAGTCACGCAATCGCAATCACGCAATCGCAATCACGCAATCGCAATCACGCAATCGCAATCACGCAATCGCAATCACGCAATCGCAATCACGCAATCACAATCACGCAATCACAATCACGCAATCACAATCACGCAATCACAATCACGCAATCACAATCACGCAATCACAATCACCCAATCACAATCACCCAATCACAATCACACAATCACAATCACACAATCACAATCACACAATCACAATCACACAATCACAATCACACAATCACAATCACACAATCACAATCACACAATCACAATCACACAATCACAATCACACAATCACAATCACACAATCACAATCACACAATCACAATCACCCAATCACAATCACCCAATCACAATCACACAATCACAATCACACAATCACAATCACACAATCACAATCACACAATCACAATCACACAATCACAATCACACAATCACAATCACACAATCACAATCACACAATCACAATCACACAATCACAATCACACAATCACAATCACACAATCACAATCACACAATCACAATCACACAATCACAATCACACAATCACAATCACACAATCACAATCACACAATCACAATCACACAATCACAATCACACAATCACAATCACACAATCACAATCACACAATCACAATCACACAATCACAATCACACAATCACAATCACACAATCACAATCACACAATCACAATCACACAATCAGAATCACACAATCACAATCACACAGTCACGCAATCACAATCACGCAATCACAATCACGCAATCACAGTCACGCAATCACAGTCACGCAATCACAGTCACGCAATCACAGTCACGCAATCACAGTCACGCAATCACAGTCACGCAATCACAGTCACGCAATCACAGTCACGCAATCGCAATCACGCAATCGCAATCACGCAATCGCAATCACGCAATCGCAATCACGCAATCGCAATCACGCAATCGCAATCACGCAATCACAATCACGCAATCACAATCACGCAATCACAATCACGCAATCACAATCACGCAATCACAATCACGCAATCACAATCACCCAATCACAATCACCCAATCACAATCACACAATCACAATCACACAATCACAATCACACAATCACAATCACACAATCACAATCACACAATCACAATCACACAATCACAATCACACAATCACAATCACACAATCACAATCACACAATCACAATCACACAATCACAATCACACAATCACAATCACACAATCACAATCACACAATCACAATCACACAATCACAATCACACAATCACAATCACACAATCACAATCACACAATCACAATCACACAATCACAATCACACAATCACAATCACACAATCACAATCACACAATCACAATCACACAATCACAATCACACAATCACAATCACACAATCACAATCACACAATCACAATCACACAATCACAATCACACAATCACAATCACACAATCACAATCACACAATCACAATCACACAATCACAATCACACAATCACAATCACACAATCACAATCACACAATCACAATCACACAATCACAATCACACAATCACAATCACACAATCACAATCACACAATCACAATCACACAATCACAATCACACAATCACAATCACACAATCAGAATCACACAATCACAATCACACAGTCACGCAATCACAATCACGCAATCACAATCACGCAATCACAATCACGCAATCACAGTCACGCAATCACAGTCACGCAATCACAGTCACGCAATCACAGTCACGCAATCACAGTCACGCAATCACAGTCACGCAATCACAGTCACGCAATCACAGTCACGCAATCGCAATCACGCAATCGCAATCACGCAATCGCAATCACGCAATCGCAATCACGCAATCGCAATCACGCAATCGCAATCACGCAATCACAATCACGCAATCACAATCACGCAATCACAATCACGCAATCACAATCACGCAATCACAATCACGCAATCACAATCACGCAATCACAATCACCCAATCACAATCACACAATCACAATCACACAATCACAATCACACAATCACAATCACACAATCACAATCACACAATCACAATCACACAATCACAATCACACAATCACAATCACACAATCACAATCACACAATCACAATCACACAATCACAATCACACAATCACAATCACACAATCACAATCACACAATCACGATCACACAATCACAATCACACAATCTCAATCACAATCACACAATCACAATCACAATCACACAATCACAATCACACAATCACAATCACACAATCACAATCACACAATCACAATCACACAATCACAATCACACAATCACAATCACACAATCACAATCACACAATCACAATCACACAATCACAATCACACAATCACAATCACACAATCACAATCACACAATCACAATCACACAATCACAATCACACATTCACAATCACACAATCACAATCACACAATCACAATCACACAATCACAATCACACAATCACAATCACACAATCACAATCACACAATCACAATCACACAATCACAATCACACAATCACAATCACACAATCACAATCACACAATCACAATCACACAATCACAATCACACAATCACAATCACACAATCACAATCACACAATCACAATCACACAATCACAATCACACAATCACAATCACACAATCACAATCACACAATCACAATCACACAATCACAATAGCACTGTCACACAATCACGATCACACAATCACGATGATACAATCACGATCACACAGTCACGATCACACAATCACAATCACACAATCACAATCACAAAATTACAATCACACAGCCACACAATCACAATCACAATCACACAGTCACACAATCACAATCACTATCACACAATCACGATCACACAATCACGATCACACAATCACGGTCACACTATCACGATCACACAATCACGATCACACAATCGCGATCACACAATCACAGTCACACAATCACAACCACGCAGTCACAATCACAATCACGATCACACAAACACGATCACACAATCACGATCACACAATCACGACCACACAATCACGATCACACAATCACGACCACAGAAACACCATCACACAATCACGATCACACAGTCACGATCACACAATCTCGATCGCACAATCACAATCACACAGTCACACAATCACAATCACCATCACAATCACACAATCACAATCACACAATCAGAATCACACAATGACAATAACACAATCACACAATCACGATCACACAATCACTATCACACAATCACGATCACACAATCACAATCACACAATCACAATCACACAATCACAATCACAATCACACATTCACAATCACGATCACACAATCACGATCACACAATCACAATCACACAATCACAATCACACAATCACAATCACACAATCACAATCACACAATCACAATCACACAATCACAATCACACAATCACAATCACACAATCACAATCACACAATCACAATCACACAATCACAATCACACAATCACAATCACACAATCACAATCACACAATCACAATCACACAATCACAATCACACAATCACAATCACACAATCACAATCACACAATCACAATCACACAATCACAATCACACAATCTCAATCACGATCACACAATCACACAGTCACAATCCCACAATCACGATCACACAGTCACGATGACACAATCACACAGTCACAATCCCACAATCACGACCACACAGTCACGATCACAGAATCACAACCACACAATCAGTATCACACAATCACAATAACACAATCGCACAATCACGATCACACAATCACGATCACACATTCACGATCACGCAATCACGATCACGCAATCACGATCATGCAATCACGATCACAAAATCACGACCACACAATCACAATCACACAATCACGATCACACAATCACAATCACACAATCTCAATCACGATCACACAATCACACAGTCACAATCCCACAATCACGATCACACAATCACGATCACACAGTCACGATCACACAATCACACTGTCACAATCCCACAATCACGATCACACAATCACAATCACACAATCACAATCACACAATCACAATCACACAATCACAATCACACAATTACAATCACACAATATCGATCACTCAATCACGATCACACAATCACGGTCACACAATCACGATCACACAATCACGATCACACAATCACAGTCAGACAATCACAATCACGCAGTCACAATCACAATCACGATCACACAAACACGATCACACAATCACGATCACACAATCACGACCACACAATCACGATCACACAATCACGATCACACAATCAAGATCACACAATCATGACCACACAATAACAATCACACAATCACAATCACAAAATCACAATCACACAGTCGCACAATCACAATCACAATCACACAATCACGATCACACAGTCACGATCACACAATCACGATCACACAATCGCGATCACACAATCACGATCACACAATCACGATCACACAATCACGATCACACAATCACGATCGCGCAGTCACGATCACACAATCTCGATCGCACAATCACAATCACACAGTCACACAATCACAATCACCATCACAATCACACAATCACAAACACACAATCAGAATCACACAATCACAATCACACAATCACAATCACACAATCACAATCTCACAATCACAATCACACAATCACAATCACACAATCACAATCACACAATCACATTCACACAATCACAATCACACAATCACAATCACACAATCACAAACACACAATCACAATCACGCAATCACAATCACACAATCACAATCACACAATCACAATCACACAATCACAATCACACAATCACAGTCACACAACCACAATCACACAATCACAATCACACAATCACAATCACACTATCTCAATCACGATCACACAATCACACAGTCTCAATCCCACAATCACGATCACACAGTCACAATCCCACAATCACGACAACACAGTCACGGTCACACAATCACAATCACGCAATCAGAATCACACAATCACAATAACACAGTCACACAATCACGATCACACAATCACGATCACACAATCACGATCGCGCAGTCACGATCACACAATCTCGATCGCACAATCACAATCACACAGTCACACAATCACAATCACCATCACAATCACACAATCACAATCACACAATCAGAATCACACAATCACAATCACAAAATCACAATCACACAATCACCATCTCACAATCACAATCATACAATCACGATCACACAGTCACGATCACACAATCACAATCACACAATCACCATCACACAATCACCATCACACAATCACGATCACACAATCACAATAACACAATCACAATAACACAATCACACAATCACGATCACGCAATCACGATCACAAAATCACGACCACACAATCACAATCACACAATCGCGATCGCACAATCACGACCGCACAATCACACAATCACAATCACTCAATCACAATCACACAATTACAATCACACAATCACGATCACTCAATCACAATCACACAATCACAATCACACAATCACAATCACACAATCACAATCACACAATCACAATCACACAATCACAATCACACAATCACAATCACACAATCACAATCACACAATCACAATCACACAATCACAATCACACAATCACAATCACACAATCACAATCACACAATCACAATCACACAATCACAATCACACAATCACAATCACACAATCACAATCACACAATCACAATCACACAATCACAATCACACAATCACAATCACACAATCACAATCACACAATCACAATCACACAATCACAATCACACAATCACAATCACACAATCACAATCACACAATCACAATCACACAATCACAATCACACAATCAC
The DNA here is from genome assembly GCF_050947335.1 of Megachile rotundata. Classification (NCBI taxonomy): domain Eukaryota; kingdom Metazoa; phylum Arthropoda; class Insecta; order Hymenoptera; family Megachilidae; genus Megachile; species Megachile rotundata. The sequence goes on along the minus strand of NW_027473352.1, from coordinate 10,310 downwards.
AATCACACAATCACAATCACACAATCACAATCACACAATCACAATCACACAATCACAATCACACAATCACAATCACACAATCACAATCACACAATCACAATCACACAATCACAATCACACAATCACAATCACACAATCACAATCACACAATCACAATCACACAATCACAATCACACAATCACAATCACACAATCACAATCACACAATCACAATCACACAATCACAATCACACAATCACAATCACACAATCACAATCACACAATCACAATCACACAATCACAATCACACAATCACAATCACACAATCACAATCACACAATCACAATCACACAATCACAATCACACAGTCACACAATCACAATCACACAATCACAATCACGCAATCACAATCACGCAATCACAATCACGCAATCACAATCACGCAATCACAGTCACGCAATCACAGTCACGCAATCACAGTCACGCAATCACAGTCACGCAATCACAGTCACGCAATCACAGTCACGCAATCACAGTCACGCAATCGCAATCACGCAATCGCAATCACGCAATCGCAATCACGCAATCGCAATCACGCAATCGCAATCACGCAATCGCAATCACGCAATCGCAATCACACAATCACAATCACACAATCACAATCACACAATCACAATCACACAATCACAATCACACAATCACAATCACACAATCACAATCACACAATCACAATCACACAATCACAATCACACAATCACAATCACACAATCACAATAGCACTGTCACACAATCACGATCACACAATCACGATGATACAATCACGATCACACAGTCACGATCACACAATCACAATCACACAATCACAATCACAAAATTACAATCACACAGCCACACAATCACAATCACAATCACACAGTCACACAATCACAATCACTATCACACAATCACGATCACACAATCACGATCACACAATCACGGTCACACTATCACGATCACACAATCACGATCACACAATCGCGATCACACAATCACAGTCACACAATCACAACCACGCAGTCACAATCACAATCACGATCACACAAACACGATCACACAATCACGATCACACAATCACGACCACACAATCACGATCACACAATCACGACCACAGAAACACCATCACACAATCACGATCACACAGTCACGATCACACAATCTCGATCGCACAATCACAATCACACAGTCACACAATCACAATCACCATCACAATCACACAATCACAATCACACAATCAGAATCACACAATGACAATAACACAATCACACAATCACGATCACACAATCACTATCACACAATCACGATCACACAATCACAATCACACAATCACAATCACACAATCACAATCACACAATCACAATCACACAATCACAATCACACAATCACAATCACACAATCTCAATCACGATCACACAATCACACAGTCACAATCCCACAATCACGATCACACAGTCACGATGACACAATCACACAGTCACAATCCCACAATCACGACCACACAGTCACGATCACAGAATCACAACCACACAATCAGTATCACACAATCACAATAACACAATCGCACAATCACGATCACACAATCACGATCACACATTCACGATCACGCAATCACGATCACGCAATCACGATCATGCAATCACGATCACAAAATCACGACCACACAATCACAATCACACAATCACGATCACACAATCACAATCACACAATCACAATCACACAATCTCAATCACGATCACACAATCACAATCACACAATCACAATCACACAATCACAATCACACAATCACAATCACACAATCACAATCACACAATCACAATCACACAATCACAATCACACAATCACAATCACACAATCACAATCACACAATCACAATCACACAATCACAATCACACAATCACAATCACACAATCACAATCACACAATCACAATCACACAATCACAATCACACAATCACAATCACACAATCACAATCACACAATCACAATCACACAATCACAATCACACAATCACAATCACACAATCACAATCACACAATCACAATCACACAATCACAATCACACAATCACAATCACACAATCACAATCACACAATCACAATCACACAATCACAATCACACAATCACAATCACACAATCACACAATCACAATCACACAATCACAATCACACAATCACAATCACACAATCACAATCACACAATCACAATCACACAATCACAATCACACAATCACAATCACACAATCACAATCACACAATCACAATCACACAATCACAATCACACAATCACAATCACACAATCACAATAACACAGTCGCACAATCACGATCACACAATCACGGTCACACAATCGCGATCACGCAATCACGATCACGCAATCACCATCACGCAATCACGATCACAAAATCACCACCACACAATCACAATCACACAATCGCGATCACACAATCACAATCACACAATCTCAATCACGATCACACAGTCACAATCCCACAATCACGATCACACAATCACGATCACACAGTCACGATCACACAATCACACAGTCACAATCCCACAATCACGATCACACAATCACGATCACACAGTCACAATCCCACAATCAGAATCAAACAATCACAATAACACTGTCACACAATCACGATCATACAATCACGATGACACAATCACGATCACACAGTCACGATCACACAATCACAATCACACAATCACCATCACACAATCACCATCACACAATCACGATCACACAATCACAATAACACAATCACAATAACACAATCACACAATCACGATCCCGCAATCACGATCACAAAATCACGACCACACAATCACAAACACACAATCGCGATCGCACAATGACGATCGCACAATCACGTAATCACAATCACTGAATCACAATCACGCAATTACAATCACACAATCACGATCACTCAATCACGATCACACAATCACGGTCACACAATCACGATCACACAATCAAAATCACACAATCACAATCACACAATCACAATCACACAATTACAATCACACAACCACAATCACACAATCACGACCACACAATCACAATCACAATCACACAATCACAATCACAAAATTACAATCACACAGTCACACAATCACAATCACAATCACACAGTCACACAATCACAATCACTATCACACAATCACGATCACACAATCACGATCACACAATCACGGTCACACTATCACGATCACACAATCACGATCACACAATCGCGATCACACAATCACAGTCACACAATCACAACCACGCAGTCACAATCACAATCACGATCACACAAACACGATCACACAATCACGATCACACAATCACGACCACACAATCACGGTCACACAATCACGACCACAGAAACACCATCACACAATCACGATCACACAGTCACGATCACACAATCTCGATCGCACGATCACAATCACACAGTCACACAATCACAATCACCATCACACATTCACAATCACGATCACACAATCACGATCACACAATCACGATCACACAATCACAATCACACAATCACAATCACACAATCACAATCACACAATCACAATCACACAATCACAATCACACAATCACAATCACACAATCACAATCACACAATCACAATCACACGATCACAATCACACAATCTCAATCACGATCACACAATCACACAGTCACAATCCCACAATCACGATCACACAATCACGATCACACAGTCACAATCACACAATCACAATAACACTGTCACACAATCACGATCACACAATCACGATGACACAATCACGATCACACAGTCACGATCACACAATCACAATCACACAATCACCATCACACAATCACACAGTCACAATCCCACAATCACGACCACACAGTCACGATCACACAGTCACGATCACACAATCACAATCACACCATCGCCATCACACAATCACCATCACACAATCACGATCACACAATCACAATCACACAATCACAGTGACACGATCACAATCACACAGTCACGATCACGCAATCACAATCACACAATCACAATCACACAATCACAATCACACAATCACAATCACACAATCAGAATCACACAATCACAATCACACAATCGCAATCACACAATCGCAATCACACAATCGCAATCACACAATCGCAATCACACAATCGCAATCACACAATCGCAATCACACAATCGCAATCACACAATCGCAATCACACAATCGCAATCACACAATCGCAATCACACAATCGCAATCACACAATCGCAATCACACAATCGCAATCACACAATCGCAATCACACAATCGCAATCACACAATCGCAATCACACAATCGCAATCACACAATCGCAATCACACAATCGCAATCACACAATCGCAATCACACAATCGCAATCACACAATCGCAATCACACAATCGCAATCACACAATCGCAATCACACAATCGCAATCACACAATCACAATCACACAATCACAATCACACAATCACAATCACACAATCACAATCACACAATCACAATCACGCAATCACAATCACGCAATCACAATCACGCAATCACAATCACGCAATCACAATCACGCAATCACAATCACGCAATCACAATCACACAATCACAATCACACAATCACAATCACACAATCACAATCACACAATCACAATCGCACAATCACAATCGCACAATCACAATCACACAATCACAATCACACAATCACAATCACACAATCACAATCACACAATCACAATCACACAATCAAAATCACACAATCACAATCACACAATCACAATCACACAATCACAATCACACAATCACAATCACACAATCACAATCACACAATCACAATCACACAATCACAATCACACAATCACAATCACACAATCACAATCACACAATCACAATCACACAATCACAATCACACAATCACAATCACACAATCACAATCACACAATCACAATCACACAATCACAATCACACAATCACAATCACACAATCACAATCACACAATCACAATCACACAATCACAATCACACAATCACAATCACACAATCACAATCACACAATCACAATCACACAATCACAATCACAATCACACAATCACAATCACACAATCACAATCACACAATCACAATCACACAATCACAATCACACAATCACAATCACACAATCACAATCACACAATCACAATCACACAATCACAATCACCCAATCACAATCACACAATCACAATCACACAATCACAATCACACAATCACAATCACACAATCACAATCACACAATCACAATCACACAATCACAATCACACAATCACAATCACACAATCACAATCACACAATCACAATCACACAATCACAATCACACAATCACAATCACACAATCACAATCACACAATCACAATCACACAATCACAATCACACAATCACAATCACACAATCACAATCACACAATCACAATCACACAATCACAATCACACAATCACAATCACACAATCACAATCACACAATCACAATCACACAATCACAATCACACAATCAGAATCACACAATCACAATCACACAGTCACACAATCACAATCACACAATCACAATCACGCAATCACAATCACGCAATCACAATCACGCAATCACAATCACGCAATCACAGTCACGCAATCACAGTCACGCAATCACAGTCACGCAATCACAGTCACGCAATCACAGTCACGCAATCACAGTCACGCAATCACAATCACGCAATCACAATCACGCAATCGCAATCACGCAATCGCAATCACGCAATCGCAATCACGCAATCGCAATCACGCAATCACAATCACGCAATCACAATCACGCAATCACAATCACGCAATCACAATCACGCAATCACAATCACGCAATCACAATCACGCAATCACAATCACCCAATCACAATCACGCAATCACAATCACCCAATCACAATCACACAATCACAATCACACAATCACAATCACACAATCACAATCACACAATCACAATCACACAATCACAATCACACAATCACAATCACACAATCACAATCACACAATCACAATCACACAATCACAATCACACAATCACAATCACACAATCACAATCACACAATCACAATCACACAATCACAATCACACAATCACAATCACACAATCACAATCACACAATCACAATCACACAATCACAATCACACAATCACAATCACACAATCACAATCACACAATCACAATCACACAATCACAATCACACAATCACAATCACACAATCACAATCACACAATCACAATCACACAATCACAATCACACAATCACAATCACACAATCACAATCACACAATCACAATCACACAATCACAATCACACAATCACAATCACACAATCACAATCACACAATCACAATCACACAATCACAATCACACAATCACAATCACACAATCACAATCACACAATCACAATCACACAATCACAATCACACAATCACAATCACACAATCACAATCACACAATCACAATCACACAATCACAATCACACAATCACAATCACACAATCACAATCACACAATCACAATCACACAATCACAATCACACAATCACAATCACACAATCACAATCACACAATCACAATCACACAATCACAATCACACAATCACAATCACACAATCACAATCACACAATCACAATCACACAATCACAATCACACAATCACAATCACACAATCACAATCACACAATCACAATCACACAATCACAATAGCACTGTCACACAATCACGATCACACAATCACGATGATACAATCACGATCACACAGTCACGATCACACAATCACAATCACACAATCACAATCACAAAATTACAATCACACAGCCACACAATCACAATCACAATCACACAGTCACACAATCACAATCACTATCACACAATCACGATCACACAATCACGATCACACAATCACGGTCACACTATCACGATCACACAATCACGATCACACAATCGCGATCACACAATCACAGTCACACAATCACAACCACGCAGTCACAATCACAATCACGATCACACAAACACGATCACACAATCACGATCACACAATCACGACCACACAATCACGATCACACAATCACGACCACAGAAACACCATCACACAATCACGATCACACAGTCACGATCACACAATCTCGATCGCACAATCACAATCACACAGTCACACAATCACAATCACCATCACAATCACACAATCACAATCACACAATCAGAATCACACAATGACAATAACACAATCACACAATCACGATCACACAATCACTATCACACAATCACGATCACACAATCACAATCACACAATCACAATCACACAATCACAATCACAATCACACATTCACAATCACGATCACACAATCACGATCACACAATCACAATCACACAATCACAATCACACAATCACAATCACACAATCACAATCACACAATCACAATCACACAATCACAATCACACAATCACAATCACACAATCACAATCACACAATCACAATCACACAATCACAATCACACAATCACAATCACACAATCACAATCACACAATCACAATCACACAATCACAATCACACAATCACAATCACACAATCACAATCACACAATCACAATCACACAATCTCAATCACGATCACACAATCACACAGTCACAATCCCACAATCACGATCACACAGTCACGATGACACAATCACACAGTCACAATCCCACAATCACGACCACACAGTCACGATCACAGAATCACAACCACACAATCAGTATCACACAATCACAATAACACAATCGCACAATCACGATCACACAATCACGATCACACATTCACGATCACGCAATCACGATCACGCAATCACGATCATGCAATCACGATCACAAAATCACGACCACACAATCACAATCACACAATCACGATCACACAATCACAATCACACAATCTCAATCACGATCACACAATCACACAGTCACAATCCCACAATCACGATCACACAATCACGATCACACAGTCACGATCACACAATCACACTGTCACAATCCCACAATCACGATCACACAATCACAATCACACAATCACAATCACACAATCACAATCACACAATCACAATCACACAATTACAATCACACAATATCGATCACTCAATCACGATCACACAATCACGGTCACACAATCACGATCACACAATCACGATCACACAATCACAGTCAGACAATCACAATCACGCAGTCACAATCACAATCACGATCACACAAACACGATCACACAATCACGATCACACAATCACGACCACACAATCACGATCACACAATCACGATCACACAATCAAGATCACACAATCATGACCACACAATAACAATCACACAATCACAATCACAAAATCACAATCACACAGTCGCACAATCACAATCACAATCACACAATCACGATCACACAGTCACGATCACACAATCACGATCACACAATCGCGATCACACAATCACGACAACACAGTCACGGTCACACAATCACAATCACGCAATCAGAATCACACAATCACAATAACACAGTCACACAATCACGATCACACAATCACGATCACACAATCACGATCGCGCAGTCACGATCACACAATCTCGATCGCACAATCACAATCACACAGTCACACAATCACAATCACCATCACAATCACACAATCACAATCACACAATCAGAATCACACAATCACAATCACAAAATCACAATCACACAATCACCATCTCACAATCACAATCATACAATCACGATCACACAGTCACGATCACACAATCACAATCACACAATCACCATCACACAATCACCATCACACAATCACGATCACACAATCACAATAACACAATCACAATAACACAATCACACAATCACGATCACGCAATCACGATCACAAAATCACGACCACACAATCACAATCACACAATCGCGATCGCACAATCACGACCGCACAATCACACAATCACAATCACTCAATCACAATCACACAATTACAATCACACAATCACGATCACTCAATCACAATCACACAATCACAATCACACAATCACAATCACACAATCACAATCACACAATCACAATCACACAATCACAATCACACAATCACAATCACACAATCACAATCACACAATCACCATCACACAATCACAATCACAATCACACAATCACAATCACACAATCACAATCACACAATCACAATCACACAATCACAATCACACAATCACAATCACACAATCACAATCACACAATCACAATCACACAATCACAATCACACAATCACAATCACACAATCACAATCACACAATCACAATCACACAATCACAATCACACAATCACAATCACACAATCACAATCACACAATCACAATCACACAATCACAATCACACAATCACAATCACACAATCACAATCACACAATCACAATCACACAATCACAATCACACAATCACAATCACACAATCACAATCACACAATCACAATCACACAATCACAATCACACAATCACAATCACACAATCACACAATCACAATCACACAATCACAATCACACAATCACAATCACACAATCACAATCACACAATCACAATCACACAATCACAATCACACAATCACAATCACACAATCACAATCACACAATCACAATCACACAATCACAATCACACAATCACAATCACACAATCACAATCACACAATCACAATCACACAATCACAATCACACAATCACAATCACACAATCACAATCACACAATCACACAATCACAATCACACAATCACAATAACACAGTCGCACAATCACGATCACACAATCACGGTCACACAATCACGATCACGCAATCACGATCACGCAATCACCATCACGCAATCACGATCACAAAATAACGACCACACAATCACAATCACACAATCGCGATCACACAATCACAATCACACAATCTCAATCACGATCACACAATCACACAGTCACAATCCCACAATCACGATCACACAATCACGATCACACAGTCACGATCACACAATCACACAGTCACAATCCCACAATCACGATCACACAATCACGATCACACAGTCACAATCACACAATCAGAATCAAACAATCACAATAACACTGTCACACAATCACGATCACACAATCGCGATGACACAATCTCGATCACACAGTCACGATCACACAATCACAATCACACAATCACCATCACACAATCACCATCACACAATCACGATCACACAATCACAATAACACAATCACAATAACACAATCACACAATCACGATCTCGCAATCACGATCACAAAATCACGACCACACAATCACAAAC